>NC_036872.1:30802947-30840447 GCF_002910315.2 Salvelinus sp. IW2-2015 | reverse complement strand
CTACATCTATTCATAGGAGTACTGCATTTATTCATAGGAGTATGCAAGCATTAGTCGATATGCAGTTTACTGATTCATAGGAGAATACGCCATTTATTCAAGGGGAAGTACGATTTATTCATAGGATACGCATCTATTCATAGGGTACTGCATCTATGTCATAGGAGTCCTCAGTATTATAGGAGTCTATCTCATAGATACTGCATCTATCATGTGGTACTGCAGGATTCATAGGAGGTCCTGCAGCTATTCATAGGAGTATGCATTATTATAGGAGTACTTGCCTCTATTCATAGGAGTACTTGCATCTCTTCAATAGGAGTACTGCTCTATTCATAGGAGTCCTGCATTAATTCATAGGAGTCTGCAATTCTTTAATAGGATGTACTGCATTATTTTATAGGAGTATAGGAGTACTGCATCTATTTATAGGAGTACTGCATCTATTCATATGAGTACTGTATCTATTGGTGTTGTAGAACTTCTACAGTCAGTGTTTTGGCGATGCCCTGGAGATGATCAAAGACTCCAAAGGCATAGACAGAAGCAAACTGGATGCTAACAAGGTACAGTATATGACAGTACACCACCAAACCATCCTGTGTTCCTGCTGTGTCCCTTTTCACTTTCTTCTGACTCGCATCAAAGTAGAGATGCATCTAGTTGTTTGTGAATGTCAAATTATTGAGAGGAACATTCACAAACAACTAGATGCATCTCTACTTTTATCCCCTCACCCACTTTTTCTCTCATTCTCCGCCCCTGCCTTCACTCTCTCTCTCTCTCTCTCTCCCTCCCACAGGCCTACATACAGATCACCTACGTGGAGCCCTTCTTTGATGACTATGAGATGAAAGACCGCCTGACCAACTTTGAGAAGAACTTCAACTTGCGTCGCTTCATGTACACCACGCCCTTCACAAAGGCCGGGCGGCCGCGTGGTGAGCTCAACGAGCAGTACAAGAGGAAGACCATCCTCACCACTATGCACACCTTCCCCTACATCAAGACGCGCATCAACGTCATCCAGAAAGAAGAGGTATGCTGGTAGAACAAAGCCTATTTAGACACAGCTTTTCAATATTGGGTTCATCTTTGCTTTTTGATCGTTAATGACTCTTAGCCAATTAGACAGATTTCTTTTTTTTTTATCTTTCCAAATCTAACTTGTACCTTTTCACTTTCTTTGCCTCTCCTTCCTTCTCATCCTCCCATTCCCAAGTTTGACCTGACTCCCATTGAGGTGGCCATCGAGGACATGCAGAAGAAGACCAGGGAGCTAGCAGTAACCACACACAGGGAGCAGCCCGATGCTAAGATGCTCCAGATGCTTCTACAGGGCTCTGTGGGAGCCACCGTCAACCAGGTACCTCCAGCCACCTGTTCTGACTTCAAATAAATATATTTTTATGCCCCTCCCAAACTGGCATTTTTAACATTAGCATTACTGATTTGAAAGTTACTCATTGACTCCACACATCAAATGAAGATGAAAAACAAGTGTGAAAAGCCAACTGAAGTGATTGCATAGTGCATCTCGTAGGTGTTAGTTGTATTCTCCTGAATCCTCATCACTAACCTTGAGGAAACATCCAATCTAGGAAGTTAGTAAGTAACTTGATAAAGAGCAGGTGGGAGACATGATACATCAAAGAGTCCAGTTCAACCATAACATCGTCTGTACAGTGGCTCGGCTGATTCTGTTAAAACCTTCATTCACAACCTCTTCTTTCATGTCTGCGCTAAACACTGAAACCCTTTGATCTGATGGCTTACAGCTCCCGTCAAACGTTGGCTAAACGCTAAAGTCATGATGTAGTTACATCAGGCCCCAGCTCTCTTTTGTATAGTCTATTCTGACAGCAACCCCTGCTTTCACCTGCTGACTGTATACACAACCTTAATGCTCATGCTGTCCATAAACAAACACAGCCCTGGGCCTAATCAGTAGAGAGGGATGGCTCCCCTCTGTCCGTCCGGCTCTCCAGGCCAAAGTCTAGCACATATGTTTGCGAATGAACCACGATGAGCATTCTAATGCCTGGCCATGTGAGCGTGCTGTGGTTTCATGATAAATATAAGTTAGGATAACACGATCCCAGAGAGGGAATGAATGGGAGCCAAATGGCTGCTTGTAGGCAGGGTTAGTGGTGACATTAGCCACACAGCGATCAGGCTAATCAGGGTCTCCTTCATCTGATCTCTATCTTATGTCCTGGCCTTTGGACACTTTGGCTGCGTATCATATGGCACCATATTCCTTATGTAATGGGCTCTGGTCAAAAGAAGTCCACTATCTATTGAATAGGGGTCTGTTTGGAACGCATTCATTACTGAGTATTCAGTTAGGAAGTAGTTTCCTCTAATGAAGGTCATTACTGAGTATTCCGTTAGGAAGTAGTTTCCTCTAATGAAGGTCATTACTGAGTATTCAGTTAGGAAGTAGTTTCCTCTAATGAAGGTCATTACTGAGTATTCAGTTAGGAAGTCGTTTCCTCTAATGAAGTTTCCTCTAATGAAAGCGAGGCATTCATCATTCACATGCTCATACTCTTTCTTCATTTCTTATACCATCTTCCTCCCCTCCTTTCCTTCCTTCCATCTTTCACACTCTCCCTCTGTGTGTGTGCGTGCGCGTAGGGACCGTTGGAGGTGGCCCAGGTCTTTCTGAATGAGATCCCAGCAGACCCCAAGCTCTTCCGTCACCACAACAAACTGCGCCTGTGTTTCAAAGAGTTCATCATGAGGTGAGAACCAACCCAAACACCACCGTGCAACTGCAATCCACGCCTACCAGCCAGTGATGAGAAACACATCAAACGTACACTTTGCTCTCACTTTTGATCTCGCTCTGACACTTGTTTTTGGTACAGTTCGATTCTCTATCTTTTCCCCAAAGTGTACACTCGTTTTCAATGCCGGCAGTAGTACATTTTGTGGTGGAATATATATTTCTGTCATTAATGGTTTGAAATTGTTTTAGTGGTGGCTTGAAGTATGGACACCATATAAATTAGTACTGTTGCATGGTGCTATTGGGCTCCCGAGTGGCGCAGTGGTCTAAGGCACTGCATCTCAGTGCTAGAGGCGTCACTATAGACACCCTGGTTCAAATCCAGGCTGTATCACAACCGGCCACAATTGGCCSAGCGTCGTCCGGTTTGGTTAGTGTAGGCCGTCATTGTAAATAAGAATTTGTTCTTAACTGATTTGCCTAATTAAATAAATAAAAATTATAATRATAAAAAATGGTGGACATGGAAAAGCAAGCGATTGACAGTAAAAACCAGCTATGTATGCACCCACACCATCTGTCTTGGTAATGTGTTATTACTGAAATACATTCCTAGGTGATACTGAAGGAAGCTAGACGTGATTTAATACAACAACAGGACAGGCATATTAACTTGTTTCCCCTTTAACATCACTCAGCTGCGTGGAACAGAAAAACTTTATTGTTCCCTGGGGACTTTCATTTTAGTTTGAATATTTGAAACATAATTTAAACCAACCGTCTAAACGGATGAGGCAGGGACTATGGTGATTTGGTCCAGGGAGTGTGTCTCTGAGTGCGAGTGTGTATGTGTGTCTCATATCGTTTGCCTCCGAAAGGTGGCTTTCATTTGAGAACCCTCATGTCACATTCCAACTACGTTGATTGCTGCAAGCAGGCCAGCAAATATTTACCGTCATTTCAGAAACTTTTATTTTCTTCCATAATCCATGCAAGTTTGCACGAGCTCATTATATTCCAATAATCCACTTCTCAAGCTGCTATTTGGGCTGGAAGGACGATGGCTAGCTAGTAGCAACACATCAACTGATTGGAGGTTTTTCGGGGGGGAGTGAAATGCTTTTTTTCCCCAGCCCCCCTTTTTTTCAGCAGTCCCTATGCAGTTACTGTATTCTGTTAGATTACATTTTTCATATTACTTGCATTAAAAAGGGGCTCGTCTTTCCATTTCCTTCTGGCTCGTTTGTCTGTCATCCATTATGCATGTTGTAATTGTGACTGCGGGCAGACCAGACCCCGTACCATACCTGTCCTCTGAAATGAGGTTCAACCCCAGGGTACTGTTTTTGTGCACGGATCACTATACTCCCTGCCACTCTCAGCACAGTACTACAAGAGACACTTTCCTTCCTTGAGCAATCCTGTACTAAAAAAGGAAGCAAGGCTCAGAGAAAGAGTGAACATCTAATACAGGTGGACACACAGGTTGTTTAATAAGGTGAAACAATTATTAAATGCCAATGTGAACTGATTTGGGGACAAATCCATGTCGGTCACATAGTTTGTTCAGGAAATGAACTGAAATCCATGAAAAGAAAATAAGGAAATGAAATGGATGCATGAACATCCTCATGAAGATGAATGAAAAGTAATGTCAGGTCAGTGTTGAGTGATGAAGGTGAGGAGAGGAACTCATTGAAGACTTGAGACACAGCCCACAGTATGCTTATATCCCAAATGGTACCATATTCCCTACAGTGTATATAGAGCACTACTTTATGGACCCTGGTCTACTGTGTATAGGGAATAGGGTTCCATTTGGGACACGTCCTATGTTTCCCCCCCCTGTTCCTCTGTAGGTGTGGCGAGGCTGTGGAGAAGAACAAGCACCTGATCACGTTGGACCAGAAGGAGTACCAGCAGGAGTTAAAGAAGAACTACAACCGTCTGAGAGAGAACCTGCGGCCCATGCTGGAGAGGAAGATACCCGAGCTCTACAAACCCATCAAACCACGCCTGGAGAACAGGTAACGGATCATCAAAGTGCGCAATGCAGGGTTGAGTCCATTCGGGCCCAAATGTGAGGGGAAATGTTTGGAAACGGAGGAGGTTTAGGTTACGTCGCAAATGGCACCCCATTCCCTATACCACTATGGCCCCTGGTCCAAAGTAGTGCACTACTGTATATAGGGAAAATAGTTCCATTTGGAACACCACTGATACCTGAATATGTTTAATAAGAATGTTAATTTTAGTTTCATGTTAATCCTATTAACAGTCCTGTTTGCTTATGTCATCTGAAAGAATCTGACAGCTGCTGTGTTGTATTTTCATGTTGCCTATGCCCCCATGCAAATCTAATTGAATAGTTTCCTCTCCTCTCTCTCCTCCTCCTCCTCATCTTCTCTGCTGTCCCATCCAAAGGGATTCCGTCAAACGGCTCAGTTTCCGCAGAGCACTGGAGGAAAACTCCTGAGACGACCAGACAGACTAATCTATCTGAGGGAATGCTCCAGAGGCCAGAGAAAAAAGGATGCTGTAAAAGTAGAAAAGGTGGCAAAGAGAAGAGGGAGAGCAGAAGGCAGTCCTCATTCACCATGGAAGAGCAGTACTGTACACATGATTACACGGAGGACTTACAATAATATCTGAATCAATAACACAACATTGCTAGTTCTCTTGAGTTCTATGATTACTGCTAGTCCTAACGATGCTGCAAACTACTGTGGGTTTGAGAAAGACGAGTACAAGTTCCACATTTAAGGGATACTTCAGGATGTTGGCAATGAAACTCTTTATCTACTTCCCCAGAGTCAGATGAACTTGTGGATACCATTTTTATGCCTCTGTGTGCAGCTTGAAGGAAGTTGCTAGCTAGCGTTAGTTTAACTGCCAACTAGCGTTAGCGCAATGACTGGAAGTCTTTGGTAACTGTTGGCATGCTAGTAGATGGTTTTCAAAGTAGCAAAAAAATAAAACAGCAATTACAATTCCCTAAAAGGCTTTTTTATGTTAATTGGAGTGTCACCTATGCCCATATTAGTTATATTCAAGAATAAAGCCAATAATTCATTTTTATTGTGATTCATATGAATGTACCCTAGTGTTTTTTTTATTTGATAATTTTTTTTGCCCATTTTTCATAATCACAATTTAAATATCCATGCTTAGACTGGCAGAAATAGAACTACCCCGAAAAAATGACATTTTATTTTGAATACCACATTTTTGATGTGCCACGGGTACAGCACAAAATTTGTTGCAGTTTTTTTTAAATAAAAACCTCCCGCCTTGTATTGAAAAAAATGCAAAAATCTATGAAAATATTTCATTCATGCTTTGAGATTTGTCTCAGTCAACAAAACAAAGTTATTGTATTTTAATATAAAATACTGGTGTTATACTATATGAAAATATTTTGTTACCCTGAATGACACTGGCACAGAATAGGATTCGCATCCATTAAATGTTATTAGTAGTCTATTAATAGTTGGCTATACAATGATAACACTTAATCAAAGTTTAAAAGTTAAATCAACTCCCTCTCCCTTTCTCTCTCAAACATGTTTTGCTACTATTTCATTGCTAATGTTAATAATAATCATTTTACTATAATTTGAGGCTGCGGCAACACTTTACGTTGCATTAAGTTGCATTATTGCACGATTATTACATGGTAGTTAATGTTGTAACTATGCATTGTTACACTCTAACTGGTAAATGTATATTCAATGCAGGTACACAAATGCAATTTCAAGATACCTACACAAAATAGCTACATAAAATGCCCATCAACCTACTTCAATTCAAACTTGTACAATCTCGATATTTCATAAAGTGTCCCAAACGTGAAGCAGCTATTAATGAATATAATTCATAATCCATTTTGAATGCATAATTACGTGTGCGTGATATTATATTAACTAATATAATGCATCAGTTATACATTAACTGCAGTGCAATAAAACATAACTACAGTGTAATAGCGCAACTTAATGTTATGTGTTAACCACCCAGCTTGAATATCCTATTATATACTATTCTGTTGCTGACAGTAGCATGAAAACAATACCTTTTGTATTTGCATTTATTATGGATCCCCATTAGCTGCTGCCAAAGCAGCAGCTACTCTTCCTGGGGTCCAGCAAAATTCAGGCAGTTTATACAATTTTAAAAACATTACAATAGATTCACAGATTTCACAACACACTGTGTGCCCTCAGGCCCCTACTCCACTACTACCATATATCTACAGTACTAAATCCATGAGTATGTATAGTGCGTATGTTATCGTGTGTGTATGCATGTGTCTGTGCCAATGTCTGTGCCAATGTTTGTGTTGCTTCACAGTCCCCGCTGTTCCATAAGGTGTTTTTCTATCTGTTTTTTTAATATCTAATGTTACTGCTTGCGTCAGTTACTTGATGTGGAATAGAGTTCCATGTAGTCATGGCTCTATGTAGTACTGTGTGCCTCCCATAGTCTGTTCTGGACTTGGACTGTGAAGAGACCTCTTGTGGGGTATGCATGTGTGCGAGCTGTGTGCCAGTAGTTTAGACAGACAGCTCGGTGCATTCAACATGTCAATACCTCTCATAAATAAAAGTAGTGATGAAGTCAATTTCTCCTCCTCTTTCAGCCAGGAGAGATTGACATGCATATTATTAATATTAGCTCGCTGTGTACATCCAAGGGCCAGCACCTGACCACACGACTGAACAGTAGTCAAGGTGCGACAAAACTAGGGCCTGTCGGACATGCCTTGTTGATAGTGTTGTTAAGAAGGCAGAGCATCGCTTTATTATATACAGACTTCTCCCCATCTTAGCTACTACWGCATCAATATGTTTTGACCATGACAGTTTACAATCTAGGGTTACTCCAAGCAGTTTTGTCATCTCAACTTGCTCAATTTCCACATGATTTATTACAAGATTTAATTGAGGTTTAGGGTTTTAGTGAGTGTTTTGTTCCAGATACAATGCTATAAATATTTAGGGCTAACTTATTCCTTGCCACCCACTCTGAAACTAACTGCAGCTCTTTGTTGAGTGTTGCAGTCATTTCAGTCGCTGTAGTAGCTGATGTGTATAGTGTTGAGTCATCCGCATACATAGACACTCTGGCTTTACTCAGTCAGTGGCATGTTGTTAGTAAACATTGAAAAAAGCAAGGGGCCTAAACAGCTACCCTGTGGAATTCCTGATTCTAACTGGATTATATTTGAGAGGCTTCCATTAAAGAACATCCTCTGTGTTCTGTTAGACAAGTAACTCTTTATCCACATTATAGCAGGGGGTGTAAAGCCATAACATGTACGTTTTTCCAGCAGCAGACTATCAATAATGTCAAWAGCTGCACTGAAGTCCAACAAGACAGCGCACACAATCATTTTATCATCAATTTCTTTAAGCCAATCATCAGTCATTTGTGTAAATGCTGTGCTTGTTGAGTGTCCTTCCCTGTAAGCATGCTGAAATTCTGTTGTCAATTTGTTTACTTTACTGAATGACATTGATGAAGCGCAGAAGTCCGGACAAAAGTTATTCAAGTGAAATATTTTTTAGATACAGTATGTCGCACATTATTCTATATATTGTTGCAAACACTAACACAATTATGCCATGGGTGTTCATTTATATTTTTAGGATGAAATTCTACATTTTAAAAACACTTTTGTCATTCGAATTTTAACCCGGACAGTTACACTGAAGGATATTTTGTCACTTTAGAGCTCAGTAACTCCCTTAATTTAATAGTTTGCAACACAAATATTTCTGGGTCAAAAGAAGGKTAAGAGTTGTGTGATTTAATATTATATATATCTTTTTATGTTAAATTAATGGCCTTTGGACACCAAATTTACATGTCTCGTCATTGACCCAGATACCAGTAATTGCGCTAACGCTAGTTAGAATTGGCTCGCAAAACTACCTGCAGCTTCTTTCATACTAGATGCAAAGACATAAAAATGGTGGTATCCATGAGTTCATCTGACTCTGAGGAAGTAGATAAAGGGCTTAATTGTCAAAATTTGCCCAGTGAAGTGTGTGTGTGTGGACGTGTTTAGTTATTCTTGTGGGGACCAAAAATCCCTGCAAGAATAGTAAACAAACAAAAATTTGACCAACTGGGGACATTTTATTAGTCCCCACAAGGTCAAATGCTATTTCTAGGGTGTTTAGGGTTAAGGTTAGAATTAGTGTTAGAACTATGTTAAGGGTTAGGAGCTAGGGTTAGGGGTTAAGGTTAGGTTTTTGGGTTAAGGTTAGGGTTAGGGTTAGGGCAAGAGTACAGGTTAGGTTTAGGGGTTATGGAAAATATGATTTTGAATGGGACAGAATTGTGTGTCCCCACATGGTTAGCTGTACAAGACTGTGTATGTTTACTTTTTGTCATTGTCCTGATAAATCACTCTGTTCTGACTCATGACTGATGATAAATCACTTTGTTCTGACTCATGACTGATGATAAATCACTCTGTTCTGACTCATGACTGATGATAAATCACTCTGTTCTGACTCATGACTGATGATAAATCACTCTGTTCTGACTCATGACTGATGATAAATCACTGTTCTGACTCATGACTGATGATAAATCACTCTGTTCTCTGCGAAAGGGAATCTGGACTTGCACTCGTATGTGTACAACCCTACAGACTCTCACACTGTAAACATGTAACTCCTCAGTTAACTCGTGATACTATATTTGTTATATGTTTGTTAGACATAATTGGCTGTGTAGATACTCACAGAGATTAATTTATTATGAGTTCACAAATTAGTCATGGTACATACAGTGCCTTCAGAATGTAGTCATACCCTTTAACTTATTCCACATTTTGTTGTTACAGCCTGAATTCAAAATGGATTAAATATATATTTTTCTCACCCATCTACACACAATACCCTATAATGACAAAGTGAAAACATGTTTCTAGACATTTTTGCCAATTTATTGAAAATTAAATACAGAATTTTACAGAACACTTCCCTGGGCCTTCAATGACTTTAAAGGGATACTTCGGGATTTTGGCAATGAAGCCCTTTATCTACTTACATACGTATTCACAGCCCTGAGTCAATACTTTGCAGAAGCACCTTTGGCAGTGATTACAGCTGTGTCTTTCTGGGTAAGTCTCTAGAAGCTTTACACACCTGGATTGTGCAAAATGTGCCCATTATTCTTTTCAAAATTCTTCAAGCTCTGTCAAATTAGTTGTTGATCATTGGTAGACAACCATTTTCAAGACAAGTAGATTTAAGTCACTGGAACTCGGCCACTCAGGAACATGCACTGTCTTCTTGGTAAGCAACTCCAGTGTAGATTAGGCCTTGTGTTTTAGGTTACTGTCCTGCTGAAAGGTGAATTCATCTTCCAGTGTCTTTTTGAAAGCAGACTGAACCAGGTTTTCTCGGATTTTGCCTGTGCTGGGCTCCATTACGTTTATTTTTTATCCTGAAAACTCCTCAGTCCTTAACGATTACAAGCATACCCATAACATGATACAGCCACCACTATACTTGAAAAAATGGAGAGTGGTACTCTGTAATGTGTTGTATTGGATTTGCCCCGAACATAACACTTTGTTTTGGAATATTTTTATTCTGTACAGGCTTCATTCTTTCTACTCTGTCAATTGGGTTAGTATTGTGGAGTAACTAAAATGTTGTTGATCCATCCTCAGTTGTCTCCTGTCACAGCCATTAAACTCTGTAACTGTTTTAAAATCACCATTGGCCTCATGGTGAAATCTGAGCGGTTTTCTTTCCTCTCCGGCAACTGAGTTAGGAAGGACGCCTGCATCTTTGTAGTGACTGGGTGTATTGATACACCATTGATAGTGTAATTAATAACTTCACCATGCTCAAAGGGATATTCTATCTTTATTTTTTAATTTTTTTACCCATCTACCAATAGGTACCCTTGTTTGCAAAGCATTGTAAAATCTCCCTGGTCTTAGGGTTGAATCTGTGTTTSAAATTCACTGTGCGACTGAGCGACCTTTACAGATAATTGAATGTGTGGGGTACAGCAATGAGGTAGTCATTAAAAAAATCATGTTAAACCCAATTTAGTCCATGCAACTTATTATGAATTCATATAGGCTTGCCATGACAAAGGGGTTGAATACTTGAATTCTTAAGACATTTCAGCTTTTCATTTGAATTAATTTGTAAAAATGTCCCAAAACATAATTTAATTTTGACATTATGATGTATTGTGTGTGTGTGTAGGCCAGTGATGATATTTTTTTTCTCTAAATAATCAATTTTACATTCGGCTATATCTAAAAATGGGTGAGAATACTTTCTGAAGGCACTGTATAACTTAACTAAGGCCACCAACCAAACCCAAGTGGCATATCTGTATTTGCACAGAGAGAAATAATAGATGAATGTTTACAGTTATGATAAATTATTTTGTAATTTTCCTAATGAAAATATATATTTGAGATAATATACAGTATCACTTTAGTTGGCAATAACAATATTGAAACAATTGTGGTTACTATGACTGAATGTGACAAAGTCAAGGCACATATCAATACAGTTAAAATACTTATGAAAAAATGATGTATTAGGATGCCAACGTACAATATATTTACTGTATGAACAAGATAGGTTTTCAAGTATTTGCCCAGGCTCTTAGTCTTGTATGTTAGTTGATGTCATGTTGTAGAACCTCATGCATTCCAATAAAGAAATCCTTTGTAATACTACTGGGGAAAACTCGATACTCTGATTCTAAATACTTATGGGCATTCATTCACATTCTATTGTGTTCTGTTACAATGAAGCTGCATAGTAGTACATTAAGGCTGCGTTTACACAGGCAGCCCAATTCTGATATTTTTTCCACTAATTGGTCTTTTGACCAATCACATCAGATCTTTTTCAGAGCTAATCTGATAGGTCAGAATACCAATTAGTGAAAAGAAAAGATCAGAATTGAGTTGACTATCTAAACGCAGCCTAAGTGACAGTGAGTATAGGACAGGCTACAGTGGTCTACCAATAATCACTAGAACCCTTGTTTTTCCTTTTGTTGTGTTTTTCTTCTGGTTATCAGTGCTTTATTGAAAATGTGGGATTTTAGTTCATTGTCATGCACACATATCAATGTCATGTACACATATCAATGTCATGCACACATATCAATGTCATGCACACATATCAATGTCATGCACACATATCAATGTCATGTACACATATCAATGTCATGCACACATATTAATGTCATGTACACATATCAATGTCATGTACACATATCAATGTCATGTACACATATCAATGTCATGCACACATCAATGTCATGTACACATATCAATGTCATGCACACATATCAATGTCATGTACACATATCAATGTCATGCACACATATCAATGTCATGTACACATATCAATGTCATGTACACATATCAATGTCATGTACACATATCAATGTCATGCACACATATCAATGTCATGTACACATATCAATGTCATGCACTTGAAGCAATTCAACTTAAAATATGTCATCTTCCCTGTGGTCATTGTTCCTCCACTTATCACTACATTATCAATAGACCTACAGGAGCATAGGCCTAGAGGACTCATGTTGCAAAATATATACTTTCCTCATTAGTGGCAAATGTTGGATCACTATCCACCTCCAGTTACATGGATGACGATTGAATTGGAATGTGAAGCTAACTACTGTAGCTTTAGAAGAGACAGAATATACTGTAGATCTAGCTAGATTCACAGTATCCCTCTGCTGACCACTACACTCAGAWAAGCAACCTCATCTTATTGTGCTCGAGCTGCTTTATATACAGTGCCATCGGAAAGTATTCAGACTTTTTCCACATTTTGTTACGTTACAGCCTTATTCTATAATGTATTACTTTTTTTTCATCAATCTACACACAACACCCCATAATGACAAAGCAAAAACATTTTTTATTTTTTATTTTTGCTAATATATATTTTTTTTAAACTGATATTACATTTAAATAAGTATTCAGGATAGTTGAGGTAATTTATACATGTACAGTAGATAGGAGTAAAGTGACTATGCATAGATAATAAACAGCGAGTAGCAGCAGTCAATGTAAATAGTTCGGGTGGCAATTTGATTAATTGTTTAGCAGTCTTATAGCTTGGAGGTTGAAGCTGTTGAGGATCCTTTTGGACCTAGACTTGGCACTCGGGTACCRCTTRCCATCTGGTAGCAAAGASAACAGWCTATGACTTGGGTGACTGGAGTCTTTGACCATTTTTTGGGCCTTCCTCTGACACCGCCTAGTATATAGATCCTGGATGGCCCCAGTGATGTACTGGGCTGTACGCACTACCCTCTGTAGCGCGTAAYGGTCGGAGGCCGAGCAGTTGCTATACAAGGAGGTGATGCAACCGGTCAGGATGCTCTTGATGGTGCAGCTGTTGACGTTTTTGAGGATCTGGGGACCCATGCCCAATCTTTTCAGTCTCCTGAGGGGGAAAAGGGGTTGTCGAGCCCTCTTCACGGCTGTCTTGGTGTTTGTGGACCATGATTATTTATTTGTGATRTGTACACCAAGGAACTTGAAACTCTCGACCCRCTCCACTACAGCCGATGTTAATGTGGGCCTGTTCGGCCCTCCTTTTCCTGTAGTCCACGATCATCTTCTTTGTCTTGCTCACATTGAGGGAGATGTTATTGTCCTGGCACCACACTGCCAGGTATCTGACCTCCTCCCTATAGGCTGTCTCATCGTTGTCGGTGATCAGGCCTACCACTGTTGTGTCATCAGCAAGCTTAATGATGGTGTTGGAGTCATGCTTGGCCATGTAGTCACAGGTGAAAAGGGAGTACAGGAGGGGACTAAGCATACACCCCTGAAGGGCCCCRGTGTTGAGGATCAGCGTGGCAGATGTGTTGTTGCCTACTCTTACCACCTGTGGGCAGTCCATCAKGAAGTCCAGGATCCAGTTGCAGAGGGAGGTGTTTAGTCCCATGGTGATGAGCTTTGTGGGCACCATGGTGTTGAATGCTGAGCTGTAGTCAATGAACTGCGTTCTCACATAGGTGTTCCCTTTGTCCAGGTGGGAAAGGGCAGTGTGGAGAGTAGAACACCAAAACAAACAAAAAACAAATAATATATGAGCGAACTGTTTTGAYCAGGACACATTTTAAACATGATTATTCGTATCTTATCTATTCTTTCCAWTGTTGGCCTATATACGTTTAAACCACAATTCACAATAGAAAATGCAAAGCTTACCTTTAAAAAAATATACAAAATAATAGAATAAATGGAAAATACACCAAACCTCTCCAAGGACAAAGTATCATCCGTGCATTGAAAAACAGGTAATTTTCCTATACGTGCATTTTTCTAAATTCATCTTTAGGCCCTATCTCCAGTTGCAGGGAACTAGTTACAACTCTGYCCTGGATCTAAACAAAGGAAACATGTATCTACACTGAACAAAAATATAAACACAACATGTAAAGTGTTGGTCCCGTGTTTCATGAGCTGAAATACAAAATCCCAGAGATTTTCAATTTTATTTAGCAAAAATGTTGTGCACATTTGTTTACATCCCTGTTAGTGAGCGTTTCTCCTTAGCCAAAATAATCCATCCACCTGACAGGTGTGGCATATCAAGAATATCAAGATTAAACATTATGATTATTACACAGGTGCACCTTGTGCTGGGGACAATAAAAGGCCCCTCTAAAATGTGCAGTTTTGTCACACAACACAAATCCCACCCATGGCTGCATCCCTACGAGTCATGTGGAATCCACAGATTATTTCAAATGAATATGCTTAACATTAATAAATATCTAAAGATGGGATCATCAGTCTGTTTTTAATTTAATGATCGGTAACAAACCAAACAATTCTCACAAGGCGCTCATCCTTGCATTTTAATGGTGATTTATATTTTTTCCGTCTCTCACCACTCATGTAAGAATCCTAATATGGAGCATACCATAATATAATATACTGTATGAATCAGAGGAGGCTGGTGGGATGAGCTATAGGAGGACAGGTTCATTTTAATGGCTGGAGGGAAATAAATAGAAACCACGTTTGACTCCATTCCAGCCATTATTACAATGAGCTCGTCCTCCTATAGCTCCTCCCACCAGTCTCCTCTGATATGAATATGTGAAAAACAAGTAAGAGATTAGGCTACAGTCTTAATTGAACCAAAATGCCTCAATGATGGAAATACCTTCAACAAGTTGACATAAATGTCAGTGACATTTATCATGATGTAAAAGTACCAACTATTCACAGTGTATGAGTGGCAACCCAAAGTGTGTGGGTGGAGTATTCATTATTGTAGGCTACCTACTCATTACATAAAGGTTAAGGACTCACTTGCAGGAGTGATTTAACCCTCTTTGATGTGCAGATGATAGTCAACCCTGTCACAAAGGAAGGATCATTAAAGGAAAATACCATTCAAAAAACGACTGTATATTTGATATTTATTTAATTAGTTCGCTCCCACTTGGCACAGACGTCAATTCTACGTCTATTCCACGTTGGTTCACCGTCTGGGTGCCCAGTTGATACAGTCCCAAAATGTTTTGCATGTCAGCAATCATGTTTTCAAGATATAGAATTTTCAAAAAAAGTGTCACAGTATGATGCTTTTTGCTTTTCTTGAAAACTTGATTGCTGACATTAAAACATTGTGGGACTCTATCAACAGTACACTGTGAAACAAATACCAAAATATCGTTTTTTTTTTTGAATTTTCCTTTAATGTGGATCATCAGGTCCAGTTTGGGCATGATCTTGATCACAGACTTTTGAGCTTGGTGACTGCCTTTAAGCGTAGGCCACTACTTAAAATCATATCAAATTTTATTTGTCACATGCGTTGTTACGTGAAATGCTTACTCACAGGCCCTTCCCAACAATGCAGAAAAAATAAATATAGAAAAAATAGATAAAAATAAATAAGAACACAGGAATAAATACAGAGTGGTACGTCTCCACAAATGACTGTTTTCACATTACGTCCCCTCAGTGAAGCAGATATTCAACCTGTCAGTGCACCACCACCAGTACAACTGTCACTAGCCCTATTACTGAATACTGATAAATAATGACATTCCATGACAACGAATAGTAGCACATTTGTGAGGGAGCCCAAGTGGGACTCAAACCTGCAACCTTGCACCTTCCAGCTTTTCCAATAACACCTTGCCAAAATAACCTAAAGCGTCATATCAAGATCAGGCACCCGGGCCATACATTTGCACCGAGGATGGTGCTTGCCAGCTCTGTCTCTGTGTGTCAGTGTGATTTTATTCCACTACTTACTTTTGGAGAGACGTGTGAGGAATTCACACTGTACAGTGTAATTGCAGTTTTGGCCTGCCAAGCCTCCATAACCCTGGGCCTGGAGCACGGCAAATGTAAATGGTAGCTAGGGGTTGTAACGGCAAAGTGTCTGGCTGGCTGGCTTTTAAAGGGGACCTTCAGTTTACTGTACAGAAACAGTTTGCTTGTTGGAGCTTGGTCAGCCAGCTCTTGATAAACACTTGTGAGACGTGATTATGAAACTTGTTTTCCTGTTTGTGCACCCAGTAGGAATTTGTCAATGTCAACAATGTGAGCTTGACAGAGTTTTCTCTTTTACAGTTCGCCACTGCAGCACACACACTTCAAGCCAGGATTCGATCTGTGCAGGGTTTTAAATATATTTTTTTCACACAAGAAATATCCCCAAATAACAACAATAATTTCTGATAATAATTGAACATTAATAAAGAAGATACATAGTATACAGTATTGTCACGTTCCTGACCTTATTTCCTTTGTTTAGTCTTTGTTTAGTTGGTCAGGACGTGAGCTGGGTGGGCATTCTATGTTTTGTGTTTCTATGTTGGGTTTGTTGTTTGGCCTAATATGGTTCTCAATCAGAGGCAGGTGTTTGTCATTGTCTCTGATTGGGAACCATATTAAGGTAGCCTGTTTTCACTGTTTGTTTGTGGGTGATTGTTCCTGTTCGTGTGTTCCTGTGTTGTCTGTGTTCCCATGTTCAGGACTGTAGCTTCGTTAGTTTTCGTCTGTTTATTGTTTTTGTTCGTATAGAAAAGTATTCTAATAAATGATGGATACGCACCACGCTGCGCTTTGGTCCTCCTCTCTTTCACCCGAAGACAGCCGTTACAAGTATACAGTAGTGAATGTTCTTGCGACACTAGATAAAATGATAGCATCTAAAAAGTAATGGAGTTTGATTTAGGTTTTGAGTTGCTTTAGACTCAAAAAGGATTTTAAAATGTTGGCAGAATTGGCTATTTAATTTAGTTGTTTTTACGATTTCCAGTCAGTCAATTAGATAAACTGTGTGTTGAAGATTGATGCATTGCTTTAGGTCATATCATTCTATTCTAGGAATGGAAAGTACTTTGATTTGGAGATCTAATGGTTTCAGTGGGCTTATGCAACAAAAGGAATACAAAACAGGCATTTTGCTAAGTMATTTGCTGGAAGAATGACAGTGCATTAAATCAACTTGTGAGGCATCATTATCCAAGATTTACAGATGAAGAGAGCGGCTGAATGTGTCTTGGTGGTATTCTAGATAAAAGATACATTGAATGTTTGTCAGGCCCATGTGGACAACCTTACCGGGCTAAAAGGGTTAAGATGTACTGTATACATATTCATTGATTGATTGGTTAATCTGTCAATTGATTGAATGATCTGTCAGTTGATTGATTGATTGACATTGTGTTTTCCTCTCTAAAATTGACTAGATTAACTCTGACCTACTGGCACGCCTGCTCCAGCTCCCCCTCTGGCGCTCGATGGTGCCAGGCGGCCCATCATTACGCACACCTGTCACCATCGTTACGCGCCTCAGCGCTTCATGGGACTCACCTGGACTCTACCACCTTATTGATTGCCTCCCCTATATCTGTCACTTCCTCAGTTTCTTCCCCGTGTCTGCATTCATGTCGTTATGTTTCCCTTGTCCAGACGCTGTCCGTGTTTTGTTTCATGTTCGTTTATCCATTAAATCTTCACTCCATGTACTTGCTTCTCGTCTCCCAGCGTCTGTGCTCACACCTATGAGCCATAGATACCCCTCAGAGCCAACACCGACCACATCCTGGGCCTGGACATATACCTCCACACACAGGTCATCACTGCTACTGTGGGGATCTTCCTAGAGCCTGGCCGTGGAGATGGGCCTGGGACTGGAGCCTGACACTGGCCCTGGAGATTGGGCTGGGACAACTGCTCGTCAAACATCTCATTCCAAAATCTGGTGCATTAATATGAAGTTGGTGCCCTCTGCTGCTATAACAGCCTCCACTCTTAAGGGAATGCTTTCCACTAGATGTTGGAACATTGCTGCGGGGACTTGCTTCCATTCAGCCACAAGAGCATTAGTAAGATTGGGCACCGATGTTGGGCGATTAGGCCTGGCTTGCAGTCAACGTTCCAATTCATCCCAAAGGTGTTCAATGGGGTTGAGGTCAGGGCTCTGTGCAGGCCAGTCAAGTTCTTCCACACCAATCTCGACAAACCATTTCTGTATAGACCTCGCTTTGTGCATGGGGCCATTGTCATGCTGAAACAGGAAAGGGCCTTCCCCAAACTACTGCAAAAAAGTTGGAAGCACAGAATCGCCTGTCATTGTATGCTTTAGCGTTAAGATTTCCCTACACTGGAACTAAGGGGCATAGTTTGAACCATGAAAAACAGCCCCAGACCATTATTCCTCCCCACCAAACTTTACAGTTGGCACTATGCATTGGGGCAGGTAGCGTTCTCCTGACGTCTACCAAACCCAGATCTGTCCGTCGGGCTGCCAGATGGTCTAGAGAACGCGCTTCCAGAGTCCAATGGCGGCGAGCTTTACACTACTCCAGCCGACGCTTGGCATTGCGTATGGTGATCTTAGACTTGTGTGCGTGCGGCTGCTCGGCCATGGAAATCCATTTCATGAAGCTCCCGACGAACAGTTCTTGTGCTGACGTGTTTTCCAGAGACAGTTTGAAACTCGGTAGTGAATGTTGCAACCGAGGACAGACAATTTTTTACGTGCTTCGCACATTTAGCACTCACCGGTCCCATTTTGTRATCTTGTGTGGCCTACTACTTCGCGGCTGAGCCGTTGTTGCTCCTAGAAGTTTCCCCTTCACAACAATAGAACTTACAGTTAACTGCAGCAGCTCTATCAGGGCAGAAATTTGACGAACTAACTTGTTGGAAGGTGGCATCGTATGACGGTGCCACGTTGAAAGTCACTGACCTCTTCATTACGGGCCATTCTACTGCCAAAGTTCTGTCATCAACGGGTGTGGGTGAAATAGCCGAATCCAGTAATTTGAAGGAGTGTCTACATACTTTTGGCCATATAGTGTAGCTTTCACCTGGATTCACCTGGTCAGCATAGCCGCTGGAAGTAGTTTGGGGTGGTGGTGCTGCAAATTATTTTAGCCAAGGGGAAAAACATCAAATTGTATATATTACATTTTTTTGAGGGGTGTGCTGCAGCATGCTCAGCACCCTTACTTCCCGCAGCTATGCTGGTCAGTTTATGTGGAAATGTTTTGTACACTCGGTGTATAGGACTGTTTGTGTTCGCTCTCAGGGTGAAACAAACTGTACAGTAGATAAACTAAGTCTGTGCATATCCCATGAACAGTAAGATGGAGGTTGTTTACTGTAAGGTA
This sequence comes from Salvelinus sp. IW2-2015, assembly GCF_002910315.2. NCBI lineage: Eukaryota > Metazoa > Chordata > Actinopteri > Salmoniformes > Salmonidae > Salvelinus > Salvelinus sp. IW2-2015. The sequence goes on along the minus strand of NC_036872.1, from coordinate 30,821,021 downwards.
AATTAACTAAATGACTGTAGCACTCACTTCTGTAATCATGAATTTCTTTGAGAAGCTAATTAAAGATGATATCACCTACACCTTACCCGACACCTTACACCCRCTACAATTTTCATACCGCAGATCCATGGATGAGGCATTCGCCATCACTGCACACTGCGCTATCCCATCTGGACAAGAGGAATACCTACAGCTCAGCCTTTAACACCATAGTGCTCTCCAAGCTCATCACTAAGCTCGGGGCTCTGGGTCTGAACCCCGCCCTGTGCAACTGGGTTCTGGACTTCCTGACGGGCCGACTCCAGGTGGTTAWGGTAGGCAACAACACCTCCACGACGCTGATATTCAACACGGGGGACCCACAAGGGTGCGTGGTCAGCCCTCTCCTGTACTCCCTGTTCACTGCATGGCCATGCAAGTCTCCAACTAATTCAAGTTTGCAGACTACACAACAGTGGTAGGCCTGATTACCAACAATGACGAGACAGCCTACTTGGAGGAAGTTAGGGCCCTGGCCGAGTGAAAATGACCTCTCCCTCCCCGCCAAATAAATAAATGAGCTGGTATATCCACAGGGCTGCAGTAAAAAGCAAACTTCTACCGAAACACCATTGAGAGCATCCTGTCAGGCTGTATCACGGCCTTGAACGGCAATTGTACCGCCTGCAACCACAGGGCTTTCCAGAGGGTGGTGCAGGACATCTATAGCACCTGGTGTCACAGGGAGGCCAAGAAGATCATCAAGGAGCTAGAAACATTGAACAGCGGATAAGTGCAAACAGCGTACAAGTCCATTCACCCACTCTTTGCCTCCTCCACGGCTCTCTCTCTCTCTGTCAAGGTCTCTTTCTCTCTCTCTACCTCCCTCTGTCAAGGTCTCTCTCTCTCTCTCTACCTCCCTCTGTCAAGGTCTCTCTAGCTCTGACTACTACTTCACTATGCCTGCCTCCACCTTTACATTGGCAGTGGGTTGCTGGCGCCAGGCCACAGCACAGCTTACCCCTCCGGTGCAGGGTACCAGGGCTGGCATGTACGATTATTTATTTATTTCCTGTAAGTTACCTCCTTTCCCCCTCGTAAGCATTTCACTCTCTACACCTGTTGTATTCGGCACACGTGACAAATAAAAYTTGATTTGATTTTGTCTTCCCCCTTCATGGTTTCCCTACAACCCAGCCGTTAGACCCAAGTCTTCCCCAGACCCAGCAGAGCTTTCCCCTGCCCTGAACCACAAGGACCACAGGCTGGGGCCGAGGCTGGGGTTTGGGGGCACACCACCACACAAGCTGGCAGCTATATCAATCTTCCCGTAATAGCACTCCCCCTCCCTCCTCATCTCATGGTTTCCCTCCAACCCAGCCATATCCAGCCGTTAACCCCAGGGCTGCTCCTGCCACAAGGAGGGTCTTTATTCTCAGTCAACGGCTGGAGAGGAAACTTGGATCAGATTTGGGTTTTGGTCTTGGAACTCATGTAGTTGTAATACTGAGATGGAGTTCATTAATGTATAATTGAATGGAAGTTGAATGTTTGGGTTTTCCATCTCTCTTGTTTCTAAGGCTGTATTGAAAATAGGGAAAATACAAGCCTTGCAGTATCCTAAATCTTCAGGATTAAATAGAGAAATGTTTTCATTCTACCCATAACTACCCCGGTTTCCGGTTTGGAGCGTGCAGTCGCAATTCCGCCTCGCTCCACAGGTAGTTTTACCATTTTCATTCATTTTCATTACAGTTTCATTACAGTACAACGGTTTGATTTGTTTGATCTTAGCTAGCTACATAGCCGTCTTTGTATCAAAGATAATTGKGTAGTTATTGAGGTTATTGAGGTTCGCTAGCCAGCTATTTTCGTCCGAACGTAACAACGTAGTCAACACTGCTAGCTAGCCAGCTAGCCACCGAATAGCAGCACAGCAGCATAGCAGCACTGGAGAAACGACTACATTACAACGGAACGACTTGATTAGTGTAGTGTTAGCATGGCTACACACAGTTCTCTTTGCTATCTTTGTATCTAAGATAATCGTGTAGCTTAGAGTTGGTTAGAGTAATTATTCGGTTAACTAGCCAGCTATTTTCGTAACGTAACGTAGTCAACACTGCTAGCTAGCCAGCTAGCCACCGAATAGCAGCATAGCATAGCAGCTCTGGAGAAACGATTACATTACACGGAACGACTTGATTAGTGTATGTGTTAGCTGGCTACACAGTTCTCTTTGCTATCTTTGTATCTATCTTTGTATCTAAGATAATCGTGTAGCTAGAGTTGGTTAGATTAGTGTAGTGTTAGCTGGCTACATAGTTGTTTTGCTATCTTTGTATCTAAGATAATGTGTAGCTTAGAGTTGGTTAGAGTATTATTCGGTTAACTAGCCAGCTATTTTCGTCACACCGCGCTGCGCTGCCGTCTCCTACCTAGTCAACCACTGCTAGCTAACACTGCTAGTTAGCCAACTTCTACCGAATAGCAGCACTGTAGAAACTCACACTACAACTTACATTACAACGGACGACTTGATTAGCGTAGTGTTAGCTAGCTACATAGTTGTCTTTGCTGTCTTTGTATCCAAGATAATTGTGTAGTTTTTTGAGTAATTGTCGAGGTTACCTAGCCAGCACACTCAAACACAAAGTCAACAACGCAGCCACTGCTAGCCAGCCTACTTCACCGCCAGCAGTACTATATCATTTTAGTCAATAAGATTTTTAGTCAATAAGATTTTATTTTATTTTTGCAACGTAAGCTAACTTCCTGAACATTCGAGACGTGTAGTCCACTTGTCATTCTAATCTCCTTTGCATTAGCGTAGCCTTTCTGTAGCCTGTCAACTATGTGTCTGTCCTATCCTCTTCTCTCCTCTCTGCACAGACCATACAAACGCTTCACACCGCGCGTGGCGCGCCGCCATTCTAACCTGGTGGTTCCAGCGCGCACGACCCACGTGGAGTTCCAGGTCTCCGGCAGCCTCTGGAACTGCGATCTGCGGCCAACAAAGGCAGAGTTCATCTCAGCCTATGCGTCCTCCAGTCCTCGACTTCTTGGCACTGACGGAAACATGGATTCCACATGACAAACACTGCTACTCTACTGCTCTCGCCTCGTGCTCCACGTGTTCTCGCGACACGCCCGAGAGCTTCTGGTCAGCGGGGCGGTGGCACTGGGATCCTCATCGTCTCCAAGTGGACATTCTCGTCTTTCTCCCCTGACCCATCTGTCTATCGCCTCCTTTGAATTCCATGCTGTCACAGTTACCAGCCCTTTCAAGCTTAACATCCTTATCATTTATCGCCCTCCAGGTTCCCTTGGAGAGTTCATCAATGAGCTTGACGCCCTGATAAGTTCCTTTCCTGAGGATGGCTCACCTCTCACAGTTTCCTGGGTGACTTTAACCTCCCCACGTCTACCTTGTGACTCATTCCTGCTTCGTCCTTCTTTCCACTCCTCTCCTTCTTTTGACCTCACCCTCTCACTTCCCCCCTACTCACAAGGCAGGCAAATACGCTTGACCTCAACTTTACTAGATGCTGTTCTTCCACTAATCTCACTGCAACTCCCTCCCAAGTCTCCGACCACTACCTTGTTCCTTTTCCCTCTCGCTCTCATCTAACACTTCCCACACTGCCCCTACTTCGGATGGTAATCGCGCCGTCCCCAACCTTCGCTCTCTCTCCCCCCGCTATCTCTCCTCTTCTATCCTATCATCTCTTCCCTCTGCTCAAACCTTCTCCAACCTATCTCCTGATTCTGGCCTCCTCAACCCTCCTCTCCTCCTTTCTTGCATCCTTTTGACTCTCTAATGTCCCCTAATCCTCCAGGCGGCTCGGTCTCCCCTCCTGCTCCGTGGCTAGACGACTCCACTGCGAGCTCACAGAACAGGGCTCCCGGCAGCCGAGCGGAAATGGAGGAAACTCGCCTCCCTGCGGACCTGGCATCCTTTCACCTCCCTCCTCTCTAACTTCTCCTCTTCTGTCTTCTGCTGCTAAAGCCACTTTCTTACACACTCTAAATTCCAAGCATCTGCCTCTAAACCCTAGGAAGCTCTTTGCCACCTTCTCCCTCCTCCTGAATCCTCCTCCCCCTCCTCCCCCTCCTCCCTCTCTGCGGATGACTTCGTCAACCAATTTTGAAAAGAAGGTCGACGACATCCGATCCTCGTTGCTAAGTCAAACGACACCGCTGGTTCTGCTCACACTGCCCTACCCTGTGCTTTGACGACCTTCTTTCTCCCCTCTCTCTCCAGTAAATATCGCGGCCGCCCAACAACCTGCCCGCTTGAACCCTATCCCTCCTCCTTTCTCCAGACCATTTCCGGAGACCTCTCCCCTTTACCATCCCTCGCTCATCAACTCATCCTTTGACCGCTGGGCTACAGTCCCTTCCGTCTTCAAGAGAGCGAGAGTTGCACCCCTATCTTGAGAAACCTACACTCGACTCGCCTCCGATGGTCAAAACACACATACAGACCAGTATCCTTCTTCCTTTTCCTCTCCCAAAAACTCTTTGAACGTTGCCGTCCTTGAGCCAGCTCTCTCGCTATCTCTTCTCAGAATGACTTCTTGATCCATATCAGTCAGGTTTTCAAGACTTTAGTCATTAACTGAAGACTTGCTCTTCTCTGTGTTCACGGAGGCGCTCCGCATCTGCTTAAAAGCTAACTCTCTCTTCCTCTGCTCTCATGCAACTTCTAGAATACCTATCGCTGGCTGGCTGATACTGGAGAACCCATCAGATCCTCCTTCTACACCGCTCTCCGAGTTGGGCATGCTCCACGGTCGCTTCACCCACGCTTGGATTGCGTCCTAACCGACGAGGTGACGCGTTATTCGTCTTCTGGCAGCGGTTAAGCGGGACAAGTGGCTGATGCGCTCGAGAGCAGTGCCGCGTGGAATTGTCCGCTTACCACGTGCTCTCACCATTGGTGTCCTTCCAGGGGCGTCTGGTGTCTAAATGCCTTTATTCTTAGACCCAAGTATTGATCTTGTCAATGCCTGCCCTGTGCCCTGCCGTCACTCACTTGCCTCATCACAGACGCCGGAGGCAACCTAGTCGAGATGTCCGAGTAATTGTGTGTCTTTAGGCTAGACCGGTCATTGGGTTTCACCCATGTCTACTTTGTATGAGACGACACGATCCTCTTGTCCCGTCCCTGACAGGGGCGATCGCTCTCTGCATGTCTGGCAGACCATATCAGTGTGGATGAACGGATCACACCTCAAGCTGAACCTCCGCAAGACGGAGCTCTCTTCCCTCCCGGGAAGGACTGCCCGTTCCATGATCTCGCCATCACGGTTGACAACTCCATTGTGTCCTCCCAGAGGCGCTAAAGAACCTTGGCGTGATCCTGGACAACACCTCTGTCGTTCTCACACTCACATCAAGGCGGTGACCGTTCCTGTAGGTTCATGCTCCACAACATTCGCAGAGTACGACCCTGCATCACACAGGAAGCGGCGGCAGGTCCTAATCCAGGACTTGTCATCTCCGTTGGATTACTGCAACTCGCTGTTGGCTGGGCTCCCTGCTGTGCCATTAAACCCCTACAACTCATCCAGAACGCCGCAGCCGTCTGTGTTCAACCTTCGCCCAAGTTCTCTCGTCACGTCACCCTACGCGATCGACTCCGTCCTCTCGTCCTCTCACACTGGCTTCCAGTTGAAGCTCGCATCGCTACGAACATGGTGCTTGCCTACGGAGCTGTGAGGGACGGCACCATCCGTACCTTCAGGCTCTGATCAGGCCTACACCACAACAAGGGCACTGCGTTCATCCCTCTGGCCTGCTCGCTCCCTACCTTGAGGAAGTACACAGTTCTCCGGTCAGCCAGTCAAAACTGTTCGCTGCTCTGGCACCCCAATGGTGGAACAACTCCCTCACGACGCCAGGTCAGCGGAGTCAATCACCAGCTTCCGGAGACACCTGAAACCCCACCTCTTTAAGGAATACCTAGGATAGGATAAAGTAATCCTCCTAACCCCTCCCTCCCTTAAATGAGTTTAGATGCACTATTGTAAAGTGGTTGTTCCACTGGATATCAATAAGGTGAATGCACCAATTTGTAAGTCGCTCTGGAATAAGAGGTCTGCTAAATGACTTAAATGTAAACTGTAAATACAACAGCTTTGACCTGAACCCACTCACTAACATGGACATCCTGTATTACAGTCACAGTCTACATTTGATTACTCAGGCCTGAAGGATAAGAGCACTTTGAGAGGGGCTGCTCAGGCTGGGTGATGACAACATCTCCTGTTTGCTATGTTGATTACCCTGTCAATTCTCCTACTCATCAGCCTGGGCCAGGGGGTGGTCCCTCATCGAGTGTTTGCGCCCACCTTCTCTTGCTTCAGAAACCCAGGTCAGATTCTCCCCCTTCTGCCTGCCTGGGGGTCCATCCCTTCCGCCGCCTCGACACAATCATCATCCAGCAGGCTTCTCTAGTCCTGGGCATGGCCAAGTAAGACTGGAGGGAGGGAGCGAGGAAGGAACTGTTTGTGTTTTGCTACTTGTAAATCTGCTCGTTTTATTTGCATTCTGCTACATGCACACTTTGCTTCATAACATGAACAACGTAAGGCACCCCACTCTTATTGCTGACTGGAAACCATACATCCTGAGGCTGCATTTATTTGTAGGCTGGGGATTTAACAAAGTAACTGAGAACAAGACTTCCTCATCATTATCAATACGGTAACATGAGCTGGTAGCATTCTGGATCATATGCTATTCTAACTTCCGCGATGCATACAAAGCCCCCCCGCCCTGCCTTCGGGAAATGCGGACCATGACTCCATTTTGTTGCTCCAGCCCTATAGACAGAAACTAAACAGGAAACGTCCGGAATCAGGTCTATCCAACGCTGGTCTAACTAATCGGATTCACGCTTCAAGATTGCTTCGATCACGTGGACTGGGATATGTTGCCGGATAGCCTCAGACAACAACATTGATGTATACGCTGACTCGGTGAGTGAGTTTATTAGTAAGTGCATCGGAGATGTCGTACCCACTGTGACTATGAAAACCTTTCCTAACCAGAAACTGTGGATTGATGGTAGTATTCGCGCAAAACTGAAAGCGCGAACCACCGCTTTTAATCATGGCAAGGCGACTGGAAACATGAACGAATACAAACAGTGCATCTATTCCCTCCGCAAGGCAATCAAACAAGCAAAGTGCCAGTATAGAGACAAAGTAGAGTCGCAATTCAACGGCTCAAACACCAGACGTATGTGGCAGGGTCTACAGTCAATCACGGATTACAAAAAGAAAACCAGCCCCGTCGTGGACATCGACATCTTGCTCCCAGACAAATTTAAACAACGTATTTGCTCGCTTTGAGGACAATACAGTGCCACTGACACGGCCCGCTAACAAAGCCTGTGGGCTCTCCTTCTCCATGGCCAACGTGAGTAAAAACATTTAAACGTGTTAACCCTCGCAAGGCTGCCGGACCAGACGGCATCCCTAGCCGCATCTTCAGAGCATGTGCAGACCAGCTGGCTGGTGTGTTTACGGACATTCAATCAATCGCTTTCCCAGTCTGTTGTCCCCATATGATTCAAGATGGCCACCATTGTTCCTGTTCCCAAGAAAGCTAAGGTAATTGAAATAAATGACTATTGCCCCGTTGTACTCACTTCTGTCATCATGAAGTGCTTTGAGAAACTAGTCAAGGATCATATCACCTCCACCCTACCTGACACCCTAGACCCACTCCAATTTGCTTACCACCCCAATAGGTCCACTGACGATGCAATCACCATCACACTGCCCTATCCCATGTGGACAAGAGGAATACCTATGTAAGAATGCTGTTCATTGACTACAGTTCAGCATTTAATACTATAGTACCCTCCAAACTCATCATTAAGATCGAAACCCTGGGTCTCGACCCCGCCCTGTGCAACTGGGTCCAGGACTTTCTGACGGGCCACCCCCAGGTGGTAAAGGTAGGAAACAACATCTCCACCCAGCTGATTCTCAACACTGGGGCCCCACAAGGGTGCGTTCTCAGCCCTCTCCTGTATTCCTTGTTCACCCWTGACTGCGTGGCCATGCAAGCTTCCAACTCAATCATCAAGTTTGCAGAAGACACTAGAGTGGTAGGCTTGATTACCAACAAYGACAAGACAGCCTACAGGGAGGAGGTGAGGGCCCTCGGAGTGTGGTGTCAGGAAAAAACCTCTCACTCAATGTCAACAAAACAAAGGAGATGATCGTGGACTTCAGGAAACAGCAGAGGGAGCACCCCCCCACCCACATTGACTGGACAGTAGTGAAGAAGGTGGAAAGTTTTAAGTTCCTCGGTGTACTCATCACGGACAAACTGAAATGGTCCACCCACACAGACAGCGTGGTGAAGAAGGCGCAAGAGCGCCTCTTCAACCTCAGGAGACTGAAGACTTTTGTCTTGTCACCTAAAACACACAAACCTTTACAGATGCACAAKCGAGAGCATCCTGTCGGGCTGTATCACWGCCTGGTAYGGCAACTGCACCACCCTCAACCGCAAGGCTCTCCAGAGGGTAGTGCGGTCTGCCAAACCCGTCACCGGGGGCAAACTACCTGCCCTCCAGGAAACCTACAGCACCTGATGTCACAGGAAGGTCAAAAGGTTCATCAAGGACAACAACCACCTGAGTCACTGCCTGTTCACCCCACTTTCATCCAGAAGGCGAGGTCAGTACAGGTGCATCAAAGCTGGGACTGAGAGACAGAAGCTATTTTTCAGTCTCAAGACCATCAGACTGTTGAACAGCCATCACTAACATAGAGAGGCTGCTGCCAACTGTTACGTCCCCCAGTTTCTGTGTTGTGGGTTTGTGTATATGTATGTGTGTATTTCAGGAAATGGCTTCCTGGATTCCCCTAAGCAGCTGATTGGTCGGCCCCATTGCAGATTGAAGCTCTGACCCCGCCCTCTCGTCAGGAGATACAGTTGTCTTCAATTACCGACACCCTCTACAGCTTTAAAAGCCAGTGTTCCTTTGTTAGGAGAGAGAGTTTCTTGGATGTCCTGTGTTGGTTCTTGCGCAGACAGTGTTGTTGAAAGTGTTTTGTAGCTGCTACTTCTGAGGTATGTGTGTGCCAATAGGACTCAGTGTGTTTTGATTATTGAAAATGTTCACTTTAAGTTAGTAATTATTCTGTTTTTGTTCCCAGGGGGGAAGGGGAACGCACCTTGGGAGTGCTTAGGCAAGAGGCCTGCGGGCATACATAAACCTGTAGTATGTACTCTGTCTATGCACACTAGATAAGACCTGGGCGGACCACACCCTGTATTTTGGTTGGCGCACTAAGAATAGGTAAGTAGTGGGTGGGTAGGAGAGGGGGCTCTTTAACTTTAACTTTCTTTGCTTTGGTTCCATCCAGCCTCTTTTCTTCCCCACATTACCGTGTGAAGGAAATACATTCCCTGTTAATGGTAAACTTCTCTGCCTCTGTCATCCTTACCCGCACCTACAATCACATACCTCTTTCACTCCACGGGGAGTTGAGTGTGRCATTCCCTCCTCCAAGAGGCGTACGTAACACGAACAGACTCAAATCTCTTGCTACTTTAATAATTGGCAGCAATAAATGTGTCACTTTAAATAACACCACTTTAATAATGTTTACATATCCCACATTACTCATCTCATATGTATATACTGTACTCTACACCCTCTACTGCATCTTGCCTCTGCCGTTCGGCCATCGCTCATCCATATACAGTGGGGCAAAAAAGTATTTAGTCAGCCACCAATTGTGCAAGTTCACCCACTTAAAAAGATGAGAGAGGCCAGTGAATGTTCATCATAGGTACACTTCAACTATGACAGACAAAATTAGAAAAAAAATTCCAGAAAATCACATTGTAGGATTTTTAATGAATTTATTTGCAAATTATGGTGGAAAATAAGTATTTGGTCAATAACAAAAGTTTATCTCAATACTTTGTTTATATCCGCTTTGTTGGCAATGACAGAGGTCAAACGTTTTCTGTAAGTCTTCACAAGGTTTTCCACACTGTTGCTGGTAATTTTGGCCCTTCTCCATGCAAACTTCCTCTAGAGCAAGTGATGTTTTGGGGCTGTTGCTGGGCAACATGGACTTTCAACTCCCTCCGAAGATTTTTCTATGGGGTTGAGATCTGGAGACGGCTAGGCCACTCCAGCACATTGAAATGCTTCTTACGAAAGCCACTCCTGTCGTTGCCCGGGCGGTGTGTTTGGGATCATTGTCATGCTGAAGACCCGCGCACGTTTCATCTTCAATGCCCTTGCTGATGGAAGGAGATTTTCACTCAAATCTACGATACATGGCCCATTCATTCTTTCCTTACACGGATTCAGTCATTCCTGGTCCCTTCTGCAGAAAAACAGCCCCAAAGCATGATGTTTCCACCCCATGCCTCACAGTAGGTATGGTGTTTCTTTGGATGCAACTCAGCATTCTTGTCCTCCAAACACGACAAGTTGAGTTTCCAAAAAGTTATTTTGGTTTCATCTGACCATATGACATTCTCCCAATCTTCTTCTGGATCATCCAAAATGCTCTCTAGCAAACTTCAGACGGGGCCTGACATGTACTGGCTTAAGCAGGGGACACGTCTGGCACTGAAGGATTTGAGTCCCTGGCGGCGTAGTGTGTTACTGATGGTAGGCTTTGTTACTTTGGTTCCAGCTCTTCTGCAGGTCATTCACCTAGGTCCCCGTGTGGTTCTGGATTTTTGCTCACGTTCTTGTGATCATTTTTGGACCCACGGGGTGTGATCTTGGTGGAGCCCAGATCGCGGGAGATTATCAGTGGTCTTGTATGTCTTCCATTTCCTAATAATTGCTCCCACAGTTGATTTTCTTCAAACCAAGCTGCTTACTCATTGCAGATTCATCTTCCAGCCTGGTGCAGGTTCTACAATTTTGTTTCTGGTGTCCTTTGACAGCTCTTTGGGCTTGGCCATAGTGGAGTTTGGAGTGTGGCTGTTTGAGGTTGTGGACAGGTGTCTTTTATACTGATAACAAGTTCAAACAGGTGGCCATTAATACAGGTAACGAGTGGAGGACAGGGAGCTCTTAAAGAAGAAGTTACAGGTCTGTGAGAGCCAGAATCTTGCTTGTTTGTAGGTGACCAAATACTTATTTTCCACCATAATTTGCAAATAAATTCATAAAAAATCCTACAATGTGATTTTCTGGATTTTTTTTCTTCTCATTTTGTCTGTCATAGTTGAAGTGTACCTATGATGAAAATTACAGGCCTCTCTCATCTTTTTAAGTGGGAGAACTTGCACAATTGGTGGCTGACTAAATACTTTTTTGCCCCACTGTATATATGTACATAATTCACCCCTTTACATTTGTGTGTGAATAAGGTAGTTGCTGTGAATTTGGTAGATTACTTGTTAGATATTACTGCATTGTCGGGACTAGAAGCACAAGCATTTCACTACACTCTCATTAACATCTGCTAACCATGTTCATGTAACCAGTAAAATGTTATCTGATTTGACTGGCAGAACCAGTGGCAGCCATATTTCCCGACTCTTATTGCTGGCTGGCAGCATCAGTGGCAGCTGTTTTCCCCTCATTTCCCACACTTCATATGTCTCTATATCCTCAATGGAAATATGCAGATATTTACACAGTTGTCTGTATTATATTCACAAATGTTTTTTTTTAACTATCCCCTATTTATAGATTTTTTTTAAACAATCGTTGAAATTGTTTAAATGCAAACAAGTCCATAAACTTTAGAATGTCTAATTTGATTCCTGAGGGGTACTATATACGTAAACTTTTCTGAATTTTGCTAGCTTCAGTTAGCTTCACATTCCAGCTCAGGCTTCCTCTGTATCATGACGGTGGGTATTGCTCGTCCGCCTGCCGCTAACTCTAGCAGGCTTGTAACTGAGCATGCATGTGACATGAGGCTAGTCGAACACCGAACTCTTCATAGAGGGAATGCTGAAACATCAATCCATGGGCAAGGCAGTGCCACATTTTCGTTTGGTGAAATCAACATGAAAGGAAAGTTATCTTGCAAATTCAGCAGGCTATGATGTGAAGTAGGATTTTAGAAATGCCGTCTTTTATTACGTATCATTAATGCCGTCTTTGGTGTGCCTATAAATGCACACAGAACCTTTTACCCACTCCTAATAAAGTAATTCCAGATGGCATAGCAGTTAGACGTCCTTTGTCCTCGTTGTGTCCCGTGTGTGTGTGTGTGTGTGTGTGTGTGTATATATATATATATATATATTTACATCTTTCTTCGCATATCTTTCATATATTTTCTTTTCCAAAAACTTAACTTCAAAACACTCTCCTGCAACCCGCCTCACCAATAAAAAAGAAAGTATTATTTACCTCAAATCTGAAATCCACAATAGAAGCTAGACAGACGCTAGCCAGAAGCTAACCAGAAGCTAGCCAGTTTACTGGCTAACATTAGTATTCAGCTAACCACGGTTTGTGGTCATCAGCTATCCTTTAGCCCTAATAAGCTATCGCCAGTTTTGTACAACGCGACTCAGACCAGAACATACCGGACYGATTTTTTTTCTCTCCATATCCCCAGATTTCAACCGCAAGCTCTGGACATTTACACATGGATCTCGCAGCTAGCTAGCTGCTATCCGAGTGACTATTGGCTTACGTCGGTCCCGGAGCAAACATAAATTATTCCGGAGCTAGCCAGCTGAAGAGTTCCATCAGCCACTCCTGGGCTACAATCACCTATCCGGACCCATTTTACTGCCGATGCGGAGCCCTACCGGGCCTTCACGACTGGACTACCGACGTTATCTGCCCGAGGGAGTTATCCAACTGGCGCGTCCGTCGCGACGTTACCTGAATGCCCATCTGCGGCCCGCTAATCGTTAGCTGTCTTATCGGCTACAATCTGAATAGGTCTATCGGACAATTTTTCTTGGGTCACTATAACTATATCTATTTTGCCAATTGAATTGATCCCTTCTACCACACGGAACCCCACTAATCTACCGTCGGAAACGCACGAGGTGGCTAAAAACAGACCTCCATCCTACGCTAGCTTGCTACCGATGGCTCGGCTAGCTGTCTCAATCGCCGTTACCCCAACCAACCTCACTACTCACTGAACCCATATGATCACTCGACTAAGCATGCCTCTCCTTAATGTCAATATGCCTTGTCCATTGCTGTTCTGGTTAGTGTTTATTGGCTTATTTCACTGTAGAGCCTCTAGCCCTGCTCATTATACKTTATCCAACCTTTCAGTTCCACCACCCACACATGCGATGACATCACCTGGTTTCAATGATGTTTCTAGAGACAATATCTCTCATCATCACTCAATACCTAGGTTTACCGCCACTGTATTCACATCCTACCATACCTTTGTCTGTACATTATACCGTGACGCCATTTTATCGCCCCCAGAAACCTCCTTTACTCTCTGTTCCGACATTCTAGACGACCAATCTCATAGCTTTTAGCGCGTACCCTTATCTACCCTCCTCTGTTCCTCTGGTGATGTAGAGGTGAATACAGCGCCTGCAGTGCCTCTCCACTCCTATCCCCAGCGCTCCCCTTTTGATATCTGTAACCGTAATAGCCTTGGTTTCCTGCATTGTTAAATTAGGAGCCTCTCCCTATTGTTTATTCACTTGCTTTAGCACCACCTCCAACCGAATGTCTAGCCGTTCTGAATCCTGGCTTAGGAAGACCACCAAAAATTCAAAATCTCCATCCTAACTACAACATTTTCAGACAAGATAGAACAGCCAAAGGGGGCGGTGTTGCATCTACTGCAAAGATAGCCTGCAGAGTTCTGTCCTACTATCCAGGTCTGAACCAAGCAATTTGAACTTCTACTTTTAAAATCCACTCTCTAAAAACAAGTCTCTCCCGTTGCCGCCTGCTATAGACCACCCTCTGTCCAGCTGTGCTCTGATCACCATTAAACTGATGCCCCCATCTATTCTCAGAGCTCGTGCTACTAGCGCACTAAAACTGGAATATGCTTACACGCCCAGCCATCTACAATAAGCTTGATGCCCTCAATCTCACACAAATTATCAATAACCTACAGGTACACCCAACCGTAAACACGGGCACCCTCTATAGATATCATCACTTGCCTCTAATAACTCTGCTCTTTTCAACCAAGATCTCAGCTATCACTGCTCATTGCCTGCATCCGTAATGGGTCAGCGGTCAAACGACCTCCACCATTCACTGACAAACGCTCCCTGAAAACTTCAGCGAGCGCCTTCTACTCGACCTGGCCGGGGTATCCTGGAAGGATATTGATCTCATCCCCGGTAGAGGATGCTGGTTATTTTTTTTAAATGCCTTCCTCTACCATCTTAAATAAGCATGCCCCATCAAGAAATTTAGAAACCAGGAACAAATATAGCCTTGGTTCTCTCCAGATCTGACTGCCCTTAACAATAACAAAACATCTATGGCGTTCTGCATTAGCATCGAACAGCCTCGGTGATATGCAACTTTTCAGGGAGCTAGAAACAAATACACAGGCAGTTAGAAAGCCAAGGCTAGCTTTTTCAAGCAGATTTGCTTCTGAACAATTCAATAAAAATTTCGACACTAAAGTCCATGAGAATAAGACACTCGTCCACTGGAGACAAAAACTGTACACGATAAATCATTATAATTGAGAATTTCAATAGCATTTTTTTTATGGCGTCATACTTTTCTACTGGATACCCTATCCGGTCAACAGCACTGACCACCCCACAGAACTCGCCCAAGACTCCCCATTTCTCTTCTCCAAATCCAGTCAGCTGATGTTCTGAAAGAGCGGCAAAATCTGGACCCTACAAATCAGCCGGCTAGACAATCTGGACCCTCCCTTTTCTTTCTAAAATTATCTGCCAAAATTGTTGTAACCTATTACTAGCCTGTTCAACTCTCTTTTGGTCGTCTCGAGATTCCCAAGATTGGAAAGCACTGCGGTCATCCCCTCTTCTAAAGGGGGGGACACTCTTGACCAAACTGCTACAGACCTATATCTATTCTACCCTGCTTTCTAAGGTTTCGAAAGCCAAGTCAACAAACAGATACCGACATTTCGAATCCCACCATACCTTCTCCGCTAGGCAATCTGGTTCAGAGCTGGTCATGGGTGCACCTCAACCAGCTCAAGGTCTAACGATATCCTAACCGCCATCGATAAGAAAAATATGTGCAGCCGTATTCATGACCTGGCCAAGGCTTTCGACTTTCAATCACCACATCCTCATCGGCAGCTCGTATGCCTTGGTTTCTCAAATGATTTGCCTCGCTGGTTCACCACATACTTCTCTGATAGAGTTCAGTGTGTCAAATCGGAGGGGCTGTTGTCGGGTCTCTGCAGTCTCTATGGGTGCACAGGGTTAAATTCTTGGAACGACTCTCTTCTCTGTATAGCATCAATGATGTCGCTCTTGCTGCTGGTGAGTCTCTGACACCATCTACGCAGACAACACCATTGTGTATACTTCTGGCCCTTTTTGGACACGTTTAACAACCCTCCAGACAAGCTTCAATGCCATACAACTCTGCTTCCGTGGCCTCAACTTGCTCTTAAATACAAGTAAAACTAAATGCATGCTCTTCAACCTCGTCGCTACCTGCCCGCCCGTGCCAGCATCACTACTCTGGACGGTTCTGACTTAGAATATGTGGACAACTACACATACCTAGGTGTCTGGTTAGACTGTAAACTCTCTTCCAGACATCACATCAAAACATCTCCAATCCAAAGTTAATCAATAATTGGCTTCCTATTTCGCAACAAAGCATCTTCACTCATGCTGCCATACATACCCTTGTAAAACTGACCATCCTACCGATCCTCGACTTTGCGATGTCATTTACAAAAATATCTCAACTACCCTACTCAATAAATTGGATGCAGTCTATCACAGTGCATCCGTTTTGTCACCAAAAGCCCATATACTACACCACTGCGACCTGTACGCTCTTGTTGGCTGGCTCGCTTCATACTCGTCCCAAACCACTGGTCCAGGTCTATCTACAACCCTGCTAGGTAAAGTACCCCTTTTCTCAGCTCGCTGGTCACCATAGCACACACCCGTAGCACGCCTCCAGCAGTATATATTCTCTGGTCACCCCAAAACCAATTCTTCCTTTTGCCGCCTCTCCTTACAGTTCTCTGCTGCCAATTCTCTGCTGCCAATGGACGAATGAACTACAAAAAATCTCTGAAACTGAACACTTATTCTCCTCACTAGTTTAGCACCAGCTGTCAGAGCAGCTCACAGATTATGCACTCTAATAGCATCTATAATTTAGCCAAATAACTACCACCCCTACTGTATTATTTATCATTATTTTGCTCCTTTGCACCCCATTATTTCTATCTCTACTTTGCACATTCTTCCACTACAAATCTACCATTCCAGTGTTTTACTTGCTATATTGTATTTACTTCGCCACCATGGCCTTTTTTTGCCTTTACCTCCCTTATCTCACCTCATTTGCTCACATTGTATATAGACTTATTTTTCTACTGTATTATTGACTGTATGTTTGTTTTACTCCATGTGTAACTCTGTGTTGTTGTATGTGTCAATGCTTTGCTTTATCTTGGCCAGGTCGCAATTGTAAATGAGAACTTGTTCTCAACTTGCCTACCTGGTTACATAAAGGTTAAATACATAAAAAATTGTATAACGTCATACAAACGTTTTAGTGTGAGTGAACCTTCAAATGCATCCTGTCATTACGAAATATGTGAAAGGTATTTTAATATTACTTTTTTTTTTATTATTAAAATATTTAATTGTTTGTTTTCCTCAAATGAATGGGATGATGACGCAATGTTTGCGAGAGGGAGGGTATCTGATTTCATTGGTCCTCAACTCGTGGCTCAGACACTTCATTCAGGATAAATGGAGTTAGCCCTGAGTCATCCTGCCCTGGAACAGGTTAGTTCCGAAGCATTCATTGCCAGAGAAATGTAACTGGCTAAAAGGTTAGCCACTTTCGTAGTACCGGTTATCCCGAGTTAGGGTTGGGCAGTATCCAGATTTTGGGATTTACTGGGATTTACGGTCTTACCGGCTTAGTACACAAGGGGTGCCAAAAA
Source organism: Salvelinus sp. IW2-2015 (assembly GCF_002910315.2). Lineage (NCBI taxonomy): Eukaryota > Metazoa > Chordata > Actinopteri > Salmoniformes > Salmonidae > Salvelinus > Salvelinus sp. IW2-2015. The sequence continues at coordinate 30,803,940 of NC_036872.1, read as the reverse complement.
ACACAAAAAAGCCCATTGGGTGACTATTACCAGAATGCTAACAAAATTTGCACAAGTAATACATTTCAATGGAAGCTGCTATATATGCTAACAAGCGCAAACGAAAATAAACAAATATCAAAGACAGGCAGCTCATAAAGTTATACATAGGTATGTATAGGACTTACCGAATGTTAATTTTTGTGAGTTTGGACATTATAAGTGAATTTGAATGAGAGACATTGTTCAAATTAACAAAGATGGACACATACTTGTCTGAAGGAAGAACGTCTCTGGAGCAGCATGTGTAGGCTACCTGCTGTGTCTGTGTGGGGTCTGGAGTTGCTAGGGCAACAGGGAGTTACCCCATAATGATCAAGTGAAAACATGKTTTTAGACATTTTTGCAAATGTATTAAAAATAAAAAACAAATACCTTTCTTACCTAGGTATTCAGACCCTTTGCTATGAGACTCGAAATTGACCTCAGGTTCATCCTGTTTCCGTTGATCATCCTTGAGACGTTTCTACAACTTAATTGGAGTCCACCTGTGGTAAATTCAATTGATTGGACATGATTTGGACAGGCACACACCTGTCTATATAAGGTCCCACAGTTGACAGTGCATGTCAGTGGAAAAACCAAGCCATGAAGTCAAAGGAATTGTCCGTAGAGCTCCGAGACAGGATTATGTCAAGGCACAGATCTGGGGAAGGGAACCAAAACAATTCTGCAGTGCAGGATTGAAGGTCCCCAAGAACACAGTGGCTCCATCATTCTTAAATGAATAAGTTTGGAACCATCAAGACTCTTCCTAGAGCTGTCCGCCTGGCCAACCTGAGCAATCGGGGGAGAAGGGCCTTGTCAGGGAGTGACCAAGAACCCGATGTCACTCTGACTGAGCTCCAGAGTTCCTTTGGGAGATGGAAGAACCTTCCAGAAGACAACCATCTCTGCAACGCTCCACCAATCAGGCCTTTATGGTAGAGTGGCCAGACGGAAGCCACTCCTCGG
>NC_036872.1:30783636-30802922 GCF_002910315.2 Salvelinus sp. IW2-2015 | reverse complement strand
TATTTTTTGTTAGTTCGCTCCCACACTCGTATGTGCTGTGTAGCCGTTACGATGTCGGTAGTATGACTTAGGTTATTTTCTTTATAACATGCTTTGTTTTTTTCGTCGCCACTGTTGCCGGCGAGGATTATCTTTTTTTTCCTGCGGATTTAAAACTACCACATTACTGACATATCATTGTTCTTTGAGCGAATCTCTCTCCTCCTAATAAAGCCCATCTTTTTTTTTTTTTTCCTTTATCTGGCCGATGGCCATACTTTTTTTTCTACTGGGTATCTTCACATCCATACCCCCTTTCTCACTCTGCTCCTCCGGTCCAAACCAGACTGGCACCCCCCCCACCACGCAAACTCGCCCACTGTCACTGGGCCTCTCTCCCATTTTCTCTTCCTTCCTTCTTCTGTTTACCCCAAATCCAGCTCCTATGCTCGTCTCTTGCATGTACTCTGATAAAAGCGGGCAAAATCTGGACCCCTACACAATTTCAGCCTCCGGCGCTCTATTGGGACGGGAGAGCCTGATCGTCTTGGAACCTCACCAGTAGCTGTTTGCTTGTTTTTGTTTTGTACTTCTAACGTCTTAATGGCCATTGCACGGCAGGAAATGGTGGGGGTCTGTAAACAACTCGGGCGCGTTAACATTACTGGGCTGGTAAGCGCGGTTGCTTTGGCGCGCTTCATTGGGTTCCTCATATCTTCTTTCTTATGTTTTGACTCGGTCGCTCCGGTGAGATTTCCGCGCAAACAGGGGATCTTTGAGTGGAAAGGTCGGGCTATTCAGTCTCTTGCTCGGTGCTATTCGGCACACGCACCCATTCTTCAAACCGGGGGGCGGGGGACCACTTACACTTTGGACCAGCCTCGCGGATGATACCCCGACTGGACCTGTGCTTATACACGTCAATCCGGCACGCCGATCTACCATACCATAACATTATTTCACAGGCTTATTTGACCGCTGTTTCTTTTTGATCACCCATTGCGTTGGCTCTTGGGCGCGTTTGTGCGTCTGCTCTGGTTCCGCTAAGGTCCTTTTTGCTCCGATAATGTCTCTGGGAAGCCCCTAATCAGTTCAGACAACTCAAACGCGCGGAGACGATGGCTATTTGGGTTAGCCCGATCTTTTCTGGTGGGTCCAAGTTTGGGTTGCCGTCTACATTCGGCATACTGGATTTACACATTCTTTCTATCAGAGCTGGTAAATGGCTGGATTTCTTGAAGCCTTGACACTCACCTCTAACCCTTAGTCAACACTCTCATCTTTTGATTGGTTCTGTTTCCTCCCGTATGGAGCAAAGAATCTATATCTCGGGAGTGTGGTGTTTCTAGAGGCAGTTGGTCGAGATCTGAGGGGAATTGCGGATACCTATCACAGATTATGGTCCGCTCACAGCAATGTTATTATCAGTAAGGGTTTCTATCCTAAACGATATCCCTTACCGAGCTGGAAGCTCATCCTGTGATTATGTAGAAGAAATACTGTTTCGGGTTCTCCATAGTTTCTACGCGGTATGTCGCGAGGTGATGTGAGCCAGGTGTCTCGGGACGAGGTACTTTAGGTTTATTTCGATCTACGCTCATTCGTTTCTATTATTCATCAGCAATCCTACTGGGTAATCAGTTGGAAGCCTCGTAGTAGCGGCATTTGTGTGAATTTGTCGCTGTCGCACGCACTTATCATTGGCCATGTATAGCCGCTGATCTTCTATCAGTGCTTGGCTATTCGGCCTGGTTCTTCACCTTTCAATTTTCTAACCAAACTATTCGTTTTTATCTCTTGATCAAGAGTTTCAGTGACCTGTGTATCATCTAAAATCGCGGATTGGGTCTTCTGTGTTCCGCGGATTGCGTTTCTATTTGGCGAGCCTCTCTATGGGGGTGGCCCATACAAGGAGTTTAAAATGGTTTTTTCTTTGGTGGATTAAAGGACCCGACAACATTCTTGAATCTTTCACTACTGATAATACATCAATTGATGTCGCTTCTTGCTGCTGTGAGTCCTCTGATCCACCTCTACGCAGACAACACCATTGTGTAATACTTCTGGCCCTTCTTTGGACACTGTGTTAACAACCCTCCAGACAAGCTTTCAAATGCCTACAACTCTGCTTCCGTGGCCTCCAATTGCTCTTAAATACAAGTAAAACTAAATGCATGCTCTTCAACCGATCGCTACCTGCCCCGCCCCGTCCAGCATCACTACTCTGGACGGTTCTGACTTAGAATATGTGGGACAACTACACCATACTAGGTGTCTGGTTAGACTGTAAACTCTCCTTCCAGACTCACATCAAACATCTCCAATCCAAAGTTAAATCAATAATTGGCTTCCTATTTCGCAACAAAGCATCCTTCACTCATGCTGCCATACATACCCTTGTAAAACTGACCATCCTCCACCGATCCTCGACTTTGGCGATGTCATTTACAAAATATACTCAAATACCCTACTCAATAAATTGGATGCAGTCTATCACATTGCCATCCGTTTTGTCACCAAAGCCCCCATATACTACCCACCACTGCGACCTGTACGCTCTTGTTGGCTGGCCCTCGCTTCCATACTCGTCGCCAAACCCCACTGGCTCCAGGTCTCTACAAGACCCTGCTAGGTAAAGTACCCCTTATCTCAGCTCGCTGGTCACCATACAGCAACCCACCCGTAGCAACGCGCTTCCAGCAGGTATATCTCTCTGGTCACCCCCAAAACCAATTCTTCCTTTTGCGCCTCTCCTTCCAGTTCTCTGCTGCCAATTCTTCTGCTGCAATGACCGGAATGAACTACAAAAATCTCTGAAACTGGAAACACTTATCTCCTCACTAGCTTTAAGCACCAGCTGTCAAGAGCAGCTCACAGATTACTGCACCTGTACATAGCCCATCTATAATTTAGCCCAAATAACTACCACTCCCCTACTGTATTTATTTATTCATTTATTTTTGCTCCTTTGCACCCCATTTTTTCTATCTCTACTTTGCACATTCTTCCACTACAAATCTACCATTCCAGTGTTTTTTACTTGCTATATTGTTTTTTACTTCGCCACCATGGCCTTTTTTTTTGCCTTTACCTCCCTTATCTCACCTCATTTGCTCACATTGTATATAGACTTATTTTTCTCCTGTATTATTGACTGTATGTTTGTTTTTACTCCATGTGTAACTCTTGTTGGTTTTGTATGTGTCAATGTTGCTTTATCTTGGCCAGGTCCGCAATTGTAAATGAGAACTTGTTCTTCAACTTGCCTACCTGGTTTACATAAAGGTTAAATACATAAAAAATTGTTATTAACGTCATACAGAACGTTTTTTAGTGTGAAGTGAACTTCAAAATTGCACGTCAACTGTCATTTACTGTAAAATTAAAATGTAAAGAGTATTTTAATATTACTTTTTTTTTTTATTATTAAATATTTAATTTTTTGTTTTCCTCAAATGAATGGGATGATGACGCAATGTTTGCGAGAGGGAGGGTATCTGATTTCATTGGTCCTCAACTCGTGGCTCAGACACTTCATTCAGGATAAATAGTATTAGCCCTGAGTCATCCTGCCCTGGACAGGTTAGTTCCGAAGCATTCATTGCCAGAGAAATGTAACTGGCTAAAAGGTTAGCCACTTTCGTAGTACCGGTTATCCCGAGTTAGGGTTGGGCAGTATCCAGATTTGGGGATTTACTGGATTTACGGTCTTACCGGCTTAGTACACAAGGGGTGCCAAAAACACACAAAAAAGCCCATTGGGTGACTATTACCAGAATGCTAACAAAATTTGCACAAGTAATACATTTCAATGGAAGCTGCTATATATGCTAACAAGCGCAAACGAAAATAACACAATATCAAAGACAGGCAGCTCATAAAGTTATACATAGGTATGTATAGGACTTACCGAATGTTAATTTTTTGTGAGTTTGGACATTATAAGTGAATTTGAATGAGAGACATTGTTCAAATTAACAAAGATGGACACATACTTGTCTGAAGGAAGAACGTCTCTGGAGCAGCATGTGTAGGCTACCTGCTGGTGTCTGTGTGGGGTCTGGAGTTGCTAGGGCAACAGGAGTTACCCCATAATGATCAAGTGAAACATGTTTTTAGACATTTTTGCAAAATGTATTAAAAATAAAAAAACACTTTCTTACCTAGGTATTCAGACCCTTTGCTATGAGACCGTTAAATTGGCTATCAAGCGTTCTTTTCTAGCGCAGATCCGGCCAGTTAGGTACACACTTATGTCTCATATATAGCACCACTGTTTAGTACATTTTGGGGAAATTCAACCAGAGGCTCCACTTCTCGTATTTTGGGTATCTCTCTATTAGAGGCTAACGAGTATTTTTCTAGCTTTTGTATGCTTTCTTACCACACAGTGCATTATTTTAGATTTTGAGCAGGTGGTAGGGCCCTCCTCACCAACTTCTTGGCGAGCGCATTTTTTAACACAATTCAATGGTATGAAAAATATTATATAGAGAATTAGAATAGTTAATACTGAGTTTGAGAGATGGAAAATGTATGAATAATAGAGAGAGGTTATTACAGTGTCTGCCAAATACTAATTCTGATACTCACACCTCGTTTAGCTTATTTTTTCTATCCATGAGACTGATGTTCCTGATCCTCACACATATTGTTTCCTTATCTGAAGAGCTCTAATGAGTGTAGAGAGCTTGGGCTAATCTATGGCACAAAATGATTTCGAGTGAATCACAGAGATAACCTTATATGTCTCATTAAGAAAACGCAAATTTCTGAAGGGAAGTATTATTTGAAATATTGTTTGTGATTAATTACACCAGAGTACAAACTTTGCTTTAAAAAAATCTAGGGCGCGCGAGAGACAACAAACTAGATAGTTTTGGCAAGTACTGGTATTTGAGGACATCTACTTTGTGCTAAGCACACGACACAGTCCATTTTACAGTCCATCTGGGGACAATTGTTATTACAGACAGATTGAAGTCAGCAATTATCAATCTAACACACACTGCGTATCAACTTATACTTCCACGAGGGTATAGAGTTTGTAACGCATCCCCCTACAAATCACGACTAACTACTGAACATGTGGGTAATAGGAAGAACTCAGCGATTGGAAACATACACTTCCAGAAATAATTAATGTCCATGGTCTCAGAGTAAGTTCTGAGAGATATTAGGTCGTATTTGAGAGTCAAATTTGAGAAGGTCTAATTTTGGAGGGTGAGACCATGCAAGTAGCTCTAGTTCTATACAACCTTAGACCATCGACACAAGAATCTCACAGCCGCCCAATATCGCCCGAAAAAAAAAATTTGTAGAGAACGCTAATCACGAGAGGATATACGAGAAGTGTTCGATCCCTGCACGCTATATGGTTCTATCCGGAATGAACCAAACGCACAAGCCTCGATGGTCCAGCAAGGGTACTGACCTGAGACGCAAAGAGTTCTGGTTACTAAAACAAATCTACGTATGCTGTAGTATATAGGAGAATGAGGGAACACCACGAGAGGGACCAACGCTTCCAGAACACAGCGACACCATCTCTGCACGCTCCACCAAATCAGGCCTTTTTTAATGGTAAGTGGGCCAGACGGAAGCCACTTCCTCGTAAAAGGCACATGAACGGCCCCTCTTTGGAGTTTTCCCAAAAGGCACCTAAAGGAAACTCTCGGACCAATGAGAAAGAAGAATATCTAGTCTGATGAAAACCAAGAAATTGAACTCTTTGGCCTGAATGCCAAGGGTCCGTCCTGGAGGAAAACCTGGTACCATCCCTATGGTGGCAGCATCATGCCCTGTGGTGGATTGTTTTTTACGGCAGGGACTTTTGGGAGATTAGTCAGGGAATCGAGGGCAAAGATGAAATGAGCCAGTACAGAGAGATTCCTTTTGAGAAAAACCTTACACCTACCCCAGAGCGCTCAGGACCTCAGACTAGGTCGAAGGTTCACCTTCCAATAGGACAATGAGCCTTGGCACACAGCCAAGACAACGCAGGCTTGGCTTCAGAACAAGTCTCTGAATGTTCTTGAGTGGCCAAGCCAGAGCCCGGACTTGAACCCGATCGAACATCTCTGGAGAGACCTGAAAATAGCTGTGCAGCAACGCTCCCCATCCAACCTGACAGAGCTTGAGGATCTGCTGATAAGAATGAGAGAAACTCCCCAACTACAGGTGTGCCGAGCTTGTAGCGTCATACCCAAGAAGTCTCAAAGCTGTAATTGCTGCCAAAGGTGCTTCAACAAAGTACTGAGTAAAGGGTCTGAATACTTATGTAAATGTGCTAATTTCTAAAAAACATTTTTTTATTTGTTGTTATGGGGTATTGTGTGTCAATTTTATGAGGGGGRAAAAACGATTTAATGAATTTCAGTGTAAGGCTGTAACGTAACAAAATGTGGAAAAAGTAAAGGGGTCTGAATATTTTCCRAAGGCACTGTATTTTTTTTAGGGGGTAGATCAGCTTTACTATTGCAGATAGTGGCTTCCATCAATCTAATTGTTTGCATCATTTCCAATCCAACATATTTTCGTGGGTAAATATATGAAATTATATACTTTAAAAATATATTTTCCTTTATTATTTTCCCCTAACCCTACCATCCCTCCCCTAATTGGAGAAAACTAATGGACAACAACACTTAGGCTTCTACTTCCAGCTTATACATACTATATACATTTTACGGACAGTTATTTTGTTTTTAGTCCCATCCTTCAGCTCCTCAACCCCTCCCATCTATATCTCTTCGGGAGTGAAATCCAGCCAATGCAATTTAGATGAAGTTTGACTGAAGTTAAAATAGTTCAGCCCAAATAAAATCTATCTTTTTACCATGCTCTTGATGAATTATATAAAGCCTTATTTTGGGTGGCCAGTGGACAGTTTGTGTAGACTGGCAGTAGCCAGACTGTCTGTAGACTTCCACAGGAAATGAGGTCAGCACCAAATGCACTCCACAAGTTGTGATGTCATTAGGAAGGGATCAGAGACATTGTAAGGACAAAAGGTTACCAGATGGGCACAACTCTGAGCCCAGAGCTCCAACTTGCATATTTGTGACAAACAGTCTTTCTCATATCCCTTGTTTGAATTATTTTTGTTGTTGTTAATCTTTCTTCTTCCTTTATTTACTTGGAATAGACGTCAAGTGCTGACACTCCAAAGCTGTTTTATTCTTGGGTTGTCGCTTGACGGATGTTTTCTTTGCATTACGAGGATTGAGGATAGCTTCGAGGCACTCAGCCCTCTTGGCCTGACTGTTTGAACTGTAGAAGAGAAGAGAGATTCAATAAGCCCAGCAGACACCTGCCATGCCTGCCCCCAGTGCCCCCTTTTCCTTTGCGTGTGTCACAAAACAGCAACTCTTTACTTGTGGTATACTCCTGCAGGCCTCCAAGGTGTTGGAGAGAAGGGGGTGGGAGGAACAGAAGGGGGTGGGAGGAACAGAAGGGGATGGGTAGGAGCAGAAGGGGGTTGGAGGAGTAAGGGTGGGGGAAAGAAGGGTCGGGAGAAAAGGGGGATGGAAAGAAGGGGTGGAGAGGAGAGAAACAATTTATGTGTCTTTAGTGTGGTTTTTGTATATTAACTCAGAAAAAAGAAATGTCCTCTCACTGTCAACTGTTGTTATTTTCAGCAAACTTAACAGTGTAAATATTTTTATGACATAACAAGATTCAACAACTGAGACATAAACTGAACAAGTTCCACAGACATGTGACTAACAGAAATGGAATAATGTGTCCCTGAACAAAGGGGGGGTCAAAATCAAAAGTAAGTCAGTATCTGGTATGGCCACCAGCTGCATTAAGTACTRCAGTGCATCTCCTCATGGACTGCACCAGATTTTCCAGTTCTTGCTGTGAGATGTTACCAAACTCTTCCACCAAGGCACCTGCAAGTTCCCAGACATTTCTGGAGGGAATGGCCCTAGCCCTCACCCTCCGATCCAACAGGTCCCTGACGTGCTCAATAGGATGGAGATCCGGGCTCTTCGCTGGCCATGGCAGAACACTGACATTCCTGTCTTGCAGGAAATCACGCACAGAACGAGCAGTATGGCTGGTGGTATTGTCATGCTGGAGGGTCTTGTCAGGATGAGCCTGCAGGAAGAGTACCACATGAGGGAGGAGGATGTCTTCCCTATAACGCACAGCTAAGTCCGATGATGCTGTGACACATCACCCCAGACCATGACGGACCTTCGACGATAAACTCGAATCCGACCATCACCCCTGGTGAGACAAAACCGCGATTCGTCATTGAGTACTTTTTGCCAGTCCTGTCTGGTACAGCGATGGTGGGTTTGTGCCCATAGGCGACGTTGTTGCCGGTGATGTTTGGTGAAGACCTGCCTTACAACAGGCCTACAAGCCCGCAGTCCAGCCTCTCAGCCTATTGCAGACAGTCTGAGCATTGATGGAGGGATTGTGCGTTCCTGGTGTAACTCAGGCAGTTGTTGTTGCCATCCTGTACCTGTCCCGCAGGTGTGATGTTCGGATGTACTGATCCTGTACTGATCCTGAATGATGAGCTGTCCACCTTGTCTCCCTGTAGCGCTGTCTTAGACGTCTTACAGTACGGACATTGCAATTCATTGCCCTGGCCACATCTGCAGTCATCATGCCTCCTTGCAGCATGCCTAAGGCACGTTCACGCAGATGAGCAGGGACCCTGGGCATCTTTCTTTTGGTATTTTTCAGTCAGTAGAAAGGCCTCCTTAGTATCCTAAGTTTTCATAACTGTGACCTTAATTGCCTACCATCTGAAAGCTGTTAGTATCTTAACTACCATTCCGCAGGTGCATGTTCATTAATTGTTTTTGGTTCATTGAACAAGCATGGGAAACAGTGTTTAAACCCATGACTATGAWGATCTGTGAAGTTATTTGGATTTTTACGATTTACGATTTTTTTTWAATCTTTGAAAGACAGGGTCCTGAAAAAGGGACGTGTATATATATACACTGCTCAAACAAATAAAGGGAACACTTAAACAACACAATGTAACTCCAAGTCAATCACACTTCTGTGAAATCAAACTGTCCACTTAGGAAGCAACACTGATTGACAATAAATTTCACATGCTGTTTTGTGCAAATGGAATGACAACAGGTGGAATTATAGGCAATTAGCAAGACACCCCAATAAAGGAGTGGTTTTTGCAGGTGGTCCAATGCACACTCGCATTGATTGTGCACAGACATGCACATCAATGCGAGCTGTGGCAAGAGGTTTGCTGTGTCTGTCAGCGTAGTTGTCCAGAGCATGGAGGCGCTACCAAGGAGACAGGCAGTAACATCAGGAGACGTGGAGGAGGCCCGTAGGAGGCAACAAACCAGCAGCAGGACCGTCTACCTCCGCCTTTGTGCAAGAAGAGCAGGAGGAGCACTGCCAGAGCCCCTGCAAAAATGACCTCCAGCAGGCCACAAATGTGCATGTGTCTGCTCAAACGGTCAGAAACAGACTCCATGAGGGTGGTATGAGGGCCCGACGTTCACAGGTGGGGGTTGTGCTTACAGCCCAACACCGTGCAGGACGTTTGGCATTTGCCAGAAGAACACCAAGATTGCAAAATTCGCCACTGGCGCCTTGTGCTCTTCACAGATGAAAGCAGGTTCACACTGAAGCACATGTGACAGTCTGGAGACGCCGTGGAGAACGTTTCTGCTGCCTGCAACATCCTCCAGCATGACCGGTTTGGCGGTGGGTCAGTCATGGTGTGGAGTGGCATTTTCTTTGGGGGGCCGCACAGCCCTCCATGGCTGCCAGAGGTAGCCTGACTGCCATTAGGTACCGAGATGAGATCCTCAGACGCCTTGTGAGACCATATGCTGGTGCGGTTGGCCCTGGGTTCCTCCTAATGCAAGACAACGCTAGACCTCATGTGGCTGGAGTGTGTCAGCAGTTCTGCAAGAGGAAAGGCATTGATGCTATGGAACTGGCCCGCCCCGTTCCCAGACCTGAATCCAATGAGCACATCTGGACATCATGTCTCGCTCCATCCACCAACACCAACGTTGCACCAACAGACCTGTCCAGGAGTTGGCGGATGCTTTAGTCCAGGTTCTGGGAGGAGATCCCTCAGGAGACCATCCGCCACCTCATCAGGAGCATGCCCAGGCGTTTGTTAGGGCAGGTTATACAGCACGTGGAGGCCACACACACTACTGAGCCTCATTTTGACTTGTTTTAAGGACATTACATCAAAGTTGGATCAGCCGGTAGTGTGGTTTTCCACTTTAATTTTGAGTGTGACTCCAAATCCAGACCTCCATGGGTTGATAAATTTGATTTCCATTGATCATTTTTGTGTGATTTTGTTGTCAGCACATTCAACTATGTAAAGAAAAAAGTATTTAATAAGAATAGTTCATTCATTCAGATCTAGGATGTGTTATTTTAGTGTTCCCTTAATTTTTTTGAGCAGTGTATATATACACACACAGTGCATTCAGAAAGTGTTCAGACCCCTTGACCTTTTGCATATTTTGTTACGTTACAGCATTATTCAAAAATGTATTACATCTTTTTTTGTCATCAATCTACAGACAGTACCCCATAATGACGAAGCAAAAACAAGTTWAGATTCGTTAGGATCTCTCTGTACTTTGCTTTGGTCATCTTTCCCTCGCTCCTGACTAGTCCCTGTCACTGAAAAACATCCCCACAGCGTGATGCTACCACCACCATGCTTCACCATAGGGATGGTGCCAGGTTTCCTCCAGACGTGATGTTCGGCATTCAGRCCAAAGAGTTCAGTCTTGATTTCATCAGACCAGAGAATAATGCCGAAATGTTTTGGTACCCTTCCCCAGAGCTGTGCCTCGACACAATCCTGTCTCGGAGCTCTACACACAATTCCTTCAACCTCATGGCTTGGTTTTTGCTCTGACATGCACTGTCAACTGTGGGACCTTATATAGAGACATGTGTGCCTTTCCAAATCATGTCTAATCAATTTCATTTACCACAATCAAGTTKTAGAAACATCTTAAGGATGATCAACGGAAACAGGATGCACCTGAGCTCAATTTCGAGTCTTATAGCAAAGGGTCTGAATACTTATGTAAATAAGGTATCTGTTTTTTATTTTGAATACATTTGCAAAAATTTCTAAAAACCGGTTTGCCTTGTCATTATGCGGTATTGATGAGGGAAAAAAATAATTTAATCAGTTTTAGAATAAGACTGTAATGTAACAAAATGTGGAAAATTCAAGGGGTCTGAATACTTTCCGAATTAATGTGTATTTGTATATATATATATGTATATATATGTATGTTAATGTTTTTAAATGCATGTTAATTGTAAAAAAAAAAAATCGGTAATATCTTTTCCATTGTGTCTGACCCCAGGAAGACTAGCTGTCGCCATTGGTGTCGTCTAATGGGGGATCCTCATAAAATAAAATATTCTAAAAGGGGGTGGGAGGAGGAAAAGGGCGTGGGAGTTGTAGATTGAGAAGGGGGTGGGAGGAGGAGAGTTTAAGTAGGGGTTTGAGCCATGGAACCCCCAGCATGTGGGAGAGGATGTGTGGATTATTCCCAGCAACAAAAGCCATTAGTCCCTGGAAGGACTTCAGAGGCTGCAGCTATTTAATCTACAGATTGGGAAGTATGTGAGTCCTTGGGGCCAGGCCAACCACTGCTTTCCTACCATTCCCCCCTATAAAAACAACAGAGGTGGCTGAGGATAGTAGGGGGAGGCAGGGGGGCATTATAGGAGTAATACACCCCAAACCACTAAGTCCTATGATTTACATTGTTAAATTACACCAATATGTGAGAACAATATTTTTTTGTGAACAAGGTTTGTCGTTATAACAAGAGTGGAAGCAACATGTGAAAATGGTTGTGGAAATCTGTTGCAGCTCAAGTCGACTACAAAACCCACAATGTAATAATACCAAAGTCAGTATCAGCATGTGAAGTCACTAGCTAGCTGTAAAACCAACTAAACAAACTGCACTATCAATTTATGAGCCTACAATCTCACCATGTTGAACCTGCAGTTCTTCTGAGTCTGCGCACAAAGTGCAGTTGTTGCTATGGCAACCACGCCCTTTCCCACCTGTTTCCCACAGACACACAGGGTGCATTACCTGATGGTACTTGGAGGAGAAACAGTTGAATAATTTGGTCCACTGTTTATATTGAGCACATCTAAGTGAAATATCTACGTTGTCATGAGGATATAAACAGGTGGATGTGTTCTAGGCAGTATGTCCATCCCATCTATTGGCTGATTTGGTGATCTGGAGTACAGGTAATTGTTTAACAAAAGTTTTGAAATGTGATAGGATATAACACACTATCTCCAGTGACGAGAACATTATAGGTATGATGAATTCCAACACCATTTCCTGAAAGGACCACTTAGAAGTTGAAAATGTGTTATTTTACCCATTGATAAAACATAGACTTTAACCAAATTGACAGGAGTTTCATGATTTTTATTTCTGGGGGTGGATTATCCCTTTATGTCCTTCAACTGGGATACAGGGGAAAGAGTTGGGGGGAGAAAGGGGGCTGGGATGGAGTTTTTGTATCCATATACAGGGACCCAGGGAGGCTATAGGGCAGGAAACCTAAGATTAACAAGTCAAGAAAGAACAGGTCTTGCCTGGTCTGGTCCAAGTAAGGGAGGTTCTGATCACACAAATCTGTGTGACTATGTGCACAGAGACTGAGAGTACAATTTACCTTTGCAAAGAGAACACCGTTTACACTTAGTCAGGGAGCTGCCAGACTTACACCAGCCTTTGTCACAGTGGGTGGCAAATGAGTTGAATAGCCTATTTAGTTTGTTTTGGTATATATTTAATATTTTGTGGTGTCTGTCTGTAGAATCACCATGGTAAAGCTGTTAAAGGCTCTGGTATGTGGAGGCACTGTGTGTGTCCTCTCCTGATGCTGAGACAAGAGGAGGAGAAGGAAAAAAAGGAGGGGAGAGCAATGATAATGGAGGGGAAAGAGGGGAGGAAGAGGAGAGAGCAAGGATAATGGAGGTGAAAGAAAGGAGGAAGAGGAGGAGGGGAGAGAAGAAAGAGGGGGAGGAGGAACAGTAAATTGGAAACATCAATGGGGACAGCAGGGAGCTATTTAGCTTAGAAACACTCCCACACTGGTTAAAAACAACTCGTTGTCTAGAGCGGATGGAATGACATGAGAAAGTTGTAAAACTGAAACTTTGAAAACACTGAAATGACTGTGAATGGCCGCTGTGGATAGAACTCCTTCAGCACAAATCATTTGAGGAAAAGTTAACTGCAGGCTCAGCTCTGTCCCTGTTTGACTTTGGAATGACCTAATTAAGGTGTGTGTGTGTTTGTGTGTCTGTACGTGCATACACTTGTGTGAGTGTCTCTGTGAGTGTTTGTCCGCCCATTATCTCCCCATCACGTCTTGGCCACGTCACCCTGTTCCGAAGGGGAGTTTCAGGAAGGGCATGGCCCTTTGAATCGGCTGGTTGTGCGTCCCTTAGCAGCGCTCTCAGACCCAGCTGGACATAGCAGGAATACTCGACTCACCACGTGGGCAAATAAGGACATTTCTACTGGTAGATTCCACAGTTTTTAGGGTATTATTGTGGACTGGTTTGTTATACCCAACGTAGTGGAGAGGGTATTGATAGTGCATCTGGATGGTTTGTTGTACCCCACGTAGTGGAGAGGGTATTGATAGTGCATCTGGATGGTTTGTTGTACCCCACGTAGTGGAGAGGGTATTGATAGTGCATCTGGATGATGGTTTGTTGTACCCTACGTAGTGGAGAGGGTATTGATAGTGCATCTGGATGGTTTGTTGTACCACGTAGTGGAGAGGGTATGATAGTGCATCTGGATGGTTTTGTTGTCCCCACGTAGTGGAGAAGGGTATTGATAGTGGCATCTGGATGGTTTGTTGTACCCCACGTAGGGAGCAGATGGAGAGGTGGTATTGATAGTGCATCTGGATGTTTGTTGTACCCCACGTAGTGGAGAGGGATTGATGGCATCTGGATGGTTTGTTGTACCCCACGTAGTGGAGAGGGTATTGAATAGATGCATCTGGATGACGCACAGTTTTAAACACATAGTCTGTTACATGCTCTGTGGTGGGCCTGGATGAATATGAGATATTGTATTATTTATTTGAACTGATCTAATAGATTTCAGAGATTTAGCATCCCATTGAATAGCATACTTCATCTTTGAAATCAACTATTTGGTGTGTCTTGTCCTATTCATTTTGAATAGACTACATTAAGAACATCTATTTCTTAGAAGAAGGAGAACTTTGAATGAGCACATTGTTGCTCCTGGTTTACCTGATATATCAAGATGCTATCTCACTGTGAAACAGACCACACTTCCTGCCCTAACAGACCATCAAGCTCAGCAGTCTAAATATGACCTGTCTTTTGAATCCATTTGAATGGAGGAGGATTCATTAAATTCCTTATCTTTTGTTTGTTGTTGCTGGTTGCTTTCAATGGAGTCAGAATCCCCCTTCCCTCAGTCCAAGAGGGCTGGTACTGATACACTCGTTCAAAGCATGTCATCTCTCTCTCTCCCTCTCTCTCTCTCTCTCTCTCTCTCTCTCTCTCTTCTCTCTCCTCTCTCTCTCTCTGCTCTCTCGCTCTCTCGCTCTTCTCTCAGCACGTCAGCTCACACAGGGAGCCCCTGCCAATTCCCTCAATCACAACTGTAATTCCAAGCAGAATAGCATTGAAATAGCACACAACAAAACGGCTTAATGCACAAGCAATTACTTTGTTCTCTAGATGCATTCTTTTCTATCAGAGAGTTTTCCCTGATATTGCCTCCTCAGCCTCAGTGTGAATTAGTGGGAAAAGGAGGAGGTTAACCTAGCTGGGAGGGAAACAGTGATATAGGGAGAACTACAGTAGAGACGACTCCCGGACTACAGAACTGACTGGTTGAATAAATATGTATAGATAAACAGGTTGTAAATGCCAGTTCCACTCCCCATATGGCTGAACTAGGTTGTAATATACCTGTCACACGTACTAGGCCTGATTTTACGTACAGATACCAAAACTTCCTGACCTTTGTGAGTGGTCGTAAGAGAAAGATTTTCAGGCTGACTTCAGACCACTTCATAGTTTGTTTATGGTTGCAGGAAGCAAGGGTGGCTGAGGTACCCGTAGGGAGGAGTGAAGGGAGGAAGTGTGTGGTTGTGTGCGTGCGTGCGTGCATGTGTGTCTGCCCCCGCAGGGTTTAGCTTCTGTCCTGAAGCAGTTTAGTTCACTAACTGACCTGTCACTCCCACAGACTGGGGTTAGGCTCTGCTCAACTCACTTAACCCTCTCTGAGAGTACAGAGGACAGGGCCTGTATTAATAAAGCCCTGAAAATAGAGTGCTGATCTAAATCAGCTTTGCCTTTAGGTAATAATAATGGACAAGGGGACCTGACCCTAGACAACACTTACTCTGAGAGCCTTTAAGGCAGCGTTTTACCCTAGCCAACACACACTGATTCAAATAATCAACTAATCATCGACGTTTGATATTAGAATCAGTTGTGTAGTGTTAAGGCAAAAACAAAAACATGCACCCCTTGGGGCCTAAGGACCAAGTTTGGGAAAACGCTGCTTATAGATACGGCCCAGGCCTCTATTCAAGCAAACCAGTATCCAGGAGTTTCAAAACACAGCCCTCGAAAGTGCAATTCAGAATCCATGGAATTGTTAGGTTAATAAAACAATGTGTACTCTGTGTTGTTAATGTAGATGGGAGTGTTTGTTGGAGGATGTGGTTAGTTAAGTCTTCCCAGCTGATAACAGACTCTCTTTTGTCCAAACAGACAACCACCTGGGTGGAAACACAGAGAAGAATGCCACTGTCGTTCTGCCCTGAGCAAGGCAGTTAACCCCGTTCCCCGGGCGCAAAGATGTGGATGTCGATTAAGGCAGCCCCGCACCTCTCTGTTCAGAGGGTTGGGTTAAATGTGGAAGAACACATTAGTGAATGCATTCAGTTTATACAGCTGACTAGGTGTCCCCTTTCCTTTCCCCTTCCTTTTCCCAAGCAGGTTGACATTTATTGTCATGAATCTTGTCCTGGAGGCAGAGCAGAGCGATTTCCACTATATACACTGCCAAAAAAAATAAGGGACACAAAATAACACATCCTAGATCTGAATGAATGAAATATTCTATTAAATACTTTTTTCTTTACATAGTTTGAATGTGCTGACACACAAAATCACACAAAAATTATAAATGGAAATCAAATTTATCAACCCACGGAGGTCTGGATTTGGAGTCACTCTCAAAATTAAAGTGGAAAACCACACTACAGGCTGAATCCAACTTTGATGTAATGTCCTTAAAACAGAGTCAAAATGAGGCTCAGTAGTGTGTGTGGCCTCCACGTGCCTGTATGACCTCCCTACACGCCTGGGCATGCTCCTGATGAGGTGGCGGATGGTCTCCTGAGGCATCTCCTCCCAGACATGGACTAAAGCATCCGCAACCCTGGACAGTCTGTGGTGCACGTTGGCGTTGGTGGATGGAGCGAGACTGATGTCCCAGATGTGCTCAATTGGATTCAGGTCTGAGGAGACGGCGGCCAGTTCCATAGCATCAATGCCTTCCTCTTGCAGGAACTGCTGACACACTCCAGCCACATGAGGTCCTAGCATTGTTTTTGCATTAGAGAGAACCCAGGGCCAACCGCACCAGCATATGGTCTCACAAGGGGTCTGAGGACTCATCTCGTACTAATGGCAGTCAGGCTACCTCGGCAAGCACATGGAGGCTGTGCGGCCCCCCAAAGAAATGCCACCCCACAAATGACTGACCCACCCGCCAAACCGGTCATGCTGGAGGATGTTGCAGGCAGCAGAACGTTCTCCACGGCGTCTCCAGACTCTGTCACGTCTGTCACGTGCTCAGTGTGAACCTGCTTTCATCTGTGAAGAGCACAGGGCGCCAGTGGCGAATTTGCCAATCTTGGTGTTCTCTGGTAAATGCCAAACGTCCTGCACGGTGTTGGGCTGTAAGCACAACCCCCACCTGTGGACGTCGGGCCCTCATACCACCCTCATGGAGTCTGTTTCTGACCGTTTGAGCAGACACATGCACATTTGTGGCCTGCTGGAGGTCATTTTGCAGGGCTCTGGCAGTGCTCCTTCCTGCTCAAAGGCGGAGGTAGCGGTCCTGCCTGCTGGGTTGTTGCCCCTACGGCCTCCTCCACGTCTCCTGATGTATGGCCTGTCTCCTGGTAGCGCCTCCATGCTCTGGACACTACGCTGACAGACACAGCAAACCTTGCCACAGCTCGCATTGATGTGCCATCCTGGATGAGCTGCACTACCTGAGCCACTTATGTGGGTTGAGACTCCGTCTCATGCTACCACTAAGTGAAAGCACCGCCAGCATTCAAAAGTGACCAAAAACATCAGCCAGGAAGCATAGGAACTGAGAAGTGGTCTGTGGTCACCACCTGCAGAACCACTCCTTTATTGGGGTGTCTTGCTAATTGCCTATAATTTCCACCTGTTGTCTCCATTTGCATAACAGCATGTGAAATTTATTGTCAATCAGTGTTGCTTCCTAAGTGGACAGTTTGATTTCACAGAAGTGTGATTGACTTGGAGTTACATTGTGTTGTTTAAGTGTTCCCTTTATTTTTTTAGCAGTGTATATAGCTCTGCCTCCAGGACAAGATTCATGTAATATAGTAAGTATATATATATATATATTACTTCTGAGCTGGCCCATCTAGTGGAAATCGTGTGAAGACAAAAAAGCTCATTTTTGTTTCCATGAATTTATATTTATTTATATATAAATTCATGAAACAAAAAATGAGCTTTTTGTCTTGATTTAAGGTTAGGGTTAGGTTATAGGTTACCAGTGGTGGTTAAGTTTGGTTCAGTTTAAAATCAGATTGTGGCTGTGCCAGCTAGACTACCCTGGAGAGCTGCCTCCAGTACACAAGCCATCCCAATAAATGAGTCTTCCCATCCTGCATTCTCCTATATCAAAAGAGTTCGCCGGGAAAATAATAGTCTGACAATATAACAATGTCATGGTGTCCTCATTTCAGTTGATGGGACCTAAGACTCCCATAGTACCCATCTATAGCATCAATGATGTGATGTTCAAGGCCACATTCAAGGTCATGTGACCAGAGCTGACAGGACTGGTTGGTGCAGTGAGATGTCAGATTGACCATGAGAGGGGTTGAGAGGCAGGGATAGCATAGGGAAGAGAGAGGGGAGAGGGATGGGGAGAGAAAGGGGGAATACAAGGAGATGTCACAGGGAAGAAAGGGGAGAGATAGAGGGCTGAGAAGGGGGAGACAGAGGGGAATCCTCTGTGATGTGGTCACAGTGTGGGACACAGATGTGAGGGGTTTGGAATGTGGCCTGACCCTGAGATGCCAAAAGTAGAAGATTTAAAGATAGAGAACGGGGAGAAAGAGATCTCTCTCTCTCTCTCTCTCTCTCTCTCTTTTTTCTTCTCCCCCTCCAGAGTGATTGTGGCGGGGTAACTCTAGAAGTGTGTGACAGAGATCGACTCTTTCAGACCCAGGGACTTTGGCACCAACGATAGCTGTTAATCAAATAGTCAAAGATGAGCTGGTCTTTCTCCACGTCTTAAGGTTACCTCTCTTTCTGTATGCACACAATAGAGCCGGCCCATTGGAGGAAGGCTCTGCATGCCTGCACCTGAGGAGAAAGGCAGGAATGTCTATACACACACTTTAGTAATTGCTAAAAGACTAGATTTATTTTTCGAAGGCTTATTACACTTTTTGTCCTCCGTCTCTCTCTCATATAGTTAAATTCCACCCTTTATCCACTTCAAACGTATTACTCGTTGTTTAATGAAGATAGCATGGTCCAATTTAGACAAGTGATTTATTACTAGAAAACATTCCTCCCTGATCATCCTGGGGCTCTCTATCTGCTGTACAGGTTACCGTCTGTCCCCACAAGGTGCTCAGCAGTGTCTGCCTTTTACCCTTATACTGCCACAACATACAGAGAGCCACACGCAAAATAAGTCATAGCAGAAGGTGAAAAATATGTGAAAGCACTGAACAATTGAAAAGGAGTGTTTTAAACACTTAACAAAAAAATGGTGTCGAAGAAATAAAGTGTAATGTCGCTTACTGTTTGCTTTCCCCACTACACATGATCATTAAAGACTGCTCTGGAACTTTGTCGACTACTAAGTCTTTTTTAACTCCTGCTTTGGGCTGGATGTGTCAATGTTAGTTCATACATGCATAATCTATGAACAGAACTACTGTCTTACCTCATTAGCCACAAAATCCCTAGTTTGA
>NC_036872.1:30780693-30783611 GCF_002910315.2 Salvelinus sp. IW2-2015 | reverse complement strand
TTGTACCCCACGTAGTGGAGAGGGTATTGATAGTGCATCTGGATGGTTTGTTGTACCCCACGTAGTGGAGAGGGTATTGATAGTGCATCTGGATGACGCACAGTTTTAAAACAATAGTCTGGTTACATGCTCTGTGGTGGGCCTGGATGATATCTGAGATATTGTATTATTTATTTGAACTGATCTAATAGATTTCAGAGATTTAGCATCCCATTGAATAGCATACTTCATCTTTGAAATCAACTATTTGGTGTGTCTTGTCCTATTCATTTTTGATAGACTACATTAAGAACATTCTATTCTTTAGAAGAAGGAGAACTTTGGAATGAGCACATTGTTTGCTACTGGTTTACCTGATATATCAAGATGCTATCTCACTGTGAAACAGACCACCTTCCTGCCCTAAACAGACCATCAAGCTCAGCAGTCTAAATATGATCTGTCTTTTTGAATCCATTTGAATGGAGGAGGATTCATTAAATTGCTTATCTTTTGTTTGTTGTTGCTGGTTGCTTTCAATGGAGTCAGAATCCCCCTTCCCTTCAGTCCAAGATGGCTGGTACTGATACACTCGTTCACAGCAAATCTGGAGTACAGTAATTGTTTAACAAAAGTTTTGAAATGTGATAGGATATAACAACACTATCTCCAGTGACGAGAACATTATAGGTATGATGAATTCCAACACCATTTCCTGAAAGGACCACTTAGAAGTTGAAAATGTGTTATTTTACCCATTGATAAAACATAGACTTTAACCAAATTGACAGGAGTTTCATGATTTTTATTTCTGGGGTGGATATCCCTTTATGTCCTTCAACTGGGATACAGGGGAAAGAGTTGGGGGGAGAAAGGGCGGGGATGGAGTTTTTGTATCCATATACAGGGACCAGGGAGGCTATAGGGCAGGAAACCTAAGATTAACAAGTCAAGAAAGAACAGGTCTTGCCGGTCTGGTCCAAGTAAGGGAGGTTCTGATCACACAAATCTGTGTGACTATGTGCACAGAGACTGAGAGTACAATTTACCTTTGCAAAGAGAACACCGTTTACACTTAGTCAGGGAGCTGCCAGACTTACACCAGCCTTTGTCACAGTGGGTGGCAAATGAGTTGAATAAGCCTATTTAGTTTGTTTTGGTATATATTTAATATTTTGTGGTGTCTGTCTGTAGAATCACCATGGTAAAGCTGTTAAAGGCTCTGGTATGTGGGCACTGTGTGTGTCCTCTCCTGATGCTGAGACAAGAGGAGGAGAAGGAAAAAAAGTAGGGGAGAGCAATGATAATGGAGGGGAAAGAGTGAGGAAGAGGAGAGAGCAAGGATAATGGAGGTGAAAGAAAGGAGGAAGAGGAGGAGGGGAGAGAAGAAAGAGGGGGAGGAGGAACAGTAAATTGGAAACATCAATGGGGACAGCCAGGGAGCTATTTAGCTTAGAAACACTCCCACACCTGGTTAAAAACAACTCGTTGTCTAGAGCGGATGGAATGACATGAGAAATTGTAAAACTGAAACTTTGAAAACACTGAAATGACTGTGAATGGCCGCTGTGGATAGAACTCCTTCAGCACAAATCATTTGAGGAAAAGTTAACTGCAGGCTCAGCTCTGTCCCTGTTTGACTTTGGAATGACCTAATTAAGGTGTGTGTGTGTTTGTGTGTCTGTACGTGCATACACTTGTGTGAGTGTCTCGTGAGTGTTTGTCCGCCCATTATCTCCCATCACGTCTTGGCCACGTCACCCTGTTCCGAAGGGAGTTTCAGGAAGGGCAAGGCCCTTATAATCGGCTGGTTGTGCGTCCCTTAGCAGCGCTCTCAGACCCAGCTGGACATAGCAGGAAATACTCGACTCACCACGTGGGCAAATAGGACATTTCTACTGGTAGATTCCACAGTTTTAAGGTATTATTGTGGACTGGTTTGTATACCCAACGTAGTGGAGAGGGTATTGATAGTGCATCTGGATGGTTTGTTGTACCCCACGTAGTGGAGAGGGTATTGATAGTGCATCTGGATGGTTTGTTGTACCCCACGTAGTGGAGAGGTATTGATAGTGCATCTGGATGGTTTGTTGTACCCACGTAGTGGAGAGGGTATTGATAGTGCATCTGGATGGTTTGTTGTTACCCACGTAGTGGAGAGGGTATTGATAGTGCATCTGGATGGTTTGTTGACCCCACGTAGTGGAGAAGGGTATTGATAGTGCATCTGGATGGTTTGTTTGTACCCCACGTAGTGGAGAGGGTTATGATAGTGCATCTGGATGTTTGTTGTACCCCACGTAGTGGAGAGGGTATTGATTAGTGCATCTGGATGGTTTGTTGTACCCCACGTAGTGGAGAGGGTATTGATAGTGCATCTGGATGACGCACAGTTTTAAAACAATAGTCTGGTTACATGCTCTGTGGTGGGCCTGGATGATATCTTGAGATATTGTATTATTTATTTGAACTGATCTAATAGATTTCAGAGATTTAGCATCCCATTGAATAGCATACTTCATCTTTGAAATCAACTATTTGTGTTGTCTTGTCCTATTCATTTTTGATATACTACATTAAGAACATTCTATTCTTTAGAAGAAGGAGAACTTTGGAATGAGCACATTGTTTGCTACTGGTTTACCTGATATATCAAGATGCTATCTCACTGTGAAACAGACCACCTTCCTGCCCTAAACAGACCATCAAGCTCAGCAGTCAAATATGATCTGTCTTTTTGAATCCATTTGAATGGAGGAGGATTCATTAAATTGCTTATCTTTTGTTGTTGTTGCTGGTTGCTTTCAATGGAGAGTCAGAATCCCCCTTCCCTTCAGTCCAAGATGGCTGGTACTGATACACTCGTTCACAGCATGTCATCTTCTCTCTCTCTCCTCTCTCTCTCTCTCTCTCTCTCTCCTCTCTCTCTCTCTCTCTCT
>NC_036872.1:30766600-30780668 GCF_002910315.2 Salvelinus sp. IW2-2015 | reverse complement strand
CGTCATCTCTCTCTCTCTCTCTCTCTCTCTCTCTCTTCTCTCTCTCTCTCTCTCTCTCTCGCTCTCTCGTCTCTCGCTCTCTCTCAGCACGTCAGCTCACACAGGGAGCCTGCCAATTCCCTCAATCACACTGTAATTCCAAGCAGAATAGCATTGAAATACACACAACAAACGGCTTAATGCACAAGCAATTACTTTGTTCTCTAGATGCATTCTTTTCTATCAGAGAGTTTTCCCTGATATTGCCTCCTCAGCCTCAGTGTGAATGTAGTGGGGAAAGGAGGAGGTTAACCTAGCTGGGAGGGAAACAGTGATATAGGGAGAACTACAGTAGAGACGACTCCCGACTACAGAACTGACTGGTTGAATAAATAGTATAGAATTAACAGGTTGTTAAAATGCCAGTTCCACTCCCCATATGGCTGAACTAGGTTGTAATATACCTGTCACACGTACTAGCCTGAGTTACGTACAGATACCAAAACTTCCTGACCTTTGTGAGT
The DNA here is from genome assembly GCF_002910315.2 of Salvelinus sp. IW2-2015. Classification (NCBI taxonomy): domain Eukaryota; kingdom Metazoa; phylum Chordata; class Actinopteri; order Salmoniformes; family Salmonidae; genus Salvelinus; species Salvelinus sp. IW2-2015. The sequence goes on along the minus strand of NC_036872.1, from coordinate 30,780,165 downwards.
GGTCGTAGAGAAAGATTTTCAGCGACTTCAGACCACTTCATAGTTTGTTTATGGGTTGCAGGAAGCAAGGTGGCTGAGGTACCCGTAGGGAGGAAGTGAAGGGAGGAAGTGTGTGGTTGTGTGCGTGCGTGCGTGCATGTGTGTCTGCCCCCGCAGGGTTTAGCTTCTGTCCTGAAGCAGTTTAGTTCACTAACTGACCTGTCACTCACAGACTGGGGTTAGGCCTGCTCAACTCACTTAACCCTCAAAGAGGGGGACAGGGCCTGTATTAATAAAGCCCCTGAAAATAGAAGTGCTGATCTAGAAATCAGCTTTGCCTTTAGGTAATAATATGGACAAGGGGGACCTGACCCTAGATCACACTTACTCTGAGAGCCTTTAAGGCAGCGTTTTACCCTAGCACTACACAGCTGATTCAAATAATCAACTAATCATCGACGTTTGATAATTAGAATCAGTTGTGTAGTGTTAAGGCAAAAACAAAACATGCACCCTTGGGGTCCTAAGACCAAGTTTGGGGAAACGCTGTCTTTATAGATACGGGCCCAGGCCTCTATTCAAGCAAACCAGTATCCAGGAGTTTCAAAACACAGCCCTCGAAAGTGCAATTTCAGAATCCAGGAATTGTTAGGTTATAAAACAATGTGTACTCTGTGTTGTTAATGGTAAGATGGGGAGTTTGTTGGAGGAGTTGTGTTAGTTAAGTTTCCCAGCTGATAACAGACTCTCTTTCTGTCCAAACAGACAACCACCTGGGTGGAAACACAGAGAAGAATGCCACTGTCGTTCTGCCCTGAGCAAGGCAGTTAACCCACTGTTCCCCGGGCGCCAAAGATTGTGAGATGTCGATTAAAGGCAGCCCCCCGCACCTCTCTGTTCAGAGGGGTGGGTTAAATGTGGAAAGACACATTTCAGTTGAATGCATTCAGTTATACAGCTGACTAGGTGTCCCTTTCCTTTCCCCTTCACTGTTCTCCAGCAGGTTGACATTTATTGTCATGAATCTTGTCCTGAGGCAGAGCAGAGCGATTTCCACTATATACACTGCTCAAAAAAAAAAGGGAACACTAAAATAACACATCCTAGATCTGAATGAATGAAATTATTTCTTATTAAATACTTTTTTCTTTACATAGTTGAATGTGCTGACACAAAATCACACAAAAATGATAAATGGAAATCAAATTTATCAACCCACGGAGGTCTGGATTTGGAGTCACTCTCAAAATTAAAGTGGAAAACCACACTACAGGCTGATCCAACTTTGAATTAATGTCCTTAAAACAAGTCAAAATGAGGCTCAGTAGTGTGTGTGGCTCCACGTGCTGTATGACCTCCCTACAACGCCTGGGCATGCTCCTGATGAGGTGGCGGATGGTCTCCTGAGGCATCTCCTCCCAGACATGGACTAAGCATCCGCAAACTCCTGGACAGTCTGTGGTGCAACGTTGGCGTGGTGGATGGAGCGAGACATGATGTCCCAGATGTGCTCAATTGATTCAGGTTGAGGAAACGGGCGGGCCAGTCCATAGCATCAATGCCTTCCTCTTGCAGGAACTGCTGACACACTCCAGCCACATGAGTCTAGCATTGTCTTGCATTAGGAGGAACCCAGGGCCAACCGCACCGCATATGGTCTCACAAGGGGTCTGAGGATCTGCATCTCTTTACATTTACATTTAAGTCATTTAGCAGACGTCTCTTTATCCAGAGCGACTTACAAATTGGGTGCATTCACCTTATGATATTCCAGTGGAACAACCACTTTTACAATAGTGCATCTAATCATTTAAGGGGGAGGGGGGGGTAGGAGGAATACTTTATGCCTATCTAGGTTATTCCTTAAAAGGTGGGGTTACAGGTGTCCTCCCGGAAGGTGGTGATTGACTCCGCTGACCTGGCGTCGGAGGGAGTTTGTCCCATCCACATTGGGGTAGCCACAGAAGCAGCGAACAGTTTTTGACTGGGCTGGAGCGGGAACTGTACTTCCTCAAGAGGTAGGGAGGCGAGCAGGCCAAGGGTGGATGAACGCAGTGCCCTGTTCTGGTGTAAGGGCCTGAATCAGAGCTGAAGCTACGGAGGTGCGTTTCCCCTCACAGCTCCGTAGGCAAGCACCAATGGTCTTGTAGCGCTGATGCGAGCTTCAACTGGAAGCCAGGTGGAGAGAGCGGAGGACGGGGTGACGTAGAGAACTTTGGGAAGGTTGAACACCAGACGGGCTGTGCGGCTTCTGGATGCAGTTTTGTAGGGGTTTAATGGCACAGCAGGGAGCCCAGCCAACAGCGAGTTGCAGGTATCCAGACGGGAGAGACAGTTGCCTGGATTAGGACCTGCGCCGCTCCTGGTGTGAGGCTAGGGTCGTACTCTGGAAATGTTGTAGAGGCATTGACACTACAGGAACGGTCACCGGCCTTGATTGAGTTGAGAACACAGGGTGTTGTCCAGGAATCCGCCAAGGTTTCTTAGCGCTTCTGCGGAGGAGGACACAATGGAGTTGGTCAACCGTGATGGCGAGCATATGGAACGGGCACTCCTTTCCCCGGGAGAAGAGCAGCTCCGTCTTGCCGAGGTTCAGCTTGAGGTGGTTGATCGCGTCATCCACACTGAATAATGTTCTGCCGACTGCAGAGATGCGATTCGCCACCTGGTTATCAGAGGGGGAAAGGAAAGATTAATTGTGTGTCGTTCCTGACATAGCAATGATAGGAGGAGGCATGTGAGGATATGACAGAGCCAAGTGACTTGGTGTATAGCGAGAATAAGAGAGGGCCTAGAACCAGAGCCCTGGGGGACACCAGTAGGTGAGAGCACGTGGTGCGGAGACAGTCTCTCGCCACGGCACCTGGTAGGAGCGACCTGTCAGGTAGACGCAATCCAAGCGTGGGCCGCGCCCGGAGATGCCAACTCGGAGAGGGTGGAAGGAGGATCTGAGGTTCACAGTATCAAGGCAGCCGATTAGGTCTAGAAGGATGAGAGCAGAGGAGAGAGAGTTAGCTTTTAGCATGCGGAAGCGCCTCCGTGACACAGAAGAAGAGCAGTCTCAGTTGAAATGACTAGTTCTTGAAACCTGACTGATTTGGATCAGAGAAGGTCATTCTAGAGAGATAGCAGAGAGAGCTGGCCAAAGACGGCACGTTAAGAGTTTTGGAGAGAAAAGAAAGAAGGGATACTGGTCTGTAGTTTTGACATCGGAGGGATCGAGTGTAGGTTTTTCAGAGGGGTTGCAACTCTCGCTCTCTTGAAGGACGGAAGGGGGACGTAAACAGCGTCAAAGGATGAGTTGATGAGCGAGTGATTAGGAGAAGGTTCGCCGGAAATGGTCTGGAGAAGAGAGGAGGGGAGGAGGTCAAGCGGCAGGTTTTGGGCGGCCCGACCGGTCACAAAGACACGAGATTTCATCTGGAGAGGAGGGAGGAAAGAGGTTCAAAGCACAGGGTTAGGGCACGTGTGAGCAGAACCAGCGTGTCCGTTTGACTTAGCAAACGAGGGATCGATTCGGTCGACCTTCTTTTCAAATGGTGACGAAGTCATCCGCCAGAGAGGAGGAGGGGGGAGGAGGGGGATGGAGGATCAGGAGGGAGGGAGAAAGTGGCAAGAGCTTCCTAGCGCGTTAAGAGGCAGATGCTTGGGAATTTAGAGGCGTAGAAAGTGCTTAGCAGGCAGAGACAGAAGCAGGAGAAAGTAGAGAGGAGGACGTGAAAGGATGGCCAGGTCCGCAGGGAGGCGCAGTTTTCCTCCATTTCCGCTCGGCTGCCCCCGGAGCCCTGTTCTGTGAGGCTCGCAGTGAGTCGTCGAGCCACGGAGCAGGAGGGGAGGGACCCGCAGCCAGGCCTGGAGGATTAGGACGGACATAGAGAGTCAAAGGATGCAGAAAGGAGGAGAGGAGGGTTGAGGAGCAGAATCAGGACATAGCGTTGTGAGAAGGTTTGAAGCCGAGTGAAGAGATGATAGGGATGGAAGAGGAGAGAGTAGCAGGAGAGAGAGAGCGAAGGTTGGGACGGCGCGATAACCATCCGAGTAGGGCAGTGTGGGAAGGTGTCTAGATGAAGGAAGCGTGAGGGAAAGGAACAAGTAGTGGTCGGAGACTTGCCGAGGGAGTTGCAGTGAAGTTTAGTGCTGAAGAGCAGCATCTAAGTAAAGATGAGGGTCAAGCGTATTGCCTGCCTTGGGAAGTAGGGGGGGAAGTGAGAGGTGAGGTCAAAAGAGGAGAGGAGTGGGAAAGAAGGAGGTCAGAGAGGAATGAGAGTCAAAGGAGTAGAACGTGGGGAGGTTAAAGCTCACCCAGAACTGTGAGAGGTGCAGCCATCCTCAGGAAAGGAACTTATGTCCAGGGCGTTCAAGCTCAATTGATGAACTCTCCAAGGAACCTGGAGGGCGATAAATGATGAAGGATTTTAACTGAAAAGGGGCTGTAACTGTTTGGAACAGCATGGAATTCAAAGGAGGCGTGACAGATGGTCAGGGGAGAAAAGACGAGAATGTCCACTTGGGAGAGATGAGGATCCCAGTGCCACCGCCCCGCTGACCAGAAGCTCTCGGGGTGTGCGAGAACACGTGGGCAGACGAGGCGAAGAGCAGTAGGAGTAGCCAGTGTTGTCAGTGGTAATTCCATGTTTCCGGTCAGTGCCAAGAAGTCGAGGGACTGGAGGACGCATAGGCTGAGATGAACTCTGCCCTTGTTGGGCCGCAAAGATCGCAGTTCCAGAGGCTGCCGGAGACCTGAACTCCACGTGGGTCGTCGCGCATGGAAACCACCAGGTTAGGAATGCGGGCCGGCCACGCGGGTGTGAAAGCGTTTGTATGGTTCTGTGCAGAGAGGAGAGAAGAGGGATAGGACAGACAATAGTTGACAAGGGCTACAGAAGAGGCTCACGGCTAATGCAAAGGAGATTAGAATGACAAGGGGGCACTGCACGTCTCGCAATGTTCAGAAGTATAAGCTGACGTTGCAAAAATAAAATAAAATCTCTTATTGACTAAAATCTTATTGGACTAAAAATATATAGTACTGCTGGCGGTGAAGCTAGGCTGGCTAGCAGTGGCTGCGTTGTTGACTTTGTTTGAACGTGAGCTGCTACAGGTAACGATTTTCATTTCGTACCTAATGGCAGTCAGGCTACCTCTGGCAAGCACATGGAGGCTGTGCGGCCCCCCCAAAGAAATGCCACCCCACAAATGACTGACCCACGCCCAAACCGGTCATGCGTGGAGGATGTTGCAGGCAGCAGAACGTTCTCCACGGCGTCTCCAGACTCTGTCACGTCTGTCACGTGCTCAGTGTGAACCTGCTTTCATCTGTGAAGAGCACAGGGCGCAGTGGCGAATTTGCCAATCTTGGTGTTCTCTGGTAAATTGCCAAACGTCCTGCACGGTGTTGGGCTGTAAGCCAACCCCCACCTTGGTGGACGTCGGGCCCTCATACCACCCTCATGGAGTCTGTTTCTGACCGTTTGAGCAGACACATGCACATTTGTGGCCTGCTGGAGGTCATTTTGCAGGGCTCTGCCAGTGCTCCTTCCTGCTCAAAGGCGGAGGTACGGCCGTCCTGCTGCTGGGTTTTTGCCCCTCCTACGGCCTCCTCCAACGTCTCTGATGTACTGCCTGTCTCCTGGTAGCGCCTCCATGCTCTGGACACTACGCTGACAGACACAGCAAACCTTGCCACAGCTCGCATTGATGTGCCATCCTGGATTGAGCTGCGACTACCTGAGCCACTTATGTGGGTTGAGACTCCGTCTCATGCTACCACTAAGTGAAAGCACCGCCAGCATTCAAAAGTGACCAAAACATCAGCCAGGAGCATAGGAACTGAGAAGTTGGTCTGTGCACCACCTGACAGAACCACTCCTTTATTGGGTGTCTTGCTAATTGCCTATAATTTCCACCGTTGTCTCCATTTGCATAACAGCATGTGAAATTTATTGTCAATCAGTGTTGCTTCCTAAGTGGACAGTTTGATTCACAGAAGTGTGATTGACTTGGAGTACATTGTGTTGTTTAAGTGTTCCCTTTTATTTTTTTGAGCAGTGTATATAGCTCTGCCTCCAGGAACAAGATTCATGGAATATAGTAAGTATATTATATATATATATTACTTCTGAGCTGGCCCATCTAGTGGAAATCGGGTGAAGACAAAAAAGCTCAATTTTTGTTTCCATGAATTTATATTTATTTATATATAAATCATGGAAACAAAAATGAGCTTTTTTGTCTTGTTTTAAGGTTAGGTTAGGTAATAGGTTACCAGTGTGGTTAAGGTTTGGTTCAGTTTTAAAATCAGGATTGTGGCTGTGCCAGCTAGACTACCCTGGAGAGCTGCCTCCAGTACACAAGCCATCCCAATAAATGAGTCTTCCCCATCCTGCATTCTCCTATATCAAAAGAGTTCGCCGGGAAAATAATAGTCTGACAATATAACAATGTCATGGTGTCCTCATTTCAGTTGATGGGACCTAGGACTCCCCATAGTACCCATCTATAGCATCAATGATGTTGATGTTCAAGGCCACATTCAAGTCATGTGACCAGAGCTGACAGGACTGGGTTGGTGCAGTGAGATGTCAGATTGACCATGAAGAGGCGGTTGAGAGGCAGGGATAGCATAGGGGAAGAGAGAGGGGAGAGGATGGGGAGAGGAAAGGGGGATACAAGGAGATGTCACAGGGAAGAAAGGGAGAAGATAGAGGCTGAGAAGGGGGAGACAGAGGGGAATCCTTCTGGATGTGGTCACAGTGTGGGACACAGATGTGAAGGGTTGGAATTGTGGCCTGACCCTGAGATGCCAAAAGTAGAAGATTTAAAGATAGAAACCGGGGAGAAAGAGATCTCTCTCTCCTCTCTCTCTCTCTCTCTCTCTTCTCTCTCTCTCTCCTCTCTCTCTCTCTCTTCTCTCTCTCTCTCTCTCTCTCTCTCTCTCTTCTCTCTCTCTCTCTCTCTCTCCTCATCTCTCTCTCTCTCTCTCTCTCATCTCTCATCTCTCTCTCTCTCTCTCTCTCTCTCTCTCTCTCTCCTCTCTGCTCTCTCTCTCTTCTTCTCCCCTCTCCAGAGTGAATTGTGGCGGGTAACTCTAGAAAGTTGTGAACATCTTCCTTGGGCTCTCTCGCTCTCTCGCTCTCTCTCAGCACGTCAGCTCACACAGGGAGCCCCTGCCAATTCCCTCAATCACAACTGTAATTCCAAGCAGAATAGCATTGAAATAGCACACAACAAACGGCTTAATGCACAAGCAATTACTTTGTTCTCTAGATGCATTCTTTTCTATTCAGAGAGTTTTCCCTGATATTGCCTCCTCAGCCTCAGTGTGAATGTAGTGGGGAAAGGAGGAGGTTAACCTAGCTGGGAGGGAAACAGTGATATAGGGAGAACTACAGTAGAGACGACTCCCGGACTACAGAACTGACTGGTTGAATAAATATGTATAGAATTAACAGGTTGTTAAAATGCCAGTTCCACTCCCCATATGGCTGAACTAGGTTGTAATATACCTGTCACACGTACTAGGCCTGAGTTACGTACAGATACCAAAACTTCCTGACCTTTGTGAGTGGTCGTAGAGAAAGATTTTCAGGCTGACTTCAGACCACTTCATAGTTTGTTTATGGGTTGCAGGAAGCAAGGGTGGCTGAGGTACCCGTAGGGAGGAAGTGAAGGGAGGAAGTGTGTGGTTGTGTGCGTGCGTGCGTGCATGTGTGTCTGCCCCCGCAGGGTTTAGCTTCTGTCCTGAAGCAGTTTAGTTCACTAACTGACCTGTCACTCACAGACTGGGGTTAGGCTCTGCTCAACTCACTTAACCCTCTCTGAGAGTACAGAGGACAGGGCCTGTATTAATAAAGCCCCTGAAAATAGAAGTGCTGATCTAGAATCAGCTTTGCCTTTTAGGTAATAATATGGACAAGGGGGACCTGACCCTAGATCAACACTTACTCTGAGAGCCTTTAAGGCAGCGTTTTTACCCTAGCACTACACAGCTGATTCAAATAATCAACTAATCATCGACGTTTGATAATTAGAATCAGTTGTGTAGTGTTAAGGCAAAAACAAAAACATGCACCCCTTGGGGTCCTAAGGACCAAGTTTGGGAAACGCTGCTTTATAGATACGGGCCCAGGCCTCTATTCAAGCAAACCAGTATCCAGGAGTTTCAAAACACAGCCCTCGAAAGTGCAATTTCAGAATCCATGGAATTGTTAGGTTAATAAAACAATGTGTACTCTGTGTTGTTAATGGTAGATGGGGAGTTTGTTGGAGGAGTTGTGTTAGTTAAAGTCTTCCCAGCTGATAACAGACTCTCTTTCTGTCCAAACAGACAACCACCTGGGTGGAAACACAGAGAAGAATGCCACTGTYGTTCTGCCCCTGAGCAAGGCAGTTAACCCACTGTTCCCCGGGCGCCAAAGATGTGGATGTCGATTAAGGCAGCCCCCCGCACCTCTCTGTTTCAGAGGGGTTGGGTTAAATGTGGAAGACACATTTCAGTTGAATGCATTCAGTTATACAGCTGACTAGGTGTCCCCCTTTCCCTTTCCCCTTCACTGTTCTCCCAGCAGGTTGACATTTATTGTCATGAATCTTGTCCTGGAGGCAGAGCAGAGCGATTTCCACTATATACACTGCTCAAAAAAATAAAGGGAACACTAAAATAACACATCCTAGATCTGAATGAATGAAATATTCTTATTAAATACTTTTTTCTTTACATAGTTGAATGTGCTGACAACAAAATCACACAAAAATTATAAATGGAAATCAAATTTATCAACCCAGGGAGGTCTGGATTTGGAGTCACTCTCAAAATTAAAGTGGAAAACCACACTACAGGCTGATCCAACTTTGATGTAATGTCCTTAAAACAAGTCAAAATGAGGCTCAGTAGTGTGTGTGGCCTCCACGTGCCTGTATGACCTCCCTACAATCTGTCTCTTATACACATCTAGATGTGTATAAGAGACAGGTGTGAAGCGTTTGTATGGTCTGTGCAGAGAGGAGAGAAGAGGGATAGACAGACACATAGTTGACAGGCTACAGAAGAGGCTACGCTAATGCAAAGGAGATTAGAATGACAAGTGGACTGCACGTCTCGAATGTTCAGGAAGTTAAGCTTACGTTGCAAAATAAAATAAAATCTTATTGACTAAAATCTTATTGACTAAAATGATATAGTACTGCTGGCGGTGAAGTAGGCTGGCTAGCAGTGGCTGCGTTGTTGACTTTGTTTGAACGTGTAGCTGGCTAGGTAACGATTTCATCTCGGTACCTAATGGCAGTCAGGCTACCTCTGGCAAGCACATGGAGGGCTGTGCGGCCCCCCAAAGAAATGCCACCCCACAAATGACTGACCCACCGCCAAACCGGTCATGCTGGAGGATGTTGCAGGCAGCAGAACGTTCTCCACGGCGTCTCCAGACTCTGTCACGTCTGTCACGTGCTCAGTGTGAACCTGCTTTCATCTGTGAAGAGCACAGGGCGCCAGTGGCGAATTTGCCAATCTTGGTGTTCTCTGGTAAATGCCAAACGTCCTGCACGGTGTTGGGCTGTAAGCACAACCCCCACCTGTGGACGTCGGGCCCTCATACCACCCTCATGGAGTCTGTTTCTGACCGTTTGAGCAGACACATGCACATTTGTGGCCTGCTGGAGGTCATTTTGCAGGGCTCTGGCAGTGCTCCTCCTGCTCAAAGGCGGAGGTAGCGGTCCTGCTGCTGGGTTGTTGCCCTCCTACGGCCTCCTCCACRTCTCCTGATGTACTGGCCTGTCTCCTGGTAGCGCCTCCATGCTCTGGACACTACGCTGACAGACACAGCAAACCTTCTTGCCACAGCTCGCATTGATGTGCCATCCTGGATGAGCTGCACTACCTGAGCCACTTATGTGGGTTGTAGACTCCGTCTCATGCTACCACTAAAGTGAAAGCACCGCCAGCATTCAAAAGTGACCAAAACATCAGCCAGGAAGCATAGGAACTGAGAAGTGGTCTGTGGTCACCACCTGCAGAATCCCTCCTTTATTGGGGGTGTCTTGCTAATTGCCTATAATTTCCACCTTTTGTCTATTCCATTTGCACAACAGCATGTGAAATTTATTGTCAATCAGTGTTGCTTCCTAAGTGGACAGTTTGATTTCACAGAAGTGTGATTGACTTGGAGTTACATTGTGTTGTTTAAGTGTTCCCTTTATTTTTTTGAGCAGTGTATATAGCTCTGCCTCCAGGACAAGATTCATGTAATATAGTAAGTATATATATATATATATTACTTCTGAGCTGGCCCATCTAGTGGAAATCGTTGAAGACAAAAAAGCTMATTTTTGTTTCCATGAATTTATATTTATTTATATATAAATTCATGGAAACAAAAATGAGCTTTTTTGTCTTGATTTAAGGTTAGGGTTAGGTATAAGGTTACCAGTGTGGTTAAGGTTTGGTTCAGTTTTAAAATCAGATTGTGGCTGTGCCAGCTAGACTACCCTGGAGAGCTGCCTCCAGTACACAAGCCATCCCAATAAATGAGTCTTCCCCATCCTGCATTCTCCTATATCAAAAGAGTTCGCCGGGAAAATAATAGTCTGACAATATAACAATGTCATGGTGTCCTCATTTCAGTTGATGGGACCTAGGACTCCCCATAGTACCCATCTATAGCATCAATGATGTGATGTTCAAGGCCACATTCAAGGTCATGTGACCAGAGCTGACAGGACTGGTTGGTGCAGTGAGATGTCAGATTGACCATGAGAGGGGTTGAGAGGCAGGGATAGCATAGGGGAAGAGAGAGGGGAGAGGGATGGGGGAGAGAAAGGGGGAATACAAGGAGATGTCACAGGGAAGAAAGGGGAGAGATAGAGGGCTGAGAAGGGGGAGACAGAGGGGAATCCTCTGTGATGTGGTCACAGTGTGGGACACAGATGTGAGGGGTTTGGAATGTGGCCTGACCCTGAGATGCCAAAAGTAGAAGATTTAAAGATAGAGAACGGGGAGAAAGAGATCTCTCTCTCTCTCTCTCTCTCTCTCTCTTTTTTCTTCTCCCCTCTCCAGAGTGATTGTGGCGGGTAACTCTAGAAGTGTGTGACAGAGATCGACTCTTTCAGACCCAGGGACTTTGGCACCAACGATAGCTGTTAATCAAATAGTCAAAGATGAGCTGGCTCTTTCTCCACGTCTTAAGGTTACCTCTCTCTTCTGTATGCACACAATAGAGCCGGCCCATTGGAGGAAGGCTCTGCATGCCTGCACCTGAGGAGAAAGGCAGGAATGTCTATACACACACTTTAGTAATTGCTAAAAGACTAGATTTATTTTTCCGAAGGCCTTATTACACTTTTTGTCCTCCGTCTCTCTCTTCATATAGTTAAATTCCACCCTTTATCCACTTCAAACGTATTACTCGTTGTTTAATGAAGATAGCATGGTCCAATTTAGAAAGTGATTTATTACTAGAACATTCCTCCCCTGATCATCTGGGGCTCTCTATCTGCTGTACAGGTTACCGTCTGTCCCCACAAGGTGCTCAGCATGTGTCTGCTTTTAACCCTTATACTGCCACAACATACAGAGAGCCACACGCAAAATAAGTCATAGCAGAGGTGAAAAATATGTGAAAGCACTGAACAATTGAAAAGGGAGTGTTTTAAACACTTAACAAAAAAATGGTGTCGAAGAAATAAAGTGTAATGTCGCTTACTGTTTGCTGTTCCCACTACACATGATCATTAAAGACCTGCTCTGGAACTTTGTCGACTACTAAGTCTTTTTTAACCTCCTGCTTTGGGCTGGATGTGTCAATGTGTAGTTCATACATGCATAATCTATGAACAGAACTACTGTCTTACCTCAATTAGCCACAAAATCCCTAGTTTGAAAGCAAAAGGGCCAGCCCCCTAGCAATTAGAGTTCTAGCCAATGAGCTTCAGTCCCTCGCCATTTGAGTGACATCTAGCAAGATGCCTAGCGTTATCCAATGAGGTTACAAGGCGGGCCCAACTTCTCAGCGGACACAGCAGAGTGAGAGAGAGAGCAATGACATTGTGCACACATTTGCACATACACTACCGTTCAAAAGTTTGGGGTCACTTAGAAATGTCCTTGTTTTTGAAAGAAAAGCACATTTTTGTCCATTAAAATAACATCAAATTGATCAGAAATACAGTTTAGACATTGTTAATGTTGTAAATGACTATTGTAGCTGGAAAAAGYTGATTTTTAATGGAATATCTACATAGGCATACAGAGGCCCATTATCAGCAACCATCACTCCTGTGTTCCAATGGCACGTTGTGTTAGCTAATCCAAGTTTATCATTTTAAAAGGCTAATTGATCATTAGAAAACCCTTTAGCAATTATGTTAGCACAGCTGAAAACTGTTGTCCTGATTTAAAGAAGCAATAAAACTGGCCTTCTTTAGACTAGTTGAGTATCTGGAGCATCAGCATTTGTGGGTTCGATTACAGGCTCAAAATAGCCAGAAACAAAGAACTTTCTTCTGAAACTCGTCAGTCTATTCTTGTTCTGAGAAATGAAGGCTATTCCATGTGAGAAGTTGCCAAGAAATTGAAAATCTCCTACAATGCTGTGTACTACTCCCTTCACAGAACAGCGCAAACTGTCTCTAACCAGAATAGAAAGAGGAGTGGGAGGCTCCAGTGCCCAACTGAGCAAGAGGACAAGTACATTAGAGTGTCTAGTTGAGAAACAGACGCCTCACAAGTCCTTAACTGGCAACTTCATTAAATAGTACCCACAAAACACCAGTCTCAACATCAACAGTGAAGAGGCGAYTCCGGGATGCATCTTCACTCAACAAGTCTAAAGAAGGCCAGTTTTTGTCATGCCTGCATCCGCTCACCCTCCCTGGCGCTCAAGGGCGCCAGGCTACCCTTCTTTACACGCACCTGTCACCATCATTACACGCAGCAGCGCTGATTGGACTCATCTGGACTCCTTCACGTTGTTGATTACCCTCTGTATATCTGCCTGTTCCTCGGTGGTGTTCCCTGTGTCCGCGTTAATTGTTGTTATGTGTTCCGGTCCAGACGCTGTTCCTTTTCCGTTTCATGTCCGTCAGCTATTAAACCTTCACTCCCTGTACCTGCTTCTCATCTCCTGCATCGATCCTTACAGTTTTATTGCTTTTTTAATCGGGACAACAGTTTTCAGCTGTGCTAACATAATTGCAAAAGGGTTTTGTAATGATCAATTAGCCTTTTATAAACTTGGATAAGCTAACACAATGTGCCATTGGAACACAGGAGTGATGGTTGCTGGTAATGGGCCTCTGTAAACCTTTGTAGATATTCCATTAAAAATCTGCTGTTTCCAGCTACAATAGTATTTTACCATATTAACAGTGTCTACATTGTATTTCTGATCAATTTGATGTTATTTTAATGGACAAAAAAATWGCTTTTCTTTCAAAAACAAGGACATTTCTAAGTGACCCCAAACTTTTGAACAGTAGTGTATGTGACGTAGTAGGATATTTTCGGGGACCACTTTTGAGCTTGTGAGTGCTACTTCGGAACTACTGGCTAAAAAGTATACAAAAGTACCAGAGCATCTCCTTAATAAAGCTTT
>NC_036872.1:30753035-30766500 GCF_002910315.2 Salvelinus sp. IW2-2015 | reverse complement strand
TGGAATATGAGCTGTCTATTCAATGCTCTGAGGGTGGCTCTGGAGGGTGGCTCTGGAGGGTGGCTCTGTATGGTGCTCTGTATGGTGGCTCTGTATAGTGGCTCTGTATAGTGGCTCTGTATGGTGGCTCTGTATAGTGGCTCTGTATGGTGGCTCTGTATAGTGGCTCTGGAGGGTGGCTCTGGAGGGTGGCTCTGTATGGTGGCTCTGTATACAACGCATTGAGTTTACCTGTGTATTTCACCTATGATTAGATGTGAAAGCTATTAGATGTGTGCTTGTGAAGGGAAAGGGAACTCACCTCATCAAATGTGTATTATTGTGTTTTCCCTACGCTTTAACTGGCCATCAAATAGCTGACTGCTAACCCCAAGGCCAGTAACTTAGTTGACTTTAACAAATTGGGGATGCATCAAATTACATCAAATTCAATTTTGAAGGGGGAAAAAAATGCTGGAGGCAAGCCACCATAGATGGATACATTTTACATTACACTGGCTATTTCTGACTTTTGACCATAAGGCTCAATACACATAGCTTTAATGTCTAGTATGCACACTATATATACAAAGTATGTGCTACGCCTTCAAATTAGTGGATTCGGCTATTTCAGCCACACACGTTGCTGACGTGTATAAAATCGAGCACACCGCCATGCAATCTCCATAGACAAACATTGGCAGAAGAATGGCCTTACTGAAGAGGTCAGTGACTTTCAATGTGGCACCGTCGTATGATGCCACCTTTCCAACAAGTCAGCTCGTCAAATTTCTGCCCTGCTTGAGCTTCCCCAGTCAACATTAAGTGCTGTTATTGTGAACTAAAAACGTCTAGGAGCAACAACGGCTCAGCCGCGAAGTGGTAGGCCACACAAGCTCACAGAATGGACCCGCCGAGTGCTGATGTGCGTAACGCGTAAGATTATCTGTCCTCGGTTGCAACACTCCCTACCGAGTTCCAAACTGCCTCTGGAAGCAACGTCAGCACAATAACTCTTTGTTGGGAGCTTCATGAACTGGGTTTCTATGGCAGAGCAGATGCACACAAGCCTAAGCTCACCATGCGCAATGCRAAGCGTCGGCTGGAGTGGTGTAAAGCTCACCACTATTGGACTCTGGAGCAGTGGAAATGTGTTCTCTAGAGTGATGAATCATGCTTCACCATCTGGCAATTTGACGGACGAATCTGGGTTTGGCAGATGCCAGGAGAACGCTACCTGCCCGAACTCATAGTGCCAACTGTAAAGTTTGGTGGAGGAGGAATAATGTTCTGGGGCTGTTTTTCATGGTTCGGGCTAGGCACCTTAGTTCCAGTGAAGGGAAATCTTAATGCTACAGCAGACAATTACATTCTAGACAATTCTGTGCTTCCATCTTGGTGGAAACAATTTGGGGAAGACCCTTTCCTGTTTCAGTATGACAATGACCCCGTGCACAAAGCGAGGTCCATGCAGATATGGTTTGTTGAGTTTGCTGTGGAAGAACTTGACAGGCCTGCACAAAGCCCTGACGTCAACCCCATCGAACACCTTTGGGATAAATTGGAACGCCGACTGTGAGCTAGGACTAATCGCCCAACGTCAGTGTCCTACCTCACTAATGCTGGTGTCTGAATAGAAGCAAGTCTCCGCAGAAATGTTCCAACATCTAGTGGGAGTACTTCCCAGAAGAGTAGAGGCAGTTATAGCAGCAAAGAAGGGACCGACTCCATATCAGTGCCCATGATTTTGGAATGACATGTTTGACGAGCAGGTGTCCACATACGTTTGGACATGTAGTGTATGTGTGTGTTTGAGCTTGTAGCGTGCATCTCTAGTGCCTTTGAGCACTTGGAGTGTTTTTACAAGTGGGGCCAAGGCTATGAAAGGGTTGTGTGTGTGTGTGTGTCTATCTCTCAGGAGTACAAAAGCCTTGCTATGCAGGGAATGGCAGCAGTTATCTAGGCTGTAAAACAGCTATGTTTGGTATCCTCCAACACAATGGCACTTTACTGCCTCAACGCTCACTACATTCTACCCTACCCACTCTCTCTCTCTCTCTCTCTCTCTAACAATCACCATGGCAAACACATTAACAAACAATACTAGATTCATTCGTACACACACACACAGAAACACACTGGCAGACAACGTTAGTATTGAACTAGGAATGTTGACATCTTTTGACAGGTCCACAAACAAAGCAGCACATTTCATTTCAGTGTCTAAAGCATTGACAAGATCATAACAACTAAAGTGGTTGCTGTAATAGTGCTCTGTCCATGCCTAAACCCTGATCGGTCTACATTCAAAATACATTTCTCAGAAAACAAATTGCAAAGTTGTATATTTACCAATGATTCAAGAATCTTAGCAAGACAAGGACGCCTTGAAATGGGGCGGTAATTAAGATCACAAATATCCCCGCCCGCACAAGAGCTGATTTCCATACTTTTTGAATATTTCCTGATAACAATAACAATTTAAAAAATGGTGCTTTATTGGGCCAACAATAGTGGGCGCTGCACACTTCAGCAGACCGGGATCCAATTGGTCAGCACCAGTTGATTTCTTGTTGTCAATTACTAGCAAAGCATCCAGGACTTATTTTTCTGTAAATAGTCTTAAAGAAAATCATTGACTATAATTCCTATGATCATTCAGCAATTTTCCCCTATCAGCATCCAGACCATTATCAAGAGATAGCCCGCTGAAATAAAATGGTGATTAAATGCATCAATGATGGCAGATTTTTCTGTAATGAGGCCAGTGTCTGCATTAATGTGTTGTGGGAGAGAGGAGGAAGTAGAGCCCTTCAGGGATTTGAAAGTTTTTCAGAATTTAGACGGGTTTCCATTAAAATCCGAAAGAGCGGTTACATAATAATCAGATTTAGCCTTTGTGATTTGTCTTAAACAATGATTCCTCAGTTGCTTATTAAAAGCTTGCCAGTCCGGGCCTAAGCCTGTGTTGCTGGCCTTGACCCGAGGATCATCTCTTTTATGAATGACTTCTGATAATTCCGGAGTGCACCAGGCATTCGACTCACCTTTAACCCTTCGTTTTTTTAAAGGATCATGATTATCCAATAGTATTGAAGACATCTGAATAAAGGCTGAAAGCTAAGTCAGGTTCAGGGATAGCTGAAGTACAGTCAAGGTCACTAAAATAAAGATCATGTAAAAAATCCTGTTCACTGAAGTTTTTAAAGTTCCTCTTTCTGATGACACGAGGCTGACAGAAACAATGTGCAATGGTCACTAATATCTTGGGCGAAGCCACCAGTAGAAACACATTTCTCTGGTGTATTCATTAGAATAAATCAATCTAGAGTTGTCTTTGAAGGATCTTTAGATTTCGGCCGTGTAGGCTTAGTCACCAGCTGGGTTAGGTTTAGATCATTACACGTGTATTTTAGATTGTCTGAAGCCTGCATTTTCCACTCATAAATTAGGTCACCCAGGATAATAACTTCTGATTTAGTAAAAGAAGACAACAAACTATACTGAACAAAAATATAAACGCAACATGTAAAGTGTTGGTCATATTTCATGAGCTGAAATAAAATATCCCAGAAATGTTCCATATGCAAAAAACATATTTCTCTCAAATGTTGTGCACAAATTTGTTTACATCCCTGTTAGTGAGCATCTCTCATTTGCCAAGATAATCCATCCACCTGACAGGTGTGTCATATCAAGAAGCTGATTAAACAGCATGATCATTACAGAGGTGCACCTTGTGCTGTGGACAATAAAAGGCCACTGTAAAATGTGCAGTTTTGTCACACAACACAATTGTAACAATCGTTGTTGGAAGGATGGTCGGACCAAGATGCGGCGTGGGGTAGGTTAATAATTTTTTATTAATGATAACCTTTACAAAACAAGAAAGAGTAACAAACGAAACGTACAGCTTTGTAGAGCTAAAGCTACAATACAAAATCAAGATCCCACAACCACAGTGGGGAAAAGGCTGCCTAAATATGATCCCCAATCAGAGACACCGATAGACAGCTGCCTCTGATTGGGAACCATACCAGGCCAACATAGAAATACAAAAACTAGAGTACCCACCCTAGTCACACCCTGACCTAACCAAAATAGAGAATAAAAAGGATCTCTAAGGTCAGGGCGTGACAACAATGCCACAGATGTCTCAATGCGTGTAACACAATGTGTGCAATTTCAAAATCAAATCAAATCAAATTGTATATGTCACATGCAGCGAATACAACAGATATAGACCTTACAGTGAAATGCTTACTTACAAGCCCCTAAACAACAATGCAGTTTAAAAAAATATGAATAAGAATAAGAAATAAAAGGAACAAGTAATTCGAGGTAATATGTACATGTAGGTAGAGTTATTAAAGTAACTATGCATAGATAATAACAGAGAGCAGTAGCGGCATAAAAGAGGGGGGGGGGCAATGCAAATAGTCTGGGTAGCCTTTTGATTACATGTTCAGGAGTCTTATGGCTTTGGGGTAGAAGCTGTTTAGAAGCCTCTTGGACCTAGACTTGGCACTCCGGTACCGCTTGCCGTGTGGTAGCAGAGAGAACAGTCTATGACTTGATTGGCWGGAGTCTTTGCCAATTTTTAGGGCCTTCCTCTGACACCGCCTGGTATAGAGGTCCTGGATGACAGGAAGCTTGGCCCCAGTGATGTACTGGGCCGTACGCACTACCCTCTGTAGTGCCTTGTGGTCAGATGCCGAGCAGTTGCCATATCAGGCAGTGATGCAACCAGTCAGGATGCTCTCGATGGTGCAGCTGTAAAACCTTTTGAGGATCTGAGGACCCATGCCAAATCTTTTCAGTCTCCTGAGGGGGAATAGGTTTTGTCGTGCCCGCTTCATGTCATGGTGTGCTTGGACCATGTTAGTTTGTTGATGATGTGAATACCAAGGAACTTGAAGCTCTCAACCTGCTCCAATATAGCCCTGTCGATGAGAATGGGGCCATGCTCGGTCCTCCTTTTCCTGTAGTCCACAATCGTCTCCTTTATCTTGATCACGTCAAAGGAGAGGTTGTTGTCCTGGCACCACATGGCCAGGTCTCTGACCTCCTCCCTATAGGCTGCCTCATCGTTGTCGATGATTAGGCCTACCACTGTTGTGTCATCGGAAAACTTAATGATGGTGCTGGAGTCGTGCCTGGCCGTGCAGTCATGAGTGAACAGGGAGTACAGGAGGGGACTGAGCATGCACCCTTCAGGGGCACCCGTGTTGAGGATCAGTGTGGTGGATGTGTTGTTACCTACCCTTACCACCTGGGGGTGGCCCGTCAGGAAGTCCAGGATCCCGCTGCAGAGAGAGGTGTTTCGTCCCAGGGTCCTTAGCTTATTGATGAGCTTTGAGGGCACTATGGTGTTGAACGCTGAACTGTAGTCAATGAAAAGCATTCTCACATAGGTGTTCCTTTTGTCCAGTAGGTGTACCTGTACCTAATCAACTAAGTTCAATGTTAGCTAACTAGCTAACATTAGGCTATAACTAGTAATGCAAATTGCTTTCTGAGATACAAATAATAGTACTACACAGATCATGTAATCATATGGTGAAGTGAAGTATTTTGTTTTGACATGTAAGTTATCTAGCTAGCTAAACAATTAACCATAATCCCAACCCATAAAGTACTCGCAATACAAACCGATTGTCATAGCTAGTCACCATGCATGCAATGCTGTAGTATGAATCTGCAGGTAGCTAAAGCTAACCAGCTAGGTTCAGTGTTAGCTATCTAGTTAACATTAGACTATAACTAGCCATGCAAATGGATTTCTGCGATGCAAATAATATTACTACACAGATTATACACATGACGTTAGCTAGCTAGCTAACAGTACGCTTTAACTTTCTGACAAAATTAGAAACGTATAATATCTGAAAATGTAGCTAGACTCTTACCTGTATACATGGATGAACGCTTCTCTCTCTCTGTCACGGATGCCATGGTTTCCCTAAGTTTGAAGATGTAATCCGGAGGTCAGGTGTTTTATACGACAGCCTTTTTTAATCTCTTTTCGACCCCCTCCGCATATTGCAATCAAACTCCAGAATTGTCATACTCTGCTTCGAACGGGCATTCCACTGATTTCAAAACTCTGCCAACTGTTGATTGCCGTTTCTGTTGAAACACTGTTAATTGCCGTTTCTTCCCCATCATTGTCAACAGAAGACTCTACAATGTCTGGTTCACTTAAAATGTTTTACCTAAATCTGGGATTTCCTCATCGTCTGATTCACTTTCAGAGTCAGAGTCAGCATGGCACGATCATCCTCCAGAAAGTAGTCCATCACAACTTTTTCCCACTGATCTTTGTCAACAGTGTCTGCTAAATTCAGAGCAGCAATGTTGTTGAGAGCAAAAGCATCACTTTTGCAGTTCTCTATGATATCTTTCAAAAAGGCCATGGTAACAAGGATAATCAACACATACTGAGCAGCTCATGTTATAGACAGAAGTCTGCTACATGGCAGACCAATCTGAACTCATCTCTTGGCATGTCCAGGCCGTCTTTTATCTCAGCCAATCATGGCTAGCGGGAAGGTTTCTGACTTTTCCGTGTTTAAACCAACTAGGCTCGTAATTGAACAATTGTATTCGTATTTACAGATGGCAAACAAGTTTGTTATTAATGCACATGAATGTTCACATGTTCCAGAAGGCATTTCAGCTCCCCAAAAATGCATTTTGATTTTTTTTTTTWWATGTTTACGTTCAAATGCCTCTCCTGTGAAGTAGTGACATGCGACATATGACTAGCTTCCTGAAACGGGTCACAAACGGGTCACAATCGAAGGGAGTCTCCAATTCAAATAAGCTATGTTCAATAGGCAGTTGCAGGCCTTGTCTGATGGTTGATACTGACATAGTTGGTATGGCTATAAGATTGCATAAAACTGCACCATTTGGTCTATCCCTATTTGTAATGGAGGAGAGAGTAGAAATTGGAATTACTTTTCCAAGGTTGGCACCATAGGGCCCGAGGCCGCAGCAAATGTCAGTATGAGGAACTCTCAGAGTAACCAATGATGGAATGTTATAAACTGACCTGCATGGGTTTTGGTTGCCATCGTGCACGGGGTATGGTAGTGGGCAGTGGTGGAAAAAGTACCCAACTGTCATAGTTGAATAAAAGTAAAGATACCTTAATAGAAAATGACTCAAGTAAAAGTTAAAGTCACCCAGTAAAATACTACTTGAGTAAAAGTCTAAAAGTATTTGGTTTAAAATATACTTAAGTATCAAAAGTAAAAGTATAATAATTTCAAATCCCTTAAATTAAGCAACCCAGATGGCACCATTTTCTTGTTTTTTTTATTTACGGAAAGCCAGGGGCACACTCCAACAATTCAATTCAATTCAAGGGGCTTTACTGGCTTGGGAAACATATGTTAACATTGCCAAAGCAAGTGAAGTAGATAATATACAAAAGTGAAATAAACAATAAAAATGAACAGTAAACATTACACTCACAATTGTTCCAAAATAATAAAGACATTACAAATGTCATATTATGTTTACACTCAGACATCACTTACAAACGAAGCATTTGTGTTTAGTGAGTCCGCCAGATCAGAGGCAGTAGGGATGACCAGGGATGTTCTCTGTTTAGTGAGTCCGCCAGATCAGAGGCAGTAGGGATGACCAGGATGTTCTGTTGATAACAGCAAGAATTAGACCATTTTCCTGTCCTGCTAAGCATTCAAAATGTAAAGAATACTTTTGGGTGTCTAGGAAAATTGATGCAGTAAAAAGTACACTATTTTCTTAAAACTTTGAGATCAGTGTCCCTTCCACGGGACGGTTGAGCTAACGTAGGCTAATGCGATTAGCATGAGGTTGTAAGTAACAAGAACATTTCACAGGACATAGACATATCTGATATTGGCAGAAAGCTTAAATTCTTGTTAATCTAACTGCACTGTCCAATTCACATTAGCTACTACAGTGAAATAATACCATGCTATTGTTTGCGGAGAGTGCAAAATTTTGAATTAGGCACATTTGGGCAGTCTTGATACAACATGTTGAACAGAAATGCAATGGTTCATTAAATCAGTCTAAAACTTTGCACATACACTGATGCCATCGAGTGTCCAAAATCTAAATTGCACCTGGGCTGGAATAATACACTATGGCCTTTCTCTTGCATTTCAAAGATGATGGCACAAAAAAAATACAAAAGAATGGTTGTTTTTTTCTTTGAATTATCTTTTACCAGATCTATTGTGTTATATTCTACTACATTCCTTTCACATTTCCATAAACTTCAAAGTGTTTCCTTTCAAAAGGTACCAAGAATATGCATATCCTTGCTTCAGGGCCTGAGCTACAAGGCAGTTAGATTTGGGTATGACATTTTAGGCGAAAATTGAAAAAAAGGGGCTAATCCTTAAGAGGTTTTTAAGGAATGTAGTGAAGTAAAAGTAAAAGTAGTCAAAAATATACATGGTAAAGTAAAATACAGATACCGCAAAAAAACATCTTAAGTAGTACTTTAAAGTATTTTTACTTAAGTACTTTACAGCACTGGTAGTAGGTACCAGGCTCACTGGTTTGAATGTCAAGAACAGCAGCGATGCTGGGTTTTTCACTCTCAACAGTCTCCCATGTGTATCAAGAATGGTCCACCGCCCGATGGACATCCAGCCAACTTGACCCAACTGTGGGAGTCAACATGGCCCAGCATCCCTGTGGAACGCTTTCGACACAAGTCTATTCCCCGACAAATTGAGGCTGTTCTGAGGGCAAAAGGGGGTGCCACTACAATATTAGGAAGGTGTTCCTTGTTTTGTACACTCGGTGTGTTAGTCTCAGCATTATTAAGTTATGTGAAAAATACATCAACTTACAGTGCAGTAAAACCAGGGTTTAAGTTGTTAGAATGTCAGCTTCTATTGCAGTGACCCACCTTCCTGGACAGGTGAGTTTAAATTGGTATCATGGTTTAAAGTGGGTCCAGGGGTTAAATACCAGGCGTTAAAATGTTAAAATATCAGAGGGAGTACGAGTGATAAAATCACAAAATTATCGAGGTATACTACAATGTGTAGTATAGTATTCTACAACAGTGATCTACAGTATAGTAATCTACAGTATACTACAGTTTACTACATAATTATATAGTAAATACTGCAGTATTCTATTGTAAACTGTAGCATTTTTATGTGTGTTTGTGAATACCTTGAGTGTGTGTGTGCGTGTGTGTTTGTGGGCGTTAGTGACTTAGTCCTATGTGACGCTCTACACATTGCTTTACGTAATGAGGGGATTTTGCCTCTCCTCCATCTCCTCCTCTAATTTCTTCCTCCCTCCCTTCCTCTTCTTTCTCATTGTTGCTATCATCCTCTTCTTCCTTCTGCCTCCTCAACTCCTCTCTCTCTCATGATCTCATGTGGTCGTCTCTCTCTTCGTTTCTCTTCTCTCTCTCTCTCTCTCTTGCTCCTCTCTCCTCCCTCCCCTTCCGCTCTCTCTCTCACTCCTCGCCTCTCCGTTCTCCTCTTCTCTCTCTCTCTCCCTCTCCCTCCTCTCTCTTCCCTCCCTCCCTCTCGCCTCTCTCTCTCTCCCTTCCTCTCCCTCTTCTCCTCTCCCTCCTCCCCTCCTCTCCCTCTCTCTCTCTCTCTCTCTCCTCCTCTGCTCAACATTCCTCTTTCTCCTGTTCCGATCACTCCCCTCTCTCTCTCTCTCTCTCTCTCTCTCTCTCTCTCCCCCTTCCTTTCTCTGGTCAACACCCTCCTCTGCTCTCCGATCAGTCTATATGTGAAGGGAGTTCCGTATGGTTACAGACTCGGCTGGTGGAAGAAGTCAAACGCAAGGTAGGGCCACACACCTCCCCCTCTTCCTTTTCCTCTCTATTTCTTCCCCTATTCTCTAGTTCCCTCTTTCTTTCCCTCTCTGTACATTTCTTTGAGAACTCAGAGATTAAGTTGTTTCCTCAGCTGTTTGAAAGACATTCTCACACTCTCTCAGCTCAGTTTATTCTCCTCTCATCTTCCTCCTATTGCTATTTCAGCCTTTTTCACTCTCTTTCTCTCTCTCCCACTTGCTCACTCTATCTCTGTCTCTATTAGTCACCATGCATACATCTGCTGCATGTTGTGAGGTGGGTGTCTACTGTAGTATAATGAGGGGTCAAACCCTGTCTTATTATCAAGTCATTTGTGATTGTGGTTTGGGTTAAATAGAGATTGTCTGTGATAACAGATAGATATACTGTTGCGTGTGTATGAAAGAGTGTGTGAGATACAGAGATGGTAGAAAGGAAGATCTGAATCTTGATCTGGTTTCTCTTACAGACAGAGCACTCCTTACTGAGAAAAACTAAATAACTGTCGAAAAAAATGTGTCAGTAGGTGTGTATGTGCGCGTTCTGGCGTGTGTGTGTGCGCATGCACTATGAGATATTGATAGATAATAGTCTGGCATGTGGTAGTATTTTAGGTGTCTTGTCTATGCAAGTGTGGTAGTTTTTAGGTGCTTTTGTCTATGCAGTGTGGTAGCTTTTAGGTGCTCTTGTCTATGGCAGTGTGAAGTTTTTAGGTGCTCTTGTCTAAGGCAGTGTGGTAGTTTTAGGTGCTCTTGTCTAAGCAGTGTGGTAGTTTTAGGTGCTCTTGTTTAAGGCAATGTGGTGTTTAGTGCTCTTGTCTAAGGAGTGGTGTAGTTTTTAGGTGCTCTTGTCTAAGGCAGTGTGGTCGTTTTTAGGTGCTCTTGTCAAGGCAGTGTGGTAGGTTTGGTGCTTTGTCTAAGGCAGTGTGGTAGTATTTAGGTGTATTTTGGTCTATGGCAGTGTGGTAGTTTTTAGGTGCTCTTGTCTATTGCAGTGTGGTAGTTTTAGGTGCTCTTGTCTAAGCAGTGTGGTAGTTTTTAGGTGCTCTTGTCTAAGGCAGTGTGGTAGTTTTAGTTGCTCTTGTCTATGACAGTGTGGTAGTTTATGTGCTTTTGTCTAGGCAGTGTGGTAGTTTTTGGTGCTCTTGTCTAAGGCAAGTGTGGTAGTTTTTGGTGCTCTTGTCTATGGCAGTGTGGTAGTTTTTAGGTGCTGTTTGTCTAAGGCAGTGTGGTAGTATTTAGGTGCTCTTGTCTATGGCAGTGTGGTAGATTTAGGTGCTCTGTCTAGGCAGTGTGGAGTTTTAGGTGCTCTTGTTAAGCAGTGTGGTAGTTTTTTAGGTGCTCTTGTCTAAGCAGTGTGGTAGGTTTTAGTGCTTTTCTAAGGCAGTGTGGTAGGTTTTTAGGTGCTCTTGTCTAGAAGCAGTGTGGTAGGTTTAGTGCTCTTGTCTAAGGCAGTGTGGTAGTTTTAGGTGCTTCTTGTCTAAGGCAGTGTGGTATTTTTTAGTGCTCTTGTCTAAGGCAGTGTGGTAGTTTTTAGGTGCTCTTGTCTAAGGCAGTGTGGGTAGTTTTAGGTGCTTCTTGTCTAAGGCAGTGTGGTAAGTTTTAGGTGCTGTTGTCTAGCGCATTGTGGTATGTTTTTAGGTGCTCTTGTCTAAGCAGTGTGGTGTTATTTAGGTGCTCTTGTCTAAGGCCAGTGTGGTTTTTTAGGTGCTCTTGTCTATGGCAGTGTGGTAGTTTTAGGTGCTCTTGTCTAAGGCAGTGTGGTAGTTTTTAGGTGCTTTGTCTAAGGCAGTGGTAGTTTTTAGGTGCTCTTGTCTAAGGCAGTGTGGTAAGTTTAAGGTGCTCCTTGTTCTAGGCAGTGTGTAGTTAGGTGCTCTTGTCTAGGGCAGTGTTGGAAGTTTTAAGGTGCTGTCTAAGCAGTGTGGTAGTTTTTTAGGTTGCTCTTGTCTAAGGCAGTGTGGTAGTTTAGGTGCTCTGTCTAAGCAGTGTGGTTGAGTATAGTGCCCTTGTCTAGGCAGTGTGGTAGTTTTTAGTGCTCTTGTCTAGGCAGTGTGGTAGTTTTAGGTGCTCTTGTCTAAGGCAGTGTGGTAGGTTTTAGGTGCTCTTGTCTAAAGGCAGTGTGGTTAGTTGTTTGGTGTTCTATAGGCAGTGTGGTAGTTTTTTTTAGGTGCTCTTGTCTAAGGCAGATGTGGTAGTTTTTTGGTGCTCTTGTCTAAGGCAGTGTGGTAGTAATTTTGGTGTGCTTTGTCTAAGGCAAGTGTAGGTATTTAGGGTGCTCTTGTCTAAGGCAGTGTGGTAGTTTTTTAGGTGCTCTTGTCTAAGCAGTGTGGAGTTTTAGGTGCTCTGTCTGGCATGTGGTAGTTTTAGTGTGCTCTTGTCTAAAGGCATGGGTAGTTTTAGGTGCTCTTCTAAGCAGTGTGGTAGTTTTTTTAGGTCTCTTGTCTAAGGCAGTGTGGTAGTTTTAGGTGCTCTTGTCTTAGGCAGTGTGGGTTTTTTGGTGCTCTTGTCTAAGGCAGTGTGGTAGGTTTAAGGTGCTCTTGTCTAAGGCAGTGTGGTAAGTTTAGGGCTAATTGTCTTGCTCTGTTAAGGAGTGTGGAAGTATTATTGTGCTCTGTTAGGCAGTGTGACGTATTGTTAGTTTGCTTGTCTAAGGCATGGTAGTTTTAGGTGCTCTCTTGTCTAAGGCAGTGTGGTGTATTTAGTGCTCTTGTCTAAGCAATGTGGTAGTTTTGGTGCTCTTGTCTAAAGCCCTGTCTAAGGCTGTGGTAGTTTTAGGTGCTCTTGTCTAGGCAGTGTGGAGTTTTGGTGCTCTGTCTAAGGCAGTTCAGTGTTAGTTTTTTTCAGGTTGCCTTGTTAAGGCATGTGAAGTTAGGGCTCTGTCATGACCGTTGGTCGTAGATGGTCGTCTTAAAGGCATGGTGATTTTAAGGTTCCTTGTCTATGGCAGTGTTGTAGTTTTTGGCCTTGTCTATGGCAGTGGGTAATTTCGTCGTTTGTCTAAGGCGTGTGGTATGATTAGTCTTCTTGCTATGGCAAGTGTGGTGTAATTAGGTTTGTCTGTTAAGGCCGGGGCTTTTTTGTTTGTGTCTAAAGCCGTGTGTAGTTTTAAGGTGCTGTCTAAAGGCATGGGTAGTGGTGCTCTGTTAAGTGGTGGTAGTTTTAGGTGCTGCTGTCTAAGGGGCAGGTGATAGTTTTAGGGTTGCAAAGGCAAAGTGGTAGTATTTTCGTCTGTCTGGATGGTGTAAGTTTAAGGTGCTCTGTCTAAGCAGGGTATTTTGGTTGCTCGTCTAAGTGTGGTGTTTCAGTGCTCTTGCAAGCCGTGTGTGTAAGGTGTTTGCTAGCAATGTGGGTTTTAGGTGCTCTTGTTTAGCTGTGAGTTTTAGGCTATGTCTAAAGCAGTGTGGAGATTAGTGCTCTGTCTAGTCAGGTAGTTAGGTGATCTTGTCTAAGGCAGTGGAGGTTTAGGGCTTGAGCGGTGCTTAGTGCTCTGTCAAGGCAGTGTGAGTTAGTGCTTGTCAAGATGTGGTAGTTAGTGCATTTTTGTTGGTTTAAGAGTGTGGCTATTTTTGCTCTGCTATGCGATGTGCCAGTATTATTTTCCTTGCAAGGCGTTGTATTCGGTGCTGTAGGCATGGAGTTTAGTGCTTGCTAA
>NC_036872.1:30736503-30751195 GCF_002910315.2 Salvelinus sp. IW2-2015 | reverse complement strand
GCTCTTTTTCTTTTCTGTCTAAGGGGCCACAAGGTGTTGTGGATAGGGTTTAGGGGCTATTGTCTTGCTCTTGTCTAAGGCAGTGTGGGCAGGTTATTTATTTGTTCTTGTCTAATGCAGTGTGACAGTATTATTTGCTCTTGTCTAAGGGAATGTGGTAGTTTTTAGGTGCTCTTGTCTAAAGCAGTGTGGTAGTTTTTAGGTGCTCTTGTCTAAGGCAGTGTGGTAGTTTTATGTGCTCTTGTCTATAGCAGTTGTTAGTATTTAGGTGCTCTTGTCTAAGGCAGTGTGTTAGGTTTTAGGTGCCTTGTCTAAGGCAGTGTGGTAGTTTTTAGGGCTCTTGTCTAAGGCAGTGTGGTAGGTTTTAGGTGCTCTTGTCTAAGGCAGTGTGGTAGTTTTAGGTGCTATTGTCTTGCTCTTGTCTAAGGCAGTGTGGCAGTATTTATTTGCTCTTGTCTAAGGCAGTGTGGCAGTATTTATTTGCTCTTGTCTAAGGCAGTGTGGTAGTTTTTAGGTGCTTTTGTCTGAGGGAGTGTGGTAGTATTAGGTGCTCTTGTCTAAGGCAATGTGGTAGTTTTTAGTTCTCTTGTCTAAGGCAGTGTGTAGTATTTAGCTGCTCTTGTCTAAGGCAGTGTGGTAGTTTTTAGGTGCTCTTGTCTAAGCAGTGTGGGTAGTATTTAGGTGCTCTGGTCTAAGGCAATGTGGTAGTTTTTAAGTGCTCTTGTCTAAGGCAGTGTGGTAATATTTAGGTGCTCTTTTCTAAGGCAGTGTGGTAGTTTTTAGGTGCTCTTGTCTAAGGCAGTGTGGTAGTATTTAGGTGCTCTTGTTTAAGGCAATGTGGTAGTTTTTAGGTGCTCTTGTCTAAGGCAGTGTGGCAGTTTTTATTTGCTCTTGTCTTGCTCTTGTCTAAGGCAGTGTGGTAGTAGAGCCATGATGTGACCACACTCTGTAGGGACTGATAGGGTTACTTCTGCGGCAAGGACATCTCGCTGTGTGCCTATACCTCCACCGCTGACTCGCTGTTGGGGCTTGCGTGTAAGCAGCCGGTGTAGGTGGTCTGTGGGTGTTGTGTGTTGTGTGTGTGTGTGTGTGTGTGTGTGTGTGTTGTGTGTGTGTGTTGTGTGTGTGTGTGTGTGTGTGTGTGTGTGTGTTGTGTGTGTGTGTGTTGTCGTGTGTGGGTGTGTGTGTGTGGTGCGTGCGTGCGTGCGTGCGTGCGTGCGTGCGTGCGTGCGTGCGTGCGTGCGTGTCTTTCCATTTAAGCAATGGAAAGTGCGTCTACAATCTGTTTATAGGTACTAACTCATATTAGAGGTGTGCTACTTCCCCCCCTCCCTCCCATTGTTCCTCCTTTCCCTGGGCAGGTAGTACAATGGATTGGTGTCAGTCCGAGCGATGGAAAGGGCAGGAAGCAGAAGAGAGCGGAACCCAAAGAGAACTTCAACGAGGTAGGAGCCCCTTTAAATAGACCTCTATCTCACACTCTCATGGTCTCAGTGTGTTCTGTCTGTCAGACACACTGCTTCCTAGTGGACTCTCGCTAAGGCTGTCTGCTCTCTCTCTCTTTCTCTCTCTTTCTCTGTCCCTCTCTCTGTGCAAGTGTACGTGCGAACATGTGTGCATGCATGCGTGTGTGCATGTCTTTACCTAATCTGCATGTCACTGGGTTTTGGGCCAAGGTCAGGTATCAGGATCAGGGATTAGAGGTCAGAGATTAGCTGAGGTCAGAGTGTGTGTTAATGAGGAATTCCCTAAGGACAACACACACACACCTGCATCACTAATGAGCAAGAACCAATCTATAACCCACCGAGGGTTAGGAACCTTCAGCCTATATTTCCTGCCTGAGATAATGAACCTCATGGGTTAGCTGCTACTGACCATTTTAAATGGAGGCTTTAGCTTGTCACAATATAGTATAAAACAATTTTAGTTTAAAAACTTGTAGCCCTGGTTGTCCTGAAAAGAAAATGGTAAAACTCTTCATTGTGAGGCTAAATATACTGAGTGTACAAAACATTATGAACACCTGCTCTTTCCATGATAGACTGACCAGGTGAATCCAGATGAAATCTATGATCACTTATTGATGTCACTTGTTAAACCCACTTCAATCAGTGTAGATGAAGGGGAGGAGACAGGTTAAAGAAGGATTTTTAAGCCTTGAGACAATTGAGACATGGATTGTGTATGTGTGGAATTCAGAAGGTGAATGGGCAAGACAAAACATGTAAGTGCCTTTGAACGGGGTATGGTAGTAGGTACCAGGTGCACCGGTTTGAGTGTGTCAAGAACTGCAACGCTGCTGGGTCAATAGTTTCCTGTGTGTGTCAAGAATGTTCCACCATCCAAAGGACATCCAGCCAACTTGACACAACTGTGGGAAGCATTGGAGTCAACATGGGCCAGCATCCCTGTGAACACTTTTGACACCTTGTAGAGACCATTCCCCGATATAATTGAGGCTGTTCTGAGGGCAAAAGGAAGTGCAACTCAATAGTAGGAAGGTGTTCCTAATGTTTTGTACACTCAGTGTTTGTCAACGTGTGTCAAATTTGTACGTTGTAAGTTAAAGTCACTTTGTGTGTGTGTAATTAGTTCCACAGCCATTTTTGCAGGTAAGATGCCCAAATAATAATTTCTAGTTGAATGAACATATGAGACAATTTGAGCAAACACATGATTTTAAGTTGACTGAATTTCTGCCTAGGTTTTCTCATTTTGGAGCTAAAGTCAGGCCAACTAAAAATGTTAAGTTCAGGTAGCACTTTGACCGAAAAGTTGAGTAAACAAAAAAGAAGCTGTCGAACCAGTTAATTAATAATATTTACAGTTGAAGACGGAAGTTTACATACACTTAGGTTGGAGTCATTAAAACTCGTTTTTCAACCACTCCACACATTTCTTGTTCACAAACTATAGCTTTGGCAAGTCAGTTAGGACATCTACTTTGTGCATGACACAAGTAATTTTTCCAACAATTGTTTACAGACAGATTATTTCACTTATAATTCTTTGTATATCAATTCCAGTGGGTAAGAAGTTTACATACACTAAGTTGACTGTGCATTTTAACAGCTTGGAAAATTCCAGAAAATTATGTCATGGCTTTAGATGCTTCTGATAGGCTAATTGACACCATTTGAGTCAATTGGAGGTGTACCTGTGGATGTTTTTCAAGGCCTACCTTCAAACTCAGTGCCTCTTTGCTTGACATCATGGGAAAATCAAAAGAAATCAGCCAAGACCTCAGAAAAGAAAATTGCAGACCTCCACAAGTCTGGTTCATCCTTGGGAACAATTTCCAAATGCCTGAAGGTACCACGTTCATCTGTACAAACAATAGTACGCAAGTATAAACACCATGGGACCACGCAGCCGTCATACCTCTCAGGAAGGAGACTCGTTCTGTCTCCTAGGGATGAAGGTACTTTGGTGCAAAAAATGCAAATCAATCCCAGAACAACAGCAAAGGACCTTGTGAAGATGCTGTAGGAAACAGGTACAGAACTATCTATATCCACAGTAAAATGAGTCCTATATCGACGTAACCTGAAAGGCCACTCAGCAAGGAAGAAGGAACTATTGGATACAAGAGCAACGTCAACTTATCAACATTACGACCAGGAAGACTTTGCCGAAGCGGATCCTCTGTTTGGTCCACCACCCAGGACAATACATCGGATCCCAGCAGGCGACCCAAAACAACAGCGCTGCAGAAGGGGCAGACGGAGCGGTCTTCTGGTCAGGCTCCCTAGATGGGCATATTGCCCACCGCTCCCGGGTATACTACTAGCCAATTTCCAGTCTCTTGACAGCAAGGTAGACGAAATCCGAGCAAGGGTTGCCTTCCAGAGAGACGTCAGAGATTGTAACATTCTCTGTTTCACGGAAACACGGCTCACTCGCGATACGTTATCAGAGGTGGCTGTTGGTACAGCCACCTGGTTTCTTCACGCATCGCGCCGACAGAAACAAACATCTCTCTGGTAAGAAGAAGGGCGGGGGTGTATGCCTTATGATTAACGAGTCGTGGTGTGATAAGAACATACAGGAACTCAATGAGGTTGACATGACCTAGAATTCCTTACAATCAAATGCCGACCGCATTATCTACCAAGAGAATTCTTGATTATAATCATAGTCGTGTACATCCCCCCAAGCAGACACCTCAACGGCCCTGAAAGAACTTCATTGGACTCTATGTAAACTGGAAACCACATATCCTGAGGCTGCATTTATTGTAGCTGGGGATTTTAACAAAGCTAATCTGAATACAAGGCTCCCTAAATTTTATCAGCATATCGAATGCGTGACCTGGGCTGGAAAAATTCTGGATCATTGTTACTCTAACTTCCGGAACGCATACAAAGCCCTCCCTCGCCCTCCTTTCGGCAAATCTGACCACGACTCCATCTTGTTGCTCCCAGACTATAGACAGAAACTAAAACAGGAAACGCCCATGCTCAGGTCTGTTCAACGCTGGTCTGACCAATCATATTCCACGCTTCAAGATTACTTCGATCACGTGGACTGGGCTATGTTCCAGATAGCGTCGAACAACAACATTGATGTATACGCTAATTCGGTGAGCGAGTTTATCGGCAAGTGCATCGATGATGTTGTACCCACGGTGACAATTTAAACCTTCCCCAACCAGAAACCGTGGATTGATGGCAGCATTCGCCCAAAACTGAAAGCGCGAACCACTGCTTTTAATCATGGCAAGGCGACCGGAAACATGACCGAATACAAAACAGTGTATTGCCTCCGCAAGGCAATCAAACAAGCTAAGCGTCAGTATAGAGACAAAGTAGAGTCGCAATTCAAAGGCTCAGAGACGAGAGGTATGTGGCAGGGTCTACAGTCAGTCACGGACTACAAAAAAGAAAACCAGCCAAGTCGCGGACCCGATGTCTTGCTCCCAGAAAAATGTATCAACTTCTTTGCTCGCTTTGAGGACAATACAGTGCCACCGACATGGCCCGCTACCAAAACCTGCGGACTCTCCCTCACCGCAGCCAACGTGAGTAAAACATTTAAACGTGTTAACCCTCGCAAGGCTGCCGGCCCAGACGGCATCAATAGCCGCGTCCTCAGAGCATGCGCAGACCAGCTGGCTGGTGTGTTTACGGACATATTCAATCGATCCCTATCCCAGTCTGCTGTTCCCACATGCTTCAAGAGGTCCACCATTGTTCCTGTTCCCAAGAAAGCTAAGCTACCTGAGCTAAACTGGTAGCAGGTATATCTCTCTGGTCACCCCCAAAGCCAATTCCTCCTTTGGCTGCCTCTCCTTCCAGTTCTCTGCTGCCAATGACCGGAACGAACTACAAAAATCTCTGAAACTGGAAACACTCATCTCCCTCACTAGCTTTAAGCACCAGCTGTCAGAGCAGCTCACAGATTACTGCACCTGTACATAGCCCATCTATAATTTAGCCCAAACAACTACCTCTTCCCCTACTGTATTTATTTATTTATATATTTTGCTCCTTTGCACCCCATTATTTCTATTTCTACTTTGCACATTCTTCCACTGCAAATCTACCATTCCAGTGTTTTACTTGCTATATTGTATTTACCTTGCCACCATGGCCTTTTTTTGCCTTTACCTGCCTTATCTCACCTCATTTGCCCACATTGTATATAGACTTATTTTTCTACAGTATTATTGACTGTATGTTTGTTTTACTCCATGTGTAACTCTGTGTTGTTGTATGTGTCGACCTGCTATGCTTTATCTTGGCCAGGTTGCAATTGTAAATGAGAACTTGTTCTCAACTTGCCTACCTGGTTAAATAAAGGTGAATTATAAAATAAAATAAATATACTAGCTAAGGTACCTGAGCTTTATCTTGGCCAGGTCGCAGTTGTAAATGAGAACTTGTTCTCAACTAGCCTAGCTGGTTAAATAAAGGTGAAATAAAAAATAAATAAAATGAATAAACGACTATCGCCCTGTAGAACTCACTTCCGTCATCATGAAGTGCTTTGAGAGACTAGTCAAGGATCATATCACCTCCACCCTACCTGATACGCTAGACCCACTCCAATTTGCTTACCGCCCCAATAGGTCCACAGACAACGCAATCGCAATCACACAGCCCTAACCCATCTGGACAAGAGGAATACCTATGTAAGAATGCTGTTCATCGACTACGGCTCAGTATTTAACACCATAGTACCCTCCAAACTCGTCATTAAGCTCGAGACCCTGGGTCTCGACCCCGCCCTGTGCAACTGGGTCCTGGACTTTCTGACGGGCCGCCCCCAGGTGGTGAGGGTAAGAAACAACATCTCCACCCCGCTGATCCTCAACACTGGGGCCCCACAAGGGTGCTTTCTCAGCCCTCTCCTGTACTCCCTGTTCACCCATGACTGTGTGGCCATGCACACCTCCAACTCAATCATCAAGTTTGCAGACGACACTACAGTGGTAGGCTTGATTACCAACAACGACGAGACGGCCTACAGGGAGGAGGTGATGGCTCTCGGAGTGTGGTGTCAGGAAAATAACCTCACACTCAACGTCAACAAAACAAAGGAGATGATCGTGGACTTCAGGAAACAGCAGAGGGAGCACCCCCTATGCACATCGACAGGACAGTGGTGGAGAAGGTGGAACGTTTTAAGTTCCTCGGTCTGCACAACGCATCACCGGGGGCAAACTACCTACCCTCCAGGACACCTACACCCCCCGTTGTCACAGGAAGGCCAAAAAGATCATCAAGGACAACAACCACCCGATCCACTGCCTGTTCACCCCACTATCATCCAGAAGGCGAGGTCAGTACAGGTGCATCAAAGCTGGGACTGAGAGACTGAAAAACAGCTTCTATCTCAAGGCCATCAGACTGTTAAACAGCCATCACTAACATTGAGTGGCTGCTGCCAACATACTGACTCAACTCTAGCCACTTTAATAATTAATAATTGGATGTAATAAATGTATCACTAGTCACTTTAAACAATGCCACTTTATAAAATGTTTACATACCCTACATTACTCATCTAATATGTATATACTGTACTGTGTACCATCTACTGCATCTTGCCTTTGCCATTGTGTGTATAAGGTAGTTGTGCAATTGTTAGATTATTTGTTAGATATTACTGCATGGTTGGAACTAGAAGCACAAGCATTTCGCTACACTCACATTAACATCTGCTAACCATGTGGATGTGACCAATGCAATTTGATTTGATTTGAGAAGCCTCTGCTCCAATACCGCCATAAAAAAGCCAGGCTATGGTTTGCAACTGCACAAGGGGACAAAGATCTTACTTTTTGGAGAAATGTCCTCTGGTCTGATGAACCAAAAATAGAACTGTTTGGCCGTAATGACCATCGTTATGTTTGGAGGAAAAAGGGGGAGGCTTGCAAGCCGTAGAACACCATCCCAACCGTGAAGAACGGGGGTGGCAGCATCATGTTGTGGGGGTGCTTTGCTGCAGGAGGGACTGGTGCACTTCACAAAATAGATGGCATCATGAGTGAGGAAAATATGTGGATATATTGCAGCAACATCTCAAGACATCAGTCAGGAAGTTAAAGCTTTTCTAATGGGACTTCCAAATGGACAATAACCCCAAGCATATTTCCAAAGATGTGGCAAAATGGCTTAAAGACAACAAAGTCAAGGTATTGGAGTGGCCATCACAAAGCCCTGACCTCATTCCTATAGAAAATGTGTGGGCAGAACTGAAAAAGCGTGTGTGAAAGGAGTGTGCAAGGAGTCCTACAAACCTAACTCAGTTACACCAGCTCTGTCAGGAGGATTGGGCCAAAATTCACCCAACTCATTGTGAAAGAATAGCCAATTACTGCCTGCTTGGCAATGCACAGAGAGGGGAAGGAGAGGAGAAAAAAGGTAGAGGAGATAGCAGGAAGTGTAGAGAAGACAGGGGATGAAAGATGTGGAGAGGTGATATTAGAGAGGGTGGGAAGAGAAAGGTGAAGGGGCAGAGAAGTTAGGAGAAAAGGGGTGAGAGAGAAAAGGGTTTGAGAGAGAAGTGCCTAGATGGTAGTGGAGTAGGAGGAGAAAAGGATGAGAGAATGGAAGAGACAAGATGAGACGAGACAATTGGACGTCTGTCCAACTATTACCATCAAGTAGGTTTGGGCTTTGCCAGGGGGTTGTGGACATGGGTTGTAGACAGTGGTGGTGGATGGATGGAATCCCATGATTCCAGATCAGAAGGTTGTGTGTTTGATCCCAGTGGTGAACACTTGTTTTTCAATTTTTTGGTTGTAACCCTATTCCAAACCTTAACCGTTACCTTAACCATTCAGAATGAGTGCCTAAATGTAATGTTTTAACCATATCCAAAACCATAACCCTTAATTTGGAGCTACTTCACAATTTGACATTTTTAGAAATGGAATGATACTGAGCAGGAGGAGTCAACCCAGGGAGTCAAAAATACTTTGGAGCAACTTGTGGATAAGTGTCTAATTCTGTAGTGAGAGCTTGTTGATTACGTCATAGATGATTAGTGGTCTGTAAACGCACGCGCGCACACACACACACACACACACACACACACACACACACACACACACACACACACACACACACACACACACACACACACACACACACACACACACACACACACACACACACACACACACACACACACACACACACACACACCACACACACACACACACACACACACACACACACACACACACACACACACACAGGGAGGCCTTAAATGAGGGTTGCTTTAATAGAGCCAGAATGTATTACCTCTTTCCTTGCTTTTGTGTGTGTCTACTTACATATGTGTTTGTGTGTCTGTTTCTGTCTGTATGTGTGGGTGTGGGTGTGTGTATCAGGGGTCTGCTGAAGGATATTAGTCATGCTCTCATGGTAATGGGCCTCATTTTGTTCTAATTTTCATCTGTGGTCGCTGTAATGAGGGTCTGTCTGCCCCTGCTAATCAGCCCAGGAAACCCTGTAGGCAAAGGCAGTCTGGGTCCGGCGGGCAGCGGCTTTTTTGGCCGTCATCCCAGTCACAGACATTCTCCAGATACTGTGGGCGATTTTGTACTAGCCCAACACTAAAACACCTGACTCAACTTATAGACGGATAGATTATAATCACCAAGCCCTTGATTAGTGAAATCAGGTGTGTGAGAGCTGGGCTGGAACAAAAGCCTGCATCCCATGAATTGGGATGTTCTGTTTTGCTTGTCTGTGGAGCGTCTCCTTGCTGTACACTGCATGGGGAAAAGGGGGAAAAGGGTGAAATGAGTTTGCAAGCAGCACAATATCACACAATATCACCTGATTCACACCAAGGTGACGGCATGTCCTATAACTCATATCACTAATCACAGTTTACAGGTTGCCATAGCAACAGGCACAACGCATATCGGTCCCCTCCCTCGGCTGCCTCCTGAAGTCAAGTCAACAGTGACTGTACCACTTCCTGGGTCTAAAAGTACCAGATGACTATAAGCCTACCTCTCACTCTGATAGTCTTGCTGGAATTGCCGCCATATTGCTTACATCTGTCCAATACAGAACTCCACAGGTGCCTCGGAGGTAGTTGGGGGAAGGGCGGTAGACAGTTAAGATGAAATTGGCAGGATTTTTTGATAATCAAAGAAAAAATTGTCACATCTTCATTCTTGTTGTGGTTTACTTTGACTGCTGATAACCTATATATGACCAAACTCCACCTCTGTAGACTAGGAAACTCCGCCCCACCTCTCATTGCAGTTGAGATGCCTGAGAGCAGTCCATCAAACATCTGTTTTTCCTTCACTCGTCACCCCCTCTCTCTTTTCCTCTCAGTCCATCCAAGCTCACCAGGATCTGGATTAGAGTGTGATTTATTGGGGGGGGGGAGCATTTAAGGAAATGGCTGTTTCCGTTCAGACCTCATCACAGATDATTTGGAAGCAGTGGTAGGATTTGGAAATGGAAGAGGAGCGAGTGTGTGTGTGTGCGTGCTCCATTAGTCTAACATTGATTCACCTCTGCATCAGGCAGTGTGGAAGCCTACTAAAGTGTATGTGGTCTGCTGCTACGGCCAGTTAGGACCGCTTTCTGGCTAGAAACCTCTGATTAAAATCACTATGATGTCTGCTGGACACACACACACACACACACACACACACACACACACACACACACACACAGTGTTATTGGGTTGTGTTGTCAAGGATACATACACCATCTTCATCGACCTGGCCAAGGTTTTCGACTCTGTCAATCAACGTGTTCTTATCGGCATACTCAATAGCCTTGGCTTCTCAAATGACTGCCTCGCCTGGTTCACCAACTGCTTCTCAGATAGAGTTCAGTGTGTCAAATCGGAGGGCCTGGTGTCCGGACCTCTMGCTGTCTCTATGGGGGTACCACAGGGTTCAATTCTCGGGCCGACTCTCTTCTCTGTGTATATCAACGATGACGCTCTTGCTGCGGGGAATTCCTTGATCCACCTCTATGCAGACGACACCATTCTGTATACATCTGGCCCTTCTTTGGACACTGTGTTAACAAACCTCCAAACGAGCTTCAACACCATACAACACACCTTCCCTGGCCTCCAACTGCTCTTAAACGGTAGTAAAACTAAATGCATGCTCTTCAACCGGTCGCTGCCTGCACCCGCCTGCCCGACTAGCATCACTACTCTGGACAGTTCTGACTTAGATACTGTATGTGGACAACTACAAATACATAGGTGTCTGGCTAGACTGTAAACTCTCCTTCCAGACTCATATTAAGCATCTCCAATCCAAAATTAAATCTAGAATTGGCCTCCTTCACTCACGCTGCCAAACATACCCTCGTAAAACTGACTAACCTAACGATCCTCAACTTCGGCGATGTCATTTACAAAATAGCCTCCGACACTCTACTCAGCAAACTGGATGCAGTCTATCACAGTACCATTTTGTCACCAAAGCCCCATATACCACCCACCACTGCGACCTGTATGCTCTCGTCGGCTGGCCCTCGCTACATATTCGTCGCCAGACCCACTGGCTCCAGGTCATCTATAAGTCTTTGCTAGGTAAAGCTCCGCCTTATCTCAGCTCACTGGTCACCATAACAACACCCACCCGTAGCACACGCTCCAGCAGGTATATCTCACTGGTCATCCCCAAAGCCAACACCTCTTTTGGCCGCCTTTCCTTCCAGCTCTCTGCTGCAAATGACTGGAACGAATTGCAAAAATCGCTGAAGTTGGAGACTTATATCTCCCTCACTAACTTTAAGCATCAGCTGTCTGAGCAGCTTACCGATCACTGCAGCTGTACACAGCCCATCTGTAAATAGCCCATCCAACTACCTACCTCATCCCCATATTGTTTTAATTTACTTTTTTTTGCTCTTTTGCACACCAGTATTTCTACTTGCACATCTATCACTCCAGTGTTAATTTGCTAAATTGTAATTACTTCGCTACTATGGCCTATTTATTGCCTTATCTCCTTACTCCATTTGCACACACTGTATATTTTTTTGTTTTTATTTTCTTTCACCTTTATTTAACCAGGTAGGCTAGTTGAGAACAAGTTCTCATTTGCAACTGCGACCTGGCCAAGATAAAGCATAGCAGTGTGAACAGACAACAACACAGAGTTACACATGGAGTAAACAATAAACAAGTCAATAACATGGTAGAAAAAAAACAAAATTAGTCTATATACATTGTGTGCAAAAGGCATGAGGTAGGCAATAAAAATGTCATAGGAGCGAATAATTACAATTTAGCAGATTAACACTGGAGTGATAAATCATCAGATGATCATGTGCAAGAAGAGATACTGGTGTGCAAAAGAGCAGAAAAGTAAATAAATAAAAGCAGTATGGGGGGTGAGGTAGGTAAATTGGGTGGGTAGTTTACAGATGGACTATGTACAGCTGCAGCGATCGGTTAGCTGCTCGGATAGCAGATTTTTAAAGTTCAAATTTCAATGTTGAGTATGCGCCATTCAAAAAATGTAAACATAGTTCCTAATTTTGGATATCACTGGGCTCTCGTATGATTCTCAAGGAAATAGGCAGAATGACCATCTAACTAAATTATTACAAACATTGTGAAAGTGATTTAATAGTTTACAATCGTGAGAAAATAAAAACAAACCAGTGGCTATCTCCTGCACAAATTCTGTGCCAGGACGTTGGTCGCCAGTGCAGTGACTTAATCAGCTGTTTAGCTAACTGTTATAGCTAGCTAGCTTACTGAGATAGCTAGCTAGCTAGTAGGCTAGCTCTTCCTTCACTGACATAAAACGTGTGCTTAGCCGGTTTAAAATACCCTGAAGTTGTAGACATGCGCCCCACAATTAAGAGAATCTGACTGTTATCAGGAATCAGTCCGTAGATCAGCATGTTTCTCCATGATCTTATCATTTGGTCAGCTGAGCACAGCAGCTGACTGAGGAGGCTACTGCAATGACTCGTGGGAGAAGAAAAGCTGCTTCAGGAAAACTCATAATGTAAGCGTTAGCACTACTAGCTACAGTAGCTTGCTAGCTAGCTATTGTTGGAAGATTCAACATTGTGTGCAGCACTAAGTAGGTAGCTGGTTGGTTAGCAGTATCGTTTCAGTCAAAATGCTTTCAGTGACTGGCTCAATGTTCAGCAAATTTATGCTAGCTTTCGTGCCCGTAATCAAACTTCAGAAATACAGCTAATTGAAGGACAATAATCCTTAGCTAGATGTGAAGTGGGGCAACTAAGACTTCCTCATCAAAAAAACATACATTGTTTTAGCTTAGATTAATTCAGACAGTTTTGAAGCGGAAATTGACGATTTCACTTAGGGAATATTTTCAGAATGCTACAGCTACCCATTGTAGCCTGACAACTTTTGGACTATCCCATGACCATTTGGGAGATACGAGACAGATCAGTGCAGGTGGAATCAACGCACTATCTGACGTAAGACAATGTTACTGCATATACTGTATCTTGTAGAGGGAAGGTCAAACATCTATGTGTATGTCTGAAAGACAAAGACTAAATCTATTACTAGACATGTTGACCTCTGCATTACCAGACACTGGGTTATCAGACTGGTCTCTGATGGCGTGAGGTAAAGAATTGAAGAATTACAACTTCAGTGGTATGAGGTACGTCCTAACCTTGTCATTGGTTGGTAGACAGTTCGTGGTATGTGGCATGTGGCGTGCCTGCCTCTGTGATCCCATGTTGCGTTTCCATGTACACACAGTAGTCTCCAGACTGCACCGTGACACACCTGACCAGAGCATGTGAAGTGTTACGGTTAGGAGGAGAGGGGGAACACCACCATGAAGTCATGAGCTTTCTATTATACGCATGCACACACACACACACACACCACACACACACACACACACACACACACACACACACACACACACACACCACACCACACCAACACACGCACACACGCACACGCACCCACACACACACACACACAAAAGAGTGGATTATCACATTCCACAAAACACTCCAGAGGGAAAGATTCCTCTCGGCTTAGATTCATGAGGTACAGAGCGAGAGAAAAACAAAGAAAGAGAGAATACTACATCTCTTGCCATTGCAAGTATAGTGGAATACACCCACCTTATTAAACATATCACCTCGTCTTTCAGCTCCTCTATACACAGAGCTGTATGGAAACAGATGTCTGTCTTGCCTCTCCTTTTAGTTGTCTCTTTCCATTGTCGCAGTGGCCAAAACACTGGCTCATTGACTAGAGAAAACTGTTGTATTAGAAAGAGGGGACGGACGTGTTTCCCTAATGTTAAAACACCGTCTGTTTCACTCACCTCTCATATATATAATACTGCTAACCAATAAGTATCTGTTGCTTTGACAAAACAATTGATTCCCATTCAAAATCCTATTTTCACTAAACCCTGACCTTCACCTTAACCTTAACCTTAACCCTAACCTTTACCCTTAACCCTAACCTTTACCCCTAACCCTAATCCTAATTCTAACCCTAATTCTAACCCTAACCCTCAACCTAACCCCTAAGCCTAAAATAGCCTTTTTAATTGTAGGGACCAGTGAATTTGTCATAATTGTCCCTGTTTTACTATGTTTTACTAAACCAAAAACACAAAACGTACACACACAAACTGTATTCAAACTGTGTAGACGTATGCTTTATGTAAGATGGTACTTGGCACCACACTTTCCTCATCATCACACTTCAGTGTTACTGTAAAGTTATTTTAAGGAAGAGTATGAGTGTAAAAGGCATAATATAACTGTATGGGAAGTAAAGGTTCAGGATTTTATACTAGGACAGATAGTCAGAGAGAGTGAGAAGAAAGTAGGATGTAGACACAGATTTGAAGAGACCCAGAAAGAGAAAGAGGGACATGGAGAGAGTGAGATGGATAGAGAGATATATATAAATAGACAGAGAGCTAGATTGAGATATAGAGATAGAGAGAGAGAGAGAGAGAGAGAGAAAGCTTAAGGAAAGCTTTGACTATGTACAGACTCAGTGAGCATAGCCTTGCTATTGAGAAAGGCCGCCGTAGGCAGACATGGCTCTCAAGAGAAGACAGGCTATGTGCTCACTGCCCACAAAATGAGGTGGAAACTGAGCTGCACTTCCTAACCTCCTGCCCAATGTATGTTCACTGTCATTAAAATGCAGCGTTTAGTCTTTCCACCACACCGGGAAAAACAATCAGAGGACACACACACACACACAC
>NC_036872.1:30703123-30732179 GCF_002910315.2 Salvelinus sp. IW2-2015 | reverse complement strand
CTGACCATATTAGAGAGACATATTTCCCTCAGATTACACAGATCCACAAAGAATTTGAAAACAAATCCAATTTTGATAAACTCCCATATCTACTGGGTGAAATTCCACAGTGTGCCATCACACAGCAAGATTTGTGACCTGTTGCCACAAGAAAAGGGCAACCAGTGAAGAACAAACACCATTGTAAATACAACCCATATTTATGCTTATTTATTTTAACTTGTGTGCTTTAACCATTTGTACATTGTTACAACACTGTATATTATATAATATGACATTTGTAATGTCTTTCTTGTTTTGAAACTTCTGTATGTGTAATGTTTACTGTTAATTTGTATTGTTTATTTCACTTTTGTGTATTATCTACCTCACTTGCTTTGGCAATGTTAACACATGTTTCCCATGCCAATAAAGCCCTTGAATTGAATTGAATTGAGAGAGAGCTAGACAGAGAGAGAAGACAGAGAGAGCTAGAGCTAGACAGAGCGAGATAGATATAGACAGAGAGACAGAGAGAGCTAGAGCTAGACAGAGAGGGATAGAGATAGACAGAGAGAGATAGATATAGACAGAGAGAGATAGAGATAAACAGACAGAGAGACAGAGACAGAGAGGCTAGAGCTAGACAGAGAGAGAAAGATGTATGTGAATGTTTACTGTTAATTTTTATTGTTATTTCACTTTTGTATATTATCTACCTCACTTGCTTTGGCAATGTTAACACATGTTTCCCATGCCAATAAAGCCCCTTGAATTGAATGAATTGAATTGAAAGAAAGATACAGACAGAGGAGAACAGAGAGAGCTAGAGCTAGACAGAGGAGAATAGATACATATAGACAGAGAGACAGAGAGAGCTAGAGCTAGACAGAGAGAGATAGAGATAGACAGAAGAGAGTAGATATAGACAGAGAGAGATAGATTAGACAGGAGAGATAGAGAGATAGACAGAGAGAGATAGATATAGACAGAGAGAGATAGAGATAAACAGACAGAGAGAGTAGACAGAGAGAGCTAGAGCTAGACAGAGGAGATAGATACAGACAGACAGAGAGAGACAGAGAGAGCTAGAGCTAGACAGAGAGAGATAGAGATAAACAGACAGGGAGAGAGAGCAGAAGAGAGCTAGAGCTAGACAGAGAGCGATAGAGAGATAGAGAGATTACATTTTATACTTCTGTGAGTGTAATGTTTACTTTTCATTTTTTTTGTTTATTTCACTTTTGTATATTATTTACCTCACTTGCTTTGGCAATGTTAACATATGTTTCCCATGCCAATATAGCCCCTTGAATTGAATTGAGGAGAGAGATAGACAGAGAGAGATAGAGATAGACAGAGAGAAGACAGACAGACAGGACAGACAGGAGCAGACAGACAGACAGACAGACAGACAGACCAGACAGACAGACAGACAGACAGACAGACAGACAGAACAGACAGACAGACAGACAGGGACAGACAGACAGACAGACAGACAGACAGACAGACAGACGACAGACAGACAGACAGACAGACAGAGATAGAGATAGAGATAGACAGAGAGATAGACAGAGAGAGATAGATAGATATACAGTTGAAGTCGGAAGTTACATACATTTAGGTTGGTCATTAAAACTCTTTTTCAACCACTCCACAAATTTCTTGTTAACAAACTATAGTTTTGGCAAGTCAGTTAGGACATATACTTTGTGCATGAGACAATTCATTTTTCCAACAATTGTTTACAGACAGATTATTTCACTTATAATTCACTGTATCACAATTCCAGTGGGTCAGAAGTTTA
Source organism: Salvelinus sp. IW2-2015 (assembly GCF_002910315.2). Taxonomy (NCBI): domain Eukaryota; kingdom Metazoa; phylum Chordata; class Actinopteri; order Salmoniformes; family Salmonidae; genus Salvelinus; species Salvelinus sp. IW2-2015. The sequence continues at coordinate 30,730,393 of NC_036872.1, read as the reverse complement.
CATACACTAAGTTGACTGTGCCTTTAAAACAGCTTGGAAAATTCCAGAAAATTATTGTCATGGCTTTAGAAGCTTTTGATAGGCTAATTGACATCATTTGAGTCAGTTGGAGAGGTACCTGTGGATGCATTTCAAGGCCTACCTTCAAACTCAGTGCCTCTTTGCTTGACATCATGGGAAAATCAAAAGAAATCAGCCAAGACCTCAGAAAAAGATTTGTAGACCTCCACAAGTCTGGTTCATCCTTGGGAGCAATTTCCAAATGCCTGAAGGTACCACGTTCATCTGTACAAACAATAGTATGCAAGTATAAACACCATGGGACCACGCAGCCGCCATACCACTCAGGAAGGAGACGCGTTCTGTCTCCTAGAGATGAACGTACTTTGGTGCAAAAAGTGCAAATCAATCCCAGAACAAACAACAAAGGACCTTGAAGATGCTGGAGGAAACAGGTACAAAAGTATCTATATCCACAGTAAAACGAGTCCTATATCAACATAACCTGAAAGGCTGCTCAGCAAGGAAGAAGCCACTGCTCAAAACCGCCATGAAAAAAGCCAGACTACAGTTTTGCAGCTGCACATAGGGACAAAGATCATACTTTTGGAGAAATGTCCTCTGGTCTAATGAAACCGAAATAGAACTGTTTGGCCATAATGCCTATTGTTATGTTTGGAGGAAAAAGGGGGAGGTGAAGAACACCATCCCACCGTGAAGCACGGGGGCAGCATCATGTTGTTGGGTGCTTTGCAGCAGGACGGGACTGGTCACTTTACAAAATAGATGGCATCATGTGAGTAGGAAAAGTATGTGGATATATTGAAGCAACATAGACATAGCTTGTTGAAGGCTACCCAAAACGTTTTGACCCAACGTTAAACAATTTAAAGACAATGCTACAAATACTAATTGAGTGTATGTAAATTTCTGACCCACTGGGATTGTGATGAAAGAAATAAAACGCTGAAATAAATAATTCTCTCTAATATTATTCTGACATTCACAATCTTAAAATAAAGTGGTGATCATAACTGACCTTAGACAGAGCATTTTTTACTAGATTAAATGTCAGGAATTGGGAAACTGAGTTTAAATGCATTTGCCTGAGGTGTATGTAAACTTCTGACTTCAAATCTAGGTAGCTACCTATCTGTGGTGTATTGTCTCATTTCATCAATCTCTCTCTTTCACACACACACACACACACACACACACACACACACACACACACAGAAGTAACATGTGGGTCTATCCAACAGCTCACACACAAGAGTTCATTCCAAACACCAACTGACAAATACGCCATTGTACTGTATATAGGACAGAGAGTGGTTGGGTAAATGACATGGTGTGTTTTGATAGAGTGGTTGGGTAAATGACGTGGTGTGTTTTGATAGAGTGGTTGGGTAAATGACGTGGTGTGTTTTGAGTCATTCTCCATCTAAAGTACCCAGTATTCTGTGGGAAATTGAGTCAAAACTTTCACATAAAACCTAAAGTGGTGATTCAGGCATCACCTCATTCATAGGCTTTCATGGGCACAGAACTGCGTGTGTGTGTGTGTGTGTGTGTGTGTGTGTGTTTGTGTGCGTGAAAGGGGCGGACTAAGTGCTAAAACATCTGTCTGTGCTGGTAATGATCGAGGAGCCGACGGGACCTTCAGACTGCCCGACGCAATTAGCCTCCTCAACACACACACACACGCACGCACGCACGCACGCACGCACGCACGCACGCACGCACGCACGCACGCGCACGCACGCACGCGCGCGCACACGCGCGCGAGAGCTTTATGTTACCGGGCCCATAGACGCCAGGGATTATTGAAGCGCCCGCACATGGATCCAGTAACTATACTTCTCTGAGATGTATCTTTGTGTTTGTGCTGGTCCTCAGGCGGTTTAACTCATTGATGATGTCTTTGTTAGTTGGACTAGTTTGGACGGACCATTAGGTGGTGGGATGGGGGTGGGGGGTGGGGGGTGATTTCATTTTCTCTCCTTTTGAATGGTAGGTTTAAACATTAAGAACACCTGCTCTTTCCATAACATAGAATTACCAGATGAATCCAGGTGAAGCTATGATCCCTTATTGATGTCAATCAGAGTAGATGAAGGGGAGGAGACGGTTAAAGAAGGATTTTTAAGCCTTGAGATATTTTAAACATGGATTGTGTATGTGTGCCATTCAGAGGGTGATTGAGAAAGACAAAACACTTTGAAAGGGGAATAGTAGTAGACGCACCGGTTTGTGTCAAGAACTGCAAGGCCGCTGGGTTTTCCACGCTCAACAGTTTCCTGTGTGTATAAGAATGGTCCACCACCCAAACGACATCCAGCAAACTTGATACAACTGTGGGAAGCATTGGAGTCACTGCCAGCATCCCTGTGGAGCTCACTCACTCACTCACTCACTCACTCACTCACTCACTCACTCACTCACTCACTCACTCACTCACTCACTCACTCACTCACTCACTCACTCACCTCACTTCACACGGGTACACCACACGCACACACATTCCAACCATGACCCAATTTGCCAGACATAACACAGAATCCAAGTCTCTTTACTGAACGTCAGGCTGTTTTGAATATCATGTGTTATTTTCCTCTGTTAAATTGGCTGTGGTTGCATTATGATGTTATACTATGAGAAACTTCGTATGGATCGCTTCACTAATGAGCCTGCCTTCCTCATTTCGAAGTACACACAAGTTTGTTTCACTTACTCAGATTAACAGGCACACACATCACTCTACCAGACAGACTCTGAGTAATGTGTAACCCATCCACCCTCAAACATGACGTAGTGCGACCCATCCACCCATCTACGATCTACCATATACATGATGTGTACCCATCCACCCTCAAAACATGACTGTACCCATCCACCCTCAAACATGATGACGTGTACCCATCCACCCTCAAACATGACGTGTGACCCATCCACCCTCAAACATGCATGTGTACCCATGCCACCCTCAAAACATGACGTGTACCCATCCACCCTCAAACATGACGTGTACCCAACCAACCCTCCAAACATGACGGGTACCCATTCCACCCTCAAACATGACGTGTCACCCATCCACCCTTCAAAACATGACGTGGTACCCATCCACCCTCAAACATGTGACGTCTGTGACCCAGTCCACCCCTCAAAACATGATGTGTACCCATCCACCGCTCAAACATTGACGTGTACCCATCCACCCTCAAACATGTACGTGACCCATCCACCCTCAAACATGACGTGTACCCATTCCACCCTCAAACATACGATGTACCCATTCCACCCTCAAACATGACGTGGGGTTACCCATCCACCCTCAAACATGACGTGGACCCATCCACCCTCAAACAGTGATCAGCTTGTACCCATCCACCTCAAACACTGACGTTGTACCCATCCACCCTCAAACATGACGTGTACCCATCCACCCTCAAACATGATGTGTACCCATCCACCCCAAACACGACGTGTACCCATCCACCTCAAACATGACGTGTACCCATCCACCCTCAAACATGATGTGTACCCATCCACCTCAAACATGACGTGTACCCATCCACCCTCAACATGATGTGTACCCATCCACCCTCAAAACATGACGTTGGTTAACCCATCCACCCTCAAACATGACGTGTACCCATCCACCCTCAAACATGATGTGTACCCATCCACCCTCAAACATGACATCTACCAGACGGCATCCCAATAACCTCACAGATGTGTGAAAGAGTGAATGAAAACATATTTCTGCTAGAATTGCCTCTGTGTTGTGTTTATAATGTACCTGATATCAGGGTTGATCATTCTAAAGGACGTTTTTAATGCTGCAGGCAGTCAGACAGACAACTTCGTGATTACACAATTGTTTTTCTCCCGCTGATTTTATAAACAGACGTCTTTCTATTAATTTGTCATTATATTCCACATATAAAATCACCTTAATTCACACATAAATCTTGCTTGATCAACTTCATTGTTTATTCATTCCTCTCCTCTCCCAATTTGGGCCATGGGTGTGTTTGTGCTGTGCTGAACGGGGCTGAACGGGGCTGCATGGGGCTGCATGGGGCTGCAATGGGGAGTGTGAGGAGGGCTGATGAATAATAATATGTTTTTAACTATCATTAAATAATAAAGGCATTTCAACTTGTTTTCATTAAAATGTGATTTTTTGGAGACCAAGTAAATTTTTGCACAGCCCTACAAAAGCAACAAAGGCAAATACCAAGATATACAGTATGTTGTTTATATAATGAAGCAAACCTATGCCTATACATTTGATGCATGCAAATAAAGACAAATGTACCTTTATTTTTATTTAACCAGGTAGTTTCCCTTTATTCAACTAGATCGGTCTAATTGAGATGTTAATTGAATAGATGGAGCAAAAAATGTAATATCTTGCAAGCAACCTATAACCTACAGAAATGAACGAAAGGGTGATTTTCGCCGTACGCCGGCTACAAATACAACTGCTCTTGTTTCATTTAACTATGTTGGTTCTTTCCATGATATTGTGAAACATTGTTTGTTAAAACAGTACAAAACAATTGATCTCAAACAACATATAGCCTATCCTAACGTGGCACGCAGGCTACAAACACCCGTAGRAGTGACTACGGCTTGTCCATATGCTTATAATGATAGCAACATTTTTGACCCCCAAGTTGCGTCTTCTTAAGATGCTGGGGGAAACTGCACATGAGGAAGTTAAGCAGACCTCTAGAGTTCTACGCCACCGCCCCGCCGACGCACGTACACACACCAGCCACTAATACCACCACCTATATGCATCATAGCCATTGTACACTAATGTAGTACTATTTTCAGAGTGCTACAGAACACACACACACTGTTAGAAGACTTCTACAGAACACACACACACTGTTAGAAGACTTCTACAGAACACACACACACTGTTAGAAACGACTTCTATCGAACACAGACACACTTCATCGTAAGACTTCTACCAGAAAACTAAACACACCAGCCTTGTTAGATAGTAATAACGACCCGTCTACGACACACAACACCACACACACTGTTAGCAACGACTAAATTTACAGAGAGCCACTAGACACACTACTGTCTTAGACACGAACTGCTCTACAGAACACACACACCAACTTGTTAGATACTGTCTTACAGAACCACCAAACAAACACTGTGTGACTGGACTCCACAGAACCGGATCACACATCACACATGTATAGAGACTCCTCACAGAATCATCAACATCGACACTGTTACGAGGAAGAGTATTCGTAGCAGAACCCACACACACCAGTAGTAGAAGATTACTACCAAGAACAGAACAACAACAACACCACTGTTAATGCAGAAGTGACTCTCTATCAAACTACTACACACACACGTTCAGAGACTTCTGATAAATCAACACACCACCAACCTGCTCCTAGACAGAATTACGTCCCTTATAAACCACAGCACACCAACGTACATTTATGAAGTACTTCTATATGAAACCACACACACACTGCTATAAGACAAGCACTTTCTTTTTAGTAAAAATATACATTAAACACACACTGTTAGAAGCTCTGACTTAAACACACACCACACTGTTTATGAAGGACTTCTATAAAACACACACACACTGTTAGAAGACTTCTATAAAACACACACACACTGTTAAAGACTGTCTTATGCCAGAACACACCACACAGTTAAAGACAACTTCTACAACACACTACACACACTGATGAGAAGACCTACCACTCACAGACACACACACACACACTGTATTAGACTTCTCCATAAAACACACACACACTGTTAGAGACTTACTCACTAAAAACACCACACACAACCTGTGCTAGAAGACTTCTAATACCAACAACACCACCTGTTAGAAGACTTCTATAAAACAACAACACCACACGTTAGTGAAGACTTCTATAAAACACACACACACCGTGGTTAAAATCACAACAAAAGCGTCCCAACACACCACATCCTTTAGAAGAACTTACTACAAGAACACACACACACAACTGTTTAGTTAGAAGACCTCTATACCGACACACACAACCACGAGTGTTAGCAGACTTCTACAGAACACACACACCACTGTAGAAGACTTCTACAGAACACACACACACTACATGTTAGAAGACTTTCATACCAGAACACACACACACACTGTTAGAAGACTTCTATAAAACACACACACACTGTTAGAAGACTTCTACAGAACACACACACACACAGTTAGAAGACTTCTACAGAACACACACACACTGTTAGAAGTGAACCAGCACAGTACAGTGAACCAGGAAAAAGAGACCCCATGCATTTGGGAGTAAAGAGAATGTTAAGTAATCAAATGATACCTTATTGGAGGAGCAGTTCTCAGCATCTCACTTTTCTCTAGCTTAGCACAAAGATTCACAGTTGTTTTAGCTACAGATTATAAATATAGGAACATAGTGGAGACAACAGCTTTATAGTCAGGCTGAATCATCATGAATTTAAATAATATAAGACTCACTAAAGTAAATAGTAAGACTCAAACAAACGTTAACCTGTTAAATRTAATGTAAATACAGAGGATTACCAGGCCTTGTACTCCGAGCATGCGCTGTCCAACTGGCAAGTGTCTTCACTGACATTTCCAACCTGTCCCTGGTCGAGTCTGTAATACCAACATGTTTCAAGCAGACCACCATAGTCCCTGTGGCCAAGAAGACCAAGGGAACCTGCCAAATGACTACCGTTCCGTAGCACTCAGGTCTGTAGCCATGAAGTGCTTTGAAAGGCTGGTCATGGCTCACATCAACACCATCATCCGTGAAACCCTAGACCCACTCCAATTTGCATACCACCCCAACAGATCCACAGATGATGCAACCTCTATTGCACTCCACACTGCCCTTTCCCACCTGGACAAAAGGAACACCTACATGAGAATATTATTCATTGACTACAGCTCAGCGTTCAACACCATAGTGCACTCAAAGCTCATCAATGAGCTAAGGACCCTGGGACTAAACACCTCCCTCTGCAACTGGATCCTGGACTTCCTGACGGGCCTCCCCCAGGTGGTAAGGGTAGGCTACAACACATCTGCCATGCTGATCCTCAACACGGGGGCCCCTCAGGGGTGCGGGCTTAGTCCCATCCTGTTCTCCCTGTTCACCCAGGACTGCGTGGCCAAGCACGACTCCAACACCATAATTTAGTTTGCCGACAACCCAAAGGTGGTAGGCCTGATCACCGACAATGATGAGACAGCCTATAGGGAGGATGAGAGAGACCTGGAAGTGTGGTGCCATGACAACAACCTCTCCCTCAACGTGATCAAGACAAAGGAGATGATCGTGGACTACAGGAAAAGGAGGGCCGAGCATGCCCCCATTCTCATCGACGGGGCTGTAGTGGAGCAGGTTGAAAGCTTCAAGTTCCTTGGTGTCCACATCACCAACAAACTATCATGGTCCAAACACACCAAGGCAGTCGTGATGAGGGCAGCTGGCAGCTCCGGACAGGAGGGCGACTCTGGCGGCTCCGTACTGGAGATCGTCGCTGGAGGCTCCGTACTGGGGATCGTCGCTGGAGGCTCCGGACTGGGGATCGTCGCTGGAGGCTCCGGACTGGGGATCGTCGCTGGAGGCTCCGAACTGAAGGGCATCGCTGGAGGCTACGGACTGAAGGGCGTCGCTGGAGTGGAGAGACACACAGGAGGCTTCGTGCCATGGATCATCACTGGAGGCTTCTTGCCATGGATCATCACTGGAGGCTTCTGCCATGGTCATCACTTGAGTGAGAGACACCACAGGAGGCCTGGCTCTGGAGCAGGCACAGACTCACCAGGCTGAGACAGGCAGGGAGGTCAGGGCTTAGTACAGGCACAGGACTCACCAGGCTGGGAGACATGCAGGCAGGCCTCTTCCTTGGCCGAGGCACCGGATACACTGGGCCTGGAGGCCACTGGCGCAGACTAGCACAAACTCCTCCTGGCTGGATCCCCCCTGTAGCCCGCAGTGCGGGGAGCTGGAACAGGCCGCACTGGCTGTCTGGCGAACCGGGGACACCTTGCGTAGGCTGGCGCAGATAACCCGGGCCGAGGAGACACACTGGGGCCAGATGCGCTAGCCGACACCACCCTCCTGGCTCGATGCCCACTCTAGCCGGCCGATGCAGGAGCTGCGATGTAGCGCACCGGGCTGATGAGTGCGCACTGGGGACACCAGTGCGCTTCAACGCATAACACGGTGCCTGCCCGAGTCCACTCTCTCCCCACGGCAAACACGAAGTGCTCAGGTCTATGACCTGACTCCGTCAATCTTCCGTGTGCCCCCCCCCCCAAAAAAAATTGTTTTTGGGTTGCCTCTCGTGCACGCCTCCTCGAGCCAACTCCTCGTAGCGTCACCGCTCCGACTTAGCTCCTCCAGCTCCTCTTAGGACCGGCGATACTCTCTCGCTGTCCAGTGGTCCCTTGCCGTCCAGATTCAATCCCATGTCCAACTCTCCACAAAGCTGCTCCTTCCTACCACGCTGCTTGGTCCTTTGGTGGTGGAGTTCTGTAACGATTCTCGTGGGCTGAAGGAAGATGCCAAGGCAGCGTTTAAAGTGTTCATAATTAATCCAAAACCATCGAACAAAAACAACAAACAGGGGAACAAAAGCGAAAACAGTTCTGCTGGTGCAGACACAAAAACAGAAAACAATAACCCACAAAACACAGGGGAAAAGGCACCTAAGTATGGTTCCAATCAGAGACAGACGATAGACAGCTGCCTCTGATGAGAAACCACACCCGGCCAACACATAGAAATAGACACAAGAAACAAAGAACATAGAATGCCACCCCAACTCACACCCTGACCAACCAAAATAGAGACATAAAAACAATCTCTAAGGTCAGGGCGTGACAATCAAATCAGTTTATTTTATATAGCCCTGCTACATCAGCTAATATCTCGAAGTGCTGCTACAGAAAACCCAGCCTAAAACCCCAAACAGCAAGCAATGCAGGTGTAGAAGCAGCGTGGCTAGGGGAAAAACTCCCTAGAAAGGCCAAAACCTAGGAAGAAACCTAGAGAGAACCAGGCTATGAGGGGTGGCCAGTCCTCTTCTGGCTGTGCCGGGTGGAGATTTATAACAGAACATGGCCAAGATGTTCAAATGTTCATAAATGACCAGCATGGTCAAATAATAATAATCACAGTAGTTATCGAGGTGTAGCAAGTCAGCACCTCAGGAGTAAATGTCAGTTGGCTTTTCATAGCGATCATTAAGAGTATCTCTACCGCTCCTGCGTCTCAGAGAGTTGAAAACAGCAGTCTGGGACAGTGGCCGTCCGGTGGACAGGTCAGGTTCCATAGCCGCAGCAGAACAGTTGAAACTGGAACAGCAGCAAGGCAGGGACTAGGAGGACAGCAAGGAGTCATCATGCCCGGTAGTCCTGAAGGCATGGTCCTAGGGCTCAGGTCCTCCGAGAGAGAGAAAGAAAGAGAGAAAGTGAAGAATTAGAGAGAGCATACTTAAATTCACACAGACACCGATAAAGACAGGAGAAGTACTCCAGATATAACCAACGGACCCTAGCCCCCCGAACATAAAAACTACTGCAGCATAAATACTGGAGGCTGAGACAGGAGGGGTCAGGAGACACTGTGGCCCCATCCGATGATACCCCCAGACAGGGCCAAACAGGAAGGATATAACCCCACCCACTTTGCCAAAGCACAGCCCCCGCACCACTAGAGGGATAACTTCAACCACCAACTTACAATCCTGAAACTAGGCCGAGAATAGCCCACAAAGATCTCCACCACAGCACAAACCAAGGGGGGGCGCGACAATGACCTGGACTAACCTGTACCCCCGCACATTGACTCTATACTGGTACCCCATGTATATAGTCTCATTATTGTTATTTTATTGCTACTTTTTATTTTATTTTTTACTTCAGTTTATTTTGTAAATATTAAAATGTTCTTAAAATTGCATTGTTGGTTAAGGGCTTGTAAGTAAGCATTTACACCTGTTGTATTTGGCACATGTGACAGATACAATTTTATTTTATTTGTAAATGTATATTTCTGCCTAAATAGACATAACGAAAGTAAAGATTTATCATGAGGGGGCCATAAACAACAACTAGTAATGATGCATACTCCAAGAAAGATGTAAATCTCACCTTTCTGGTAAAAATGTTTAGAAATTGCTGAGGTGTACTCACTTTTGAGGAAGAAAAGGAGAGCCGCACACTCTAGGAGCTCAGATGCAATAATTTATTAACCAACGTTTCGACAGACAAGCTGTCTTCATCAGGGTATAATGACAAATACTGTGGGTCACTAGTTTATATAGTGTCTCACACAGTTGTCTGTAATCATGGCTGGATGAATGGATAGCATGCGATCATAGATACATTTTGGCTACATAGGTCTACAAACATTTACAATGAATAGAAAAATCACAATGATCACAAGAATGGCTTCAGATCAAAGTCTACGTTGAGACCGAAGGAAGCCAGGGTCTTTAAATTAAAGATCCAGGCAGTCTCTCGTTTTAACAATCAATTGTCGAGGTCACCCACACTCCTAGGGAGGGTGAGGTGTTCGATGCCGATATAACGAAGGGACCAAATCGAGTGGTTCGCTTCCAAAAAGTGGGCCACAACTGGGTATGTTGAATTGAATTTGCACCTAATGATGCTCGGAGATTCGTACTTTTAATTCACGCTTTAACTAGCCTTTTCTTTTTCAAGTGTTCTACTCCGCTAGCCAGCATCTCGCCTAAACAGGTGTGCGTTTCTTTCGCCTCCAGAATACTCACTTTTGAGGACACAAACTCAAGTACATAATAAAAATACGATGAAAATATGAAATATCCTATATAATGTAGTACCTATGAGATCAAGAGTGGCAATTGTCTGTCTCTCTCCATGACCCTGTATGCATAAACAAATCATCATCACAGTGTCCAATGTGTGTAGAGAGGGCCAGTAAAGCAGTACCAAAACAGTGATGATGAAAGGTTATGTGCTATAGCTGTACAGGGTCATGGAGAGACAGACTTCTTCCATAGGTTATCATACTAGAATTGCAGAACCACTGGAGTGCAGTGCCAGTACAGTAGACTGCAGTAACCAGTATTCTTTGGTTCTGCTATAACTATTGAACTATTCACACTATTTGTTATCTTTAGCTAGTCTAATATACTGTCACTACTGTTCTATGCTATTGTATTATTTTGCAATAATACATGCTGTTGCATCAGTGTCGATACGCATGTAAAATGACACAGTCAGTCCTCAAGTGTTAGCGATTAGAGCGTTGGGCCAGTAACCGAAAATCTCCTGTTCTGAATACCCGAGTCGACAAGGTTCAAATCTGCACTTAATGCTAATTTGCTCCAGCGGTGCCTTACTTCTATGGCTGACCCTGTAAAACAACACARTTCACTGCACCTATCCGGTGCATGTTTTTTGTTATAGTGGAAGGTTTGTGTTGGTCCTCCATTGTTTATTATTGATAGATATGTCCTCTAAGAGATGAGCCAACATGGGCAGGGCCAGTCCTGAACATTTAGAACTGAATGAATTTGAACCAGAATGAATCAGACTTTCACAGGTCATGCAGCCTGAAGTGTTAGACGTGCTCAATAGTTCCACTATGAGCTAGGAGTCGACCAGAATAGAAAGGTTGTGGCTCCATGTATAGGATCGACTAGACACTTTTTTCAATACTTTTATAAAAAATGTATTAAAAAAAAGATAATAATAAAAAATATATTTTATTTTACACATTCAGGCATTCACACATTCCCTCGTTTAACAAGGTGTTAGTAAAGGTGTCTGCATGCTTCCCATCCGAAACAGTTCGGAACACTTTGTGCATATATTATGATGACATTTTGTGACGTTTTTGTTCGTTTTGGTCTTCGGCAAGGGATTCTTCAGTTAATAAGGATTCTTCAGTTAAGTGTTTGTTGTCATTCAACAAGAGACGACTCGTTTTCTTGCAAATTTTTTCTGCACCAAAGATCTTATATGATGTAAAATCACACTACTAAGACCTCCTCTGCAGAAAGATAAATATTAATGACAGATTTATTGAGTTATCTTATATTAATTCAGACTATTTTGGGGAAGTGTATAATGGCTACGGCCTCTCAATATGGACAAACAGTACTATTACAGATTTTTTCTCATTTTTCAAGCGAAGGTCTTATAAGGGAGTATGCGAGCACATTCGCTTGAGTTCGGCTAGGCGCCATACAAAGTGAAGCACGCTGACGCTTTAAGTCGTGTGATGGTATGGTGTGATGTATATGGTGTGATGTATATGGTGTGATGTATATGGTGTGATGGTATGGTGTGATGTATATGGAATGGATTGACAGTTTATAGTTCATGTTGTGAATGTCCCATTTACCGAGAGCAGTCATCTATCTGCTAGTCACTCATTGTCTGTCCCTCCATGCAAAATAAATCAAGAAGCATTGTCTGTGGATGAGGCAGTGTGTGTGTGTGTGTCTTGTAATCAGGCTTAGCATACCTCATAATCAAGATGAACATTTTACACACACACAAACAAAAGGAAGAGGATGGAGAGGTATGGAGGGAGGAGAATGACAAACATTAAAGAGGGAAATGGAAAGAGAGCGAGAGAGAGAGAGAGAGAGAGAGAGAGAGAGAGAGAGAGAGAGCGTAACCCTAGTACCTGTAGCAGGGGCTGAGGCGTTTAGCTGGTGGTGCCAGGGAGCTTTTACCAGTCTGTGGTCAGACAGAAATTAAAGGCAATGGAGCGATTGAATGGTCAGTCACACATGCACGCTCGCACGCACGCACGCACGCACGCACGCACACAGTTGAATGGACTTTGAGAAATCACTGTTAGATTTTATAATGTCACAGTGATTCCATGTCTCCATCACCCATAATGCAGAGGGACTGAACAAGCATTCTGACACACACACACACACACACACTCACACCGCTGGAAAGGAGGGAGGGATGGAGGGAGGGGGAGAGAAACACACAGCTCATTAAAATACATATGTGACTTATACCTATCAGGATATTTGGGGAAATGTTTGTAGCAAAAGCGTTGATAACAACCACATCAGTCAACATTACACACATTGGTACTACAGATGGATACCATGATAGAAATGATTAGTAGAAGGTAGGGTTTACTGTAAGTCTCTCTCAATTAGCTTTTTTGGGGGGGGGAGAAAGATTGAGAGAGGGGTGGCGAGAGAGAGAACAGGTCAAAGATAAAGAAGCTCTCACTGTCTGTCTGTCTTTCTCTCTCTCTGTCACCCTCTCTGTCTCTGTCTCTCTCTGTTTATTTTCTGTAATTTCTATAGTGAAATAACAGGCAGGACACCCGTGATACAAGTCAGTTTTCGACGTCCATCCATGTCTGAGAGTGTCGGGAGATTACGTGGAAATTGACCACTATGGGCAACAGTGAGCACTATCACCTTCAAGTAGGCTTCAGTTTCGGTTTTGCTAGGGCTTTGGGGATGGTGGATGTGTGTAAGCATCTGTCTGCATGTTCAAATCTGGTGATAAAATTTAGCATTTTGAGATTTTTGTTTTAAATGTTCATCCATGTTTCTCAAATGTCAAATTTCGAAGTTGCTCCAAACATCAAATTTCAAATTGTTTAAGGCAGCGTTTCCTAAACTCAGTCCTCGAGTCCCCAGGTGGTGCACATTTAGTTTTTTTGCCGTAACACTACACAGCTGATTCAAATGATCAAACGTTGATGATTAGTTGATTATTTGAATCAGATGTGTAGTGCTAGGGTAAAAAAACAAAACGTGCAGCCCTTGGAATCCCGAGGAACGAGTTTGGGAAACCCTGGTATAAGGTCTAAGATGAAGTTTGAATCCAGCGATAGAAAGTCAGAATTAGACGTTCATCCATGTTTCTCAAAATTCAAAGTTGTTCCAAACATCAAATTTGYCGTTAACTCCAAATTGTTAATGTTAGGGTTAAGTTCAGGCATTATATAAAATATCAGAAACAACTTTCTATTGCTGGATAGAACTTGCAAACCTTTGGAAATCAGAGGAAGACGCTACGCCCAATCCCCCGTCCACACAGTCCCTAGCAAAATGGAAACCTACTTGAAGGTAACAGCTCTCACTGTTGCCCCTAGTGGCCGGTTTCCATGTGCATCTCCTAATGTCTCAGACATGGATGGACGTCGAACACTGACTGGTGACCTGGCTGCACACACACACACACACACACACACACACACACACACACACACAAGACACACCCACACACACACAACAACACACACACACACACACACACACACACCACACACACACACACACAATAGGATGTACTGTATATATTAGGGAAACTACATTAATTTCCTGTGTTTGCTAAACATGTCACAAGTTCCTTTGGTATTGGTGCTGTTACGTGTCCCTTGATGATGATGTGTGTGTGGTGTGTGTGTGTGTGTGTGTGTGTGTGTGTGTGTGTGTGTGTGTGTGGTGTGTGGTGTGTGTGTGTGTGTGTGTGTGTGTGTGTGTGGTGTGTGTGTGTATCTGTGGGAGGAGCATTCAATAGATCATGTTAATGTAAAAGTATAACTCACAATTGAATCAGGGTTGTTGGATTTTTATTATTTCACCAGCATATTTCCCTAAGGTCCTCTGAGGCAGGCGTTTTCAAACTTTTCTTGCCCAGGGATCCTGCCCAGGGACCCCCAACCAGGCAAACCGGCGTCCCAGGGCCCCCCATAATATGATAGCAAAATTAAAAAAAAATCACATATTGTTTTATCATCAGGTGAATGATAATGGCAAGTAGAAATAATCCACATTTAAAATTTATTGATTTTTGTGTACAGTTTCATGGTTTCATTATTTTGCCCTACCCACAGTTCGTTGGAAGAGGAGGTGTAAACCCTAACATAGTCTGTTAGCTAGAAAGGTCAAGATTTTTTGGCACATTTTTACATGGGCTAAGAGAAAATGTTGGTTAGTTCTCAAAGATGGTATTATTTAAAGATATAGTTGAATACACTCAGCTACTGTTTTATTGTGGTTTTATTACTACTTATTACTTATTACCCTAGTTATTAGTGTATTAGGGCAGTCTCATCTGTCATGGTGCCTTCTTATTCTGGGATTTCACTGTGCCCCTGTGTGTGGAGACACCAATCTGTATGTTGGATATCAGTGGATATTAAATCATGTTTCACTAATGTCCCAAACACCAAATCACACTACAGAATGAATGATGATGGTTCCCCTAGTCCAGCTGTTTTGGGCTGATGAGGCTGAAACCCACTTTTAGACAAGGCTAGAGGGCTACACGGTGGGACTAACTAACCATTTTGGAGGGGGACAGAAACAGGAAAATGAAGATATGGGGGGGTTATGGTTCATACCAAGCCTCTCTCCATACCCCCAAGTTTCCATCTTAAATGACCATTACTCTCCAAACCACTCTGAGAAGTGTTTATTTGTGTTCATTTCGGAGTAGGAGTTGTGGAGTGTTGAGAGATGTAGGATATATGGAATGGAAGGATGGATGTAATGTCTCTTTCATGTGGAGGAGTTGAAGCAGACCACAAAGACCAACACATCACGGTGCTAAGTGGCTCTGCAACACACACACACACACAAACACACGCAGTGTTTGATATCATGACTCGGTCAGGGCTGAGACTAACAATAGCCCCAATAGTCTTGTGTTGAAAGCATTTCCCCACTAGCGTGGGAAACCTATCCCCTGTCTTGACCCTACACATAAGCTCACGTGAACCACTCACACATATTGTGTGTGTGTGTTCGTGCATATGCTTGACTTTGTGTGCTCGTGAGAGAGAGAGAGAGAGAGAGAGAGAGAGAGAGAGAGAGAGAGAGAGAGAGAGAGAGAGAGAGAGAGAGAGAGAGAGAGAGAGAGAGAGAGATATTAGGGGTTTTATGACCAGATTCCTCTGGCTTTTCAAAGGTTCCCTGGCAGAGAAGAGGATAATGGGTGGGCCTCTCAGAGACCTTTAAATATGGAGGGACTTAACAGTCACCTCTCACAAAATGGAGGGACCAAACAGTCAGCTCTCACAAAATGGAGGGACCTAAAAGTCAGCTCTCACAAAATGGAGGAGAGGTGAGGAGAGCAAGACAGAAAAACAGACAGACAGACAGACAGACAGAGATGTCAATTGTCTTTTTACCAAATTACCATACAACAGACCATGTATTCACCCTGCACCCCCTAATTAACAAATAAATTAACCAAAACAAAGGCAAAGGCAAAGTCTTTAGATGTTTATTTGACGTCAAAAAAGATTTTGATTAAATTTGTCATGAGGGTCTGCTATACAAATTGATGGAAAGTGGTGTTGGGGGAAAAACATACGACATTATACAATCCATGTACACAAAAGTGTGTGATTAAAGTTGGCAAAAAACACACTCATTTCTTTCCACATGGCTGTGGGGTGAGACAGGGATGCAGCGTAAGCCCCATCCTGCTAGAATCTGAAGTCAAATTTCTACTGTTTGCTGATGATCTGACGCTTCTGTCCCCAACCAAGGAGGGCCTACAGCAGCACCTAGATCTTCTGCACAGATTCTATCAGACCTGGGCACTGATAGTAAATCTCAGTGAAAATAAAATAATGGTGTTGCAAAAAAGGTCCAATTGCCAAGACCAAAAATATAAATTCCATCTAGACACCATTGCCCTAGAGCACACAAAAAACTATACATACCTCGGCCTAAACGTCAGCGCCACAGGTAACTTCCACAAAGCTGTGAACAATCTGAGAGACAAGGCAAGAAGGGCCTTCTATCCTATCAAAAGGAACATACATTTGACTAAACAATTAGGATCTGGCTAAAAATACTTGAATCAGTTATAGAACCCATTGCTCTTTATGGTTGTGAGGTCTGGGGTCCGCTCACCAACCAACAATTCACAAAATGGGACAAACACCAAGTTGAGACTCTGCATGCAGAATTCTGCAAAAATATCCACTGTGTACAACGTAAAACACAAAATAATTCATGCAGAAAATAATTAGGCCGATACCCTCTAATGATACCCAAAATCCAGAAAAGAGGCGTTAAATTCTACAACCACCTATAAGGAAGCGATTCCCAAACCTTCCATAACAAAGCCATTACCTACAGAGAGATGAACTTGGAGAAGAGTCCCCTAAGCAAGTTGGTCCTGGGGCTCTGTTSYCAAACACAAACASACCCCACAGAGCCCCAGGACAACAYCACAATTAGACCCAACCAAATCAAGAGAAAACAGAAAGATATTTACTTGACACATTGGAAAGAATTAACTAAAAAACAGAGCAAACTAGAATGCTATTTGGCCCTAAACAGAGAGTACACAGTGGCAGAATACCTGACCACTGTGACTGACCCAAAATGAAGGAAAGCTTTGACTATGTACAGACTCAGTGAGCATATCCTTGCTATTGAGAAAAGTCGCCATAGGCAGATCTGGCTCTCAAGAGAAGACAGGCTATGTGCACACTGCCCACAAAATGAGGTGGAAACTGAGCTGCACTTCCTAGCCTCCTGCCAAATGTATGGCTAAATTAGAGACACACATTTCCCTTAGATTACACAGACCCACAAAGAATTTGAAAACAAATCAAATTTTGATAAACTCCTATATTTATTGGGTAAAATACCACAGTGTCCAATCACAGCAGCAATATTTGTGACCTGTTGCCACAAGAAAAGGGCAACCAGTGAAGAACAAACACCATTGTAACTTCAATCCATATGTTTATTTATTTTCCCTTTCATACTTTAACTATTTGCACATCATTACAACACGATATATAGACATACTATCACATTTGAAATGTCTTTCTTATTTTGGAACTTTTGTAAGTGTAATGTTTACTGTTCATTTTTTATTGTTTATTCCACTTTTGTTTATTATCTATTTCACTTGCTTTGGCAAAATTAAGGAAAAGTTTCCCATGCTAATAAAGCCCTTAAATTGAAATTGAATTGAGAGATCTATGTGCAGACTATCCACAATACATGACAGTCAGTGTGTAGGCCTGGGATCTCCAACCTTTTCAAGCACGAGAGCTACTTAAAAAAAAGAAAACATGTCGTGAGCTGCACATTTTTGTCTAGCTTTCAAATAGGCACATTCTTCTCTTCTCCTCTCCCCTTGTCCTTAGTGTACAAGAGAAAGTAGTGCACTATGTTTTCTGTCAATGTACTTGGTAAAATTATGATTAATTAGCAAACCAAAGGAAAGCTCTATAAAKTATTTGTTTTTCCCCACAAATTCTATTTGATATTTTGCCAGATTATGTTTTTTATATTTTTCCTGGTTTTAGATTTGTTTCGTTTTTCACTCGCAAAAAATTACAGAGAAACAACAAAATGGGATGTTTTGAGGCAGGGGTCTCCAAAAAATGAGTAGCTCGCGACATGTTGTATTTAGCTCTCATGCTAGAAAAGTTTGGAGATCCCTGTTCTGAGGCCATGTTCATGCATAAATCAGATCAGAAGACCATTTTTTTTAGGTCTGGAAGAAAACTAACACATTTACATTTTTTGGTGTAATTCCTCTTTAATAGTGCATCTGGCCTTTTATTGCGAATCTAGTGAGTGAGGAATGTGCCTTCTAACGTGCTAGTTTAGCGATGGTTCTGTACTGCTGCTGTTGCTCATTTCATGGCAATGTGAACAAATACCAAATAATAGATACAAATTCTAGACTTACTCATGATATACTTCTGCCAGGTAAACCTACCTTTCAGTTAATTGAGAAGGTTTTGAGGAAAGTGTTTCTGTCAACCCACAAGATAGTTATCACATCAACTGGCTAAACGTGGAGTGATAGACAAATGCACGCACCACACAGACAGAGGCAATATTGCCAGATATTGTATTAGGTTTGGCTTTTGAAGCCAATAGTGGCTAACCAGGGGTGGGATAACGTCAATGTTACGTTGATTAGATCATATCTGGGAGCTTGCGGTGTCTGATACTTGTGAGATTTGTTTATGACAGTTTGCAGTGGAACAAGTGAAAAATGCATGTACGTTCAGAATTGTTTGGCGAGCTACTCATAGGTGGGCTACGAGCTACTGATAACTCTCGATCGACCTGCTGGGGAACCCTGGTGTAGGCTATACCGTATTTGTTTGACTAAAGGTTTTACCAGCCTCTGGTTGTGGATACCATGGTTGGAGGAGTGCAAAATATGAACAAGACAGGAGAAATGTATTAGAAAAGTAGCATATCTAGGTGTGTGTGTGTGTGTGTGTGTATACAAATACACACACAGACACAGATCAATTTTCATACCAGTCTCTGTGGAGCCTATTTGAGAGAACAAGAGCTGGGAAATATGTGTTTCGTCTATCCCAGGGAGAGGCAGGCAAGGCTGGGCACAGCTCACAGCACCGTGCGGGCGTCACTCTGGAGGCCCTTTTTGTATATTATCACAGAATACCACATCTCATCATAACAAATCATTAATCATCACTATCCCAACAGAGCAAACTTAGAACTGAACATATCTAACATATTCTTCCTTTAATCGTCTCTTTCCTATCTTCCCTATCTTCCTCTGTTCTAGAACTTATTTAGTCATGTATGGAAACCTGCTCTCTTTTTCCATTGAATAATATTTCATAGTCATAAGGCTTTGGGCATCAGCAGAGATTAACTTTAATCAAAGATGTTCCTTCTTTCACTTGTGGCTGTGTGCTGTTGATAGATTTAGAAGACTCATCATCTCCCCAAGGTGTGGTGTTTTAATAAGAGCTGTTTTCACTGTCTCTTTCACTCAGTCTATGGAATAACTCCTCCGCCTTCCTCCATCACCGCTCGGCTTCAAAATATAACATTCCCCCAACGTTTCCCTAACATTCCCTCAATGTTTACCTAACATTCTCCCAACATTTCCCTAACATMCCCTCAACGTTTCCCTAACATTCCCTCAACGTTTCCCTAACATTCCCTCAATGTTCCCTAACATTCCACCAACCTTTCCCTAACACTCCCCCAACCTTTCCCGAACATTCCGCCAATGTTTTCCTCTAGTATTTTAATAGCGTTCTAGCTGGACCCGAAGACTTTCAGTCTTTGTGCTAACCTAGTTAGCATTGGGTCATGAAACTACATCTAACTTCCTTCATACTGGACGCAGATAAAAACAAATGGTATCCACAAGTTCATCTGACTCTGGGGAAGTAGATAAAGGGTGTTGCCAAAATCCATAATCAATGTTTTTCATAAAATAAAACAAAATGAAATGTTTCCCGATGTGGGTATTGTACTGGAATTGTAGTACTGTATGTTGTGGAGGTTGACTTGATCTGTATGGCACATTTTCCCTTGAATACTGTAGTCGGGATGATGATTATTACAGGTGTTTGTTAGCTGTATGCTTAATGCTTCCCTGTTTGTGTGTGTTTGTGTGTGTGTGTGTGTGTGTGTGTGTGTGTGTGTGTGTGTGTGTGTGTGTGTTTGTGTGTGTGTGTGTGTGTGTGTGTGTGTGTGTGTGTGTGTGTGTGTGTGTGTGTGTGTGTGTGTGTGTGTGTGTGTGTGTGTGTGTGTGTGTGTGTGTGTGTGTGTGTGTGTGTGTGTGTGTGAGTGCATGTGGTCAAGTAAATCATCTATCGTTGATCATGTTGAGACCCACAAATAACTCTTCCCTTCTATTTACATTGCCTAGGTGACGCCGGAGCAGCTGGTGTTGCTATTGGAGCTCCTTCTGACGGAGGCGGAGCTAAGTGTGACGTCATTGCATATGATACAGAGAACCTATGATGTACAGAACAAGGACGCTGAGGTAAGACACACACACACACTTTAGTTGTCATTTGTTCTCACCTCCCATGCAGTGTTTGGTGCTGTGTTATGTTACGTGCAGTATACTGTCCAGTATCTACATGATCAATTACATTTTACTTGAACTGAAGTAAGCATCTTTTTTAGTGATCAATGTAAAAAGACAAAAAATCTTAAAGCAGGAATGAAAGACATTTGTATTATAGGATGGGTAAGTGCACTCTGCCCATAATATAACTTCCTATACTGAGAATGTACTTCACTTCTAAGAATAAAAGACCGTAAAGGATGCGATTGTATTGAGCCAGTCTGGCCTTCAGTGGTTCAGCACGAGAATTTATTTGCAAAGGCCTGTATAGCCTGCCTGGAAGTAGCAGACCAACAGAGAAACTGCAAAACGACAGTACAAGGACAAATTGGAGTCTCAATTCAACGGCTCAGACACAAGACACATGTGGCAGGAACTCCCGCCAATCACGGATTATAAAGGGGAAAGCTAGCCACATCGAGGACACCGACGCCGTGCTTCTGGAGAAGCTCTCGATCTCTGTGGCCGACGTGAGTAAGATATTCAACTATGTTAATTCTCGCAAAGGCTGCCGGCCCAGACGGCATTTCAAGCCGAGTCCTCAGAGCATGTGTAGACCAGCTGGCTGGAGTGTTTAGGGACATTTTCAATCTCTCCCTATCCCAGTCTGTTGTCCCCACTTGCTTCAAGATATCCACCATTGTTCCTGTACCCAAGAAAGCGAAGGTAACTGAACAAAATGACTATCGCCCCGTAGCATTCACTTCTGTCATCATGAAGTGCTCTGAGAAACTAGTTAAGGATCATATCACCTCCACCTTACCCGACACCCTCTATGCAATACAATTTGCATACCGCCAAAGATCCATGGATGACACAATCGCCATTACATTGCACACTGCCCTATCCCACCTGAACAAGAAGAATACCTATGTAAGAATGCTGTTCATCAACTACAGCTCAGCCTTCAAAACCATAGTGCCCTCCAAGCTCATCACTAAGCTCAGGGACCTGGGTCTGAACCCATCCCTGTGCAACTGTGTCCTAGACTTCCTGACGGGCCGGCCCCAGGTGGTGAAGGTGGGGGGAAAAAATCTGCGGCGCTGATCAACAAGGGGGCCCCCCTTCCTGTATTCCCTATTCACCTATGATTGTGTGGCCACAACGTCTCCATTTCAATCATTAAGTTTGCTGACGACACAACAGTGGTAGGCCTGATTACTAACAACAACAAGACAGCCTACACGGAGCCCTGGTGGAGTGGTGCAGGGAAAAATAACTCCCTAAACGTCAACAAAAAGAAGGAGCTGATCGTGGACTGAAGAAGGCTGAAGAAATTTGTCTTGGCCCCTAAGATCCTCACAAACGTTTGTAGATGCACCATTGAGAGCATTCTGTCAGGTTGTATCACCACCTGGTACATCAACTGCACCGCCCGCCCTCCAGGACATCTGCCTGCCCTCCAGGACATCTGCCTGTCCTCCAGGACATCTACAGCAGTTGGTGTCTTAGAAAGTCAAGAAGATCATCAAGGACCTCCACCACCCGAGCCACGACCTCTTCCCCCCGCTACCATCTAGAAGTCGGAGACAGTACAGGTGCATCAAAACTGGGATCAAGAGACTGATTAACAGCTTCTATTTCCAGGCCACCAGACTGTTAAACAGTCATCACTAGCCGGCCTCCGCTCAGTACCCTGCTCTGAACCTTAGACACTGTCACTAGCCGGCGACTACCGGTACTCTACACTGCAGAGACCGCTGCTATGTACATTGTCATTGAACACTGGTCACTTTAATAATGTTTATATACAGTTTTACCCATTTTATATGTATATACTGTATCCTAGTCATGGCTCATCCTATATAGCTACTGCTGTACACACCACGCTTGTCAAATCAAATTGTATTTGTTGKGTGCTTCGTAAACAACAGGTGTAGACTAACAGTGAAATGCTTAATTACGGGCCTTTCCCAACCAACCAATGTTATGGTTAGTGCTCTGTCCTTCCATGTAAGTGTTGTAGAATGTGTGTGAGATATYTGTGAGCATTTAATGTGGTGTGAAGGATAGTGTGTGAGCACTGGTTTAAACGCATGCGTGTGTGATTGTGGTTGGAAGTGTGTAAGTGATCATGAATATGTGTGTGTGAATGCATGTGGAAGTSTATGTCTGTGCCTACGAATGAGTGTGTTTGCATGTAATGAGAGTGAATGAGTGGCTAGCTTCCTTTCATGTGGTTCTCATGTGATAGGATGTGTGTGTGTGTGTTTGTAACGGCCATCTGTCGGTCAAGCACATAGGGCACATTGTACCACAGAAGGCCTTGAAGCCCACGCTAGGTTGAAGGGTCCAGAGAGGAAATTAGTATGTTACACCATACCACACCAAGGACACTCCTCATGTGTAGGAGGAGAGGAGAAGAGAGAGAGAGAGACTTGCAGGGTCGTTTTAGAATCAAATCAAATTTTATTTGTCACGTGCGCTGAAATACAACAGCTGTAGACCTTACAGTGAAATGCTTGCTTACAAGCCCCTAACCAACAAAACAGTTCAAGAAATAGAGTTAAGAAGATATTTACTAAATAAACTAAAGTCAAAATAAAATTAAAACATTAAAAAAGTTTCAATAAAATAACAACAATGAGGCTATACACCAGTACCGAGTCAATGTGCGGAGGTACAGGTTAGTCAAAGTAATTTGTATATGTTATTAGGGGTCACTGGGGGAGGTCAATAGTCTGGGTGGCCATTTGATTAATTGTTCATCAGCCTTATTGCTTGGGGGTAGAAGGTGTTAAGGAGCCTTTTGGTCCTAGGCTTGGCACTCCGGTACCGCTTGCTGTGTGGTGGCAGAGAGAACAGTCTATGACTTGGGTGACTGGAGTCTTTGACAATTTTTGGGGCCTTCCTCTAACCTCCCCAGTGATGTAACTGGCCGTACGCACTACCCTCTGTAGTGCCTTACAGTCAGATGCCAAGCAGTCGCCATACCAGGCTGTGATGCAACCGGTCATGATGCTCTCGATGGTTCAGCTGTAAAACTTTTTGAGGATCAGGGGACCAATGCCGAATCTTTTCAGTCTCCTGAGGGGGAAAAGTTGTTGTCGTGCCCTCTTCATGACTGTCTCTGTGTGTTTGGAGCATGATAGTTTGTTGGTGATGTGGACACCAAGGAACTTGAAACTCTCGACCTGCTCCACTACAGCCCTGTCGATGATAATGGAGGCCTGTTCGGCCCGCCTTTTCCTGTAGTCCACGATCAGCTCTTTTGTCTTGCTCACATTTGAGGGAGAGGTTGCTGTCCTGGCACCACACTGCCAGGGCTCTGAACTCCTCCCTACAGGCTGTCTCGTCGTTGTTGATGATCAGGCCTAACACTGTTGTGTTGTCAGCAAATTGAATGGTGGTGTTGGAGTCGTGTTTGGCCACGCAGTTGTGGGTGAACAGGTATTACAGGAGGGGACTAACCACGCACCCCTGAGGGACCCCAGTGTTGCGGATCAGCATGGCAGATGTGTTGTTGCCTACCCTTATCACCTGGTGGCGGCCAATCAGGAAGTCCAGGATCCAGTTGCAGAGTGAGGTGTTTAAGTCCCAGGGTCCTTAGTTTAGTGATGAGCTTTGTGGGCACCATGGTGTTGAACACTGAGCTGTAGTTAATGAACAGCATTCTCACATAGGTGTTCCTTTTGTCCAGGTTTGGAAAGGGCAGTGTGGAGTGAGATTGAAGTGCTTCATCTGTGGATCTGTTGGGGAGGTATGCGAATTGGAGTGGGTCTAGGGTTTCTGGGACGATGGTGTTGATGTGAGCCATGACCAGCCTTTCAAAGCACTTCATGGCTACCGATATAGAAGGATGTAGAGTACTGTGCAGTCAGGTCACATGTGATACAAGTCAGTATTCGACGTCCATCCATGTCTTAGGACGTCGGGAGATGACATGGAAACCAGCCACTAGGGGAAACAGTGAGCGCTGTTACCTAAATCTTAAGGCCTCTGGTGCCAAAGGTTGCATGTTTGAATCCTGCGATAGAAAGCTGTTTTTTATATTTTTGTTTTAAGCCTATCCCAAACCTTAACCCTTAGATTAACCATTCAGCGTTAATGCCCTTACATTAAGATTTCTGAGTTAATGCCTAAATTGAACCTTAAAACCTCTACCGCTTCTCTCTCCCGGATCCGGGATCCTCCTCATCAAAAAAGCTGACTAGCATAGCCTAGCCTAACGGGACAGGGATATCATATAATATAATTTTCATGAAATCACAAGTCCAATACAGCAAATGAAAGATAAACATCTTGTGAATCCAGCCATCATTTCCGATTTTTAAAACGTTTTACAGCGAAAACACAATATGTATTTCTATTAGCTAACCACAATAGCCAAACACACAACCGCATATTTTCACCATGTTTCCACCGCATAGATAGCTTTCACAAAACCGACAAAATAGAGATAAAATGAGTCACTAACCAAGAAACAACTTCATCAGATGACAGTCTTATAACATCATGTTATACAATACAATTATGTTTTGTTCGAAAATGTGCATATTTATAGCTACAAATCCTGGTTATATATTGTGAATACGTAGCATCGATTCACCAGAATCTCCGGAGATATTTTGTACACTCACCTAATCTGACCAAAGAACTCATCATAAACTTTACATAAAAATACTTGTTGTATGGCAAATGAAAGATCCACTGGTTCTTAATGCAACCGCTGTGTTAGATTTTTTAAAATAACTTTACCATAACATACAGCTTGCGTTATTGTGAGACAGCGCTCACCAAAACGGCGGAGAATAGGAGTCAACATTTTACACAGAAATACGAAATAACATCATAAATGTTTTCTTACTTTTGCTGAGCTTCCATCAGAATGTTGTACAAGGAGTCCTTGGTCAAGAATAAATCGTTGTTTGGTTTTAGAATGTCCATTTCTTCTGTCGAATTCGCGCCACAATGCTAGCCAAGGTTGCTAACATTCCCATCCTCTCTTGACGCAAAGAACGTAAAACTCCAAAAGTCCCAATAAACGTTGAATAAACTGATAAAACTCGGTTGAAAAAACCTACTTTATGATGTTATTATCATATGTATCAAATAAAATCAGAGCCGGAGATATTCGCCGTGTATACCGAACGCTTTTCAGAAGACAATGTCGAGCTCCCCGGCGCGCCTTCGAAGACAAAGAATATTCCGGACCTGTCACTCCAAAAGCTCTTATTCGATCTCAGATCAAGCTAGACACCCCATTCCACCTTCCACTGCCTGTTGACATCTAGTGGAAGGCGGATGAAGTGCATGCATATCGATAAATAAAAGCCAGTTGAATAGGCAGGCCCTGAAACAGAGCCTCGTTTTCAGATTTTTCACTTCCTGTATGGAATTTTGCTGCCAAATGAGTTCTGTTTTACTCACAGATATAACAGTTTTAGAAACTTGAGAGTGTTTTCTATCCAATAGTAATAATACTATGCATATTGTATGATCTAGAATAGAGTACGAGGCCGTTTAAATTGGGCACGATTTTTTCCAAAGTGAAAACAGCGCCCCCCTATTGACAAGAAGTTTTAAAAACACTTTGAAATTTGACCTCTGACAAACATGGATGAACATGAGACAGCGATAGATTGTTTCACTGTGACCTTTACCAGTTTAAGCTAGGGAAAGAACATGTTCAGCATTTTTTGTTGAGTTCAGACCAACAGTTATTGTATTTAGTGGTACTTGTCTGTGTATCTGTTTGAATGCCATCCAGGCCACCCTGCTCTGATGCCCGGAGTAACCCCGGCAGCTGCTCCATGTGCTGGGTTGCATTCCTGGGGAGAACCCTGGAGCTGCCTCTTACCCCTCTCTTATCCCCCCCCCCCCCATCAGGACTACAGGTGTGTGTGTTCATGCTAGTGTGAGTGTATGTGTGTATTGAAAGCAAGGTAAAAAAGATAAAGGAAAATGAGAGATATATAGAACTGAAATGGCATGTTAGTAAGGGATGTGGTATTACACCAGGTTGTTAATCAAATCAAATCAAGTTTATTTTATATAGCCCTTCGCACATCAGCTAATATCTCGAAGTGCTGTACAGAAACCCAGCCTAAAACCCCAAACAGCAGGCAATGCAGGTGTAGAAGCACGGTGGCTAGGAAAAACTCCCTAGAAAGGCCAAAACCTAGGAAGAAACCTAGAGAGGAACCAGGCTATGAGGGGTGGCCAGTCCTCTTCTGGCTGTGCCGGGTGGAGATTATACAGAACAATGGCGCAAAGATGTTCAAATGTTCATAAATGACCAGCATGGTCAAATAATATCAGGAGTAAATGTCAGTTGGCTTTTCATAGCCGATCATTAAGAGTATCTCTACCGCTCCTGCGGTCTCTAGAGAGTTGAAAACAGCAGGTCTGGTTGACAAGGT
>NC_036872.1:30669927-30700952 GCF_002910315.2 Salvelinus sp. IW2-2015 | reverse complement strand
TACATGTGTGTGTGTTTCTGTATGTTCTGTATGTATATTGTACATGTGTGTGTGTTTCTGTATGTTCTGTATGTATACTGTACATGTGTGTGTGTTTCTGTATGTTCTGTATGTATATTGTACATGTGTGTGTATTTCTGTATGTTCTGTATGTATACTGTACATGTGTGTGTGCGTGTGTTCTCTCCAGGCCATGGGTGTTTATCTGTATGGGGAGCTGATGGTTCAAGAGGACTCTGGGCAGCAGGCTCTGGCCAGGCGCTATCTCTCATTGGTCCAGGATGAGAAGGACCAATCAGCTCGCAGAGTGGTGGAGGAGCTGGTCGTATGAGCTGGCACACAACTGGTACTGACCCGCCCAGCTGAGCCTTCTCATAACTATAGGTACTATATGTTTCTGAACATTATTATGTACAAAGTGATGATGGGACCTTTCTATTGTGTAAAGAACAGGCTGATGTGAGCTCATATTGCTCTGAAACTATTCTGTATGATCTTGTCAATACAGTAGATGGGCAGACATGTACTGCCTCTTCATTGCCCTGTTTTCTCTAGTTCCTCTGCCACGTTTAGATGTTTGTAATGGGTCTTGTTTCGTCATTTTGCTCTGAGAGTGATACTGTAAAAAAGTATTTGTGTTGGGTGTATTTTGCCCAGCCTGAAGTGACTTGGCCATCTCTCTCTCACACATTCCTCCTCAAGCGCTGTTAGTGTGTACGTACACTACTGTTCAAAAGTTTGGGGTCACTTAGAAATAAGTAAATAAGTATCATAACAAAAAAGTTTGAAATCACAAATGCTCATATTCCTGCCATCTTTCTGAGCGATACAAAATTCATCTGTACAGTCACAACATGTCATTGGAATACAGGAGTGATGGTTGCTGATAATTGGCCTCTGTACGCCTATGTAGATATTCCATTACAAATCWGTRGTWTKCAGCTACAATAGTCATTTACAACATTAGCAATGTCTACACTGTATTTCTGATCAATTTGATGTTATTTTAATGAACCAAAAATTAGCTTTTCTTTTAAAAACAAGAACACTTCTACGCGACCCAAAACTTTTGAACGGTAGTATATGTGTGTGTGTGTGTATGTGTGTGTGTGTGTGTGTGTGTAAGCTCAGAACGCTGCCTTTTCCGTGGTTTCACAGGAGCGCTGTCAGGATGTGTTTGTCAGGGCAGGAATGTGGGAATGTGTTCCTCAAACAAACTGACAGCAGACGAGGAGAGGAGGAGAGGAGGAGAGAGGGAGTGAGCGTTTTCAGAGAGAGGGGGAAATGAGAGGACCTAGTCTGCGGTTAGCCCTGTGCTGCTTTTTACTGTGTTTACCCTGAAATTCCTGTGTATGTGTGCTGCGTTTGTGTGTGTTGTATGTGTAACTGCACTGTCACCCACTTGGAGGGAAGGTGGTCTCAGGCTTCTCATAACAGCAAGGGGTTTATTTGTTATCTCCCTCCCAGTGAGGTGAAGAGAACAAAAATGTATGATTCAGAGAGAGAGAGAGAGAGAGAGAGAGAGAGAGAGAGGGGGGGGAGTGAGGACTCTGAAGGAGTAGATATTTTCATAGTGTGGGCAATAACAGGAACACTAGAACTTTCCCTAGGAAGGAGAGCCATTCAGCCATTCAGACTATCTAGCGAGGTCAGTCGTGATATAGGTCAGTATTCGACGTCCATCCATTTCTGAGGACGTCGGGAGATGATGTGGAAACCGGCCACTAGGGGCAACAGTGAGCACTGTTAGCTTGAAGAAGTTTCGGTTTTGATTGGGTGTTGTGGACGGGGGATGGCTGTACCTATCTGTCTCTGGTGTCTAAGGTTGCATGGTTCAATCCAGCGATAGAAAGTTGTTTTTGAGATTTTTGTTTTAACCATATCCCAAACCTTAACCCATACCTTAACCATTCTAAGTTTATGCTTAACCTTAAGATGTCAGAGTTAATGCTAAACTTAGCCCTAACATTAAAAAATCGGAGTTAATGCCTAAACTTAACCTTCCACACTTGTAGATTTGACCTTTGGAACAACTTCGAAATTAACCGTTTGAAATTCTGATGTGAGACTTTGAGAGCTTGTTGATCTAGCGTACTAGGCTGCGATGCTCCTTTATCTAGACCTAAAGCAAACTCTTTATTCACTGTTCTTGCTCTGGATATCTACATATTCTGCCTGGTGTAATAACCACAGTCATGACAAGCCCTAGCCATTGCATACACACTGAACAAAAATATAAACACGACATTCAACAATTTCAAAGATTTTACTGAGTTACTGTTCATATAAGGAAATCAGTCAATGAAAATAAATGTAAATAAGCTTTGATCTATGGATTTCACATGACTGGGAATACAGATATGCATCTATTGGTCACAGATGCCTTTTATTTTTTTAAAGGTAGGGGCGTGGATCAGAAAACCAGTCAGTATCTGGTGTGACCACCCTTTGCCTCATGCAGCGTGACACATCTCTTTCACATAGAGTTCATCAGGCTGTTTATTGTGGCCTGTGGAATGTTGTCCCACTCCTCTTCAATTGCTATGAGAAGTTGCTGGATAATGGCTGGAACTGGAACACGCTATCATACACGTCAGTCCAGAGCATCCCAAACATGCTCAATGGGTGACATGTCTGGTGAGTATGCAGGCCATGGAAGAACTGGGACATTTTCAGCTTCCAGGAATTGTGTACAGATCCTTGCGACATGGGGCCATGCATTATTATGCTGAAACATGAGGTGATGGCGGTGGATGAATGACTCAACAATGGGCCTCAGGATCTTGTCACGGTATCTCTGTGCATTCAAATTGCCATCGATAAAATGCAATTGTGTTCATTGTCTAGCTTATGTCTGCCCATACCATAACCCCACCGCCACCATGGGGCACTCTGTTCACAATGTTGACATCGCCCACATGATGCCTTACACGATGTCAACAGTTGAAACGGTACAGTTGAAACTGGGATTCATCCGTTAAGAGCACACATCTCCTCCAGCGTGCCAGTGGCCATCGAAGCTGAGCATTTGCCCACTGAAGTTGGTTACGATGCTGAACTGCAGTCAGGTCAAGACCCTGGTGAGGATGATGAGCACGCAGATGAGCTTCCCTGAGACGGTTTCTGACAGTTTGTGCAGCCCTTCTTCGGTTATGCAAACCCACAGTTTCAGTCAGCAAAACTTTCCAAACTTGAGACATCTGTGGCATTGTGTTGTGTAACAAAACGGCACATTTTAGAGTGGCCTTTTATTGTCCCCAGCACAAGATTCACCTGTGTAATGATTATGCTGTTTAATCAGCTTCTTGATATGCCACACCTGTCAGATAGATGGATTATATTGGCAAAGGAGACATGCTCACTAACAGGGATGTAAACAAATTTGTATGCAAAATTTGAGAGAAATAAGCTTTTTGTGAGTATGGAATATTTCTGGGATCATTTCAGCTCATGAAACATGGGACCAACATGGGATCAACCGGATATCTATATTCATGTCTGTCATATCTATCTCTACATCTGTGGTTAAATATGTCGTATGGCTGTTACCATTTGGGACACATTATGGTCTTATAACCGGAGGTGCTGCTAAGTACTTGTCCAGATGATGCAGAGATATACAGATACATCCTTCATCAGGCGGTGGCCAAGCAAGACGAGAAGGGTGCTTTCATCCACACACGCACGCACGCACGCACGCCACAACACACACACACACACACACACACACACACACACACACACACACACACACACAGAGGATAGCTTTGTGTGTGCAGAGGGGTGGAGAAAGGTTTTCCAGGCGAGTGCTCTGTCTGTCTCTACTCGGATAAATCACTTTACACGCACACTCTGCTGGGGCCCTCTGCTGGGGCCCTGTCTCTGTCCACTACTGTCTGGCCATCATCACTCACTTCCTCAGTACGAATCCACATATAATTCCAGCTTCAGTACAGGCCTAGAATAGAATAGAATAGAGTAGAATAGAATAGAGTCTGATGCAGTTCTCCCAACCTGGGGTCACAGAACCATTCGTTTTGACTTAATCAATTTCTTTGTATTGACTTGTTCATGTCTCTGACTAAAAGGTAACACACTACACCAAAGAAGAAGGAAGAGACTAGGGCTACAATAACCTGCCTGTCTGCCTGTCTGCCTGCCTGTCTGCCTGCCTGTCTGCTTGTCTGTCTGTCTGCCTGTCTGTCAGACTGCCAGTCCAAGATAACTTTTCCTCCACTTTGTTTTTAAAACAAGGGGGTAGAGATGGACTCACCCCCTCTCTTTTCTCCCCTCCCTCCCTGTCTCTTTTCTTCCCCCTGTACATGCCTGTGGAATCCCTCCTGATCCGCTTAATGAGGGGCATATCATCGGTGTGGTGGAGCATAGCGAATGGGAGAGGAGGAGAGAAGCAGAGGGGGAGAGAAAGTGGGAGAGAAGGATAGAGAGGGAGAGAGAGATCCACAGGTTTGACCTTTCATGTCTCGGCTGTGATGGTTCATGGTGTGCTGAGAGTAAGAGCGAGGGAGAGCGAGGATTTACAGGTATCACCTTTAATGTCAGGATTCCTGGTACGCTGAGTTAGGGATAGAGAGGAAAAGAGAGAGAGAGAGAAAAAGAAAGAAAGAAAGAAAGAAAGAGGGAGAGAAAGAGAAGAGAGGAAAATAAAGAGAGAGAGTCTCCTGGTCTTTCATGTCTGCTRTGGGAGGGTTCCTGGCGTGCTGATTTGTGACTTAAGATAAAATCACATTGCCAGGGATTACCACCCAGACCAGACCCTACCGGTTGCCATGACAACTAGAGGCTCCACCACTCAGCTGCCCACAATAATAAAGTCAAATAAGACATGATGATCTGGGAGGGTGTGTGGTGTGCATGACGAGGATGAGAGGCCCCACACAGGGTAGAGGGGCAGGGGTGGAAACTTTTTGAGCACATGTGTCTCTATGTGGGTGTCTATGTTGAGCCCACCCTCATGAAAATGTACTGTACTACTGAATTACTCCCCATCACTACACAAGATCTACACAAAACCTACTGGTTTTACTACTTGATTGCTATTGAGATGTGTAGTAAACCAGTATTGATTTACGTAGTAATTTAAGTAGTAATGAGTGATAAATTGGGATGTTTCACTTCTGGTAAACACATATTTCCTACTCATATTACTACATAATTCTCCCTTAATGATCAGCTTTTGGGTATCTACTATTTAAAACCTACACAATTCATACACGTTCACTATTGAATTACTACGTACTACTGCTGTATSCCTACTCAATCCCTATTGAATTACTACGTACTACTGCTGTATGCCTACTCAATCCCTATTGAATTACTACGTATTACTGCTGTATGCCTACTCAATCCCTATTGAATTACTACTGCCATTTGTATGTGTAGTATTGTGTCACTACTGAATTGCTCCTGATCCTTCTTCATTTACTACATAAACCCTTTTAAATTACTATTGAAACTGTCACATTTACTACAGTTTGCCTATTTAAAATCACTATTGACATCTTGTTTAACTACTGTGTCAC
The DNA here is from genome assembly GCF_002910315.2 of Salvelinus sp. IW2-2015. Classification (NCBI taxonomy): domain Eukaryota; kingdom Metazoa; phylum Chordata; class Actinopteri; order Salmoniformes; family Salmonidae; genus Salvelinus; species Salvelinus sp. IW2-2015. The sequence continues at coordinate 30,695,412 of NC_036872.1, read as the reverse complement.
TACTAGGCTAGCGTACGTTATTTCCTCACATTTCAAACTGTAGGTATATCATCAAACAAGAAATAATACACTTATACAAACAACTGCATTTTAAAAAATGTAATAATTACATATTTCTTGACATATGTACACTTTTGTTAATCKCTTTGAGGCCTTGTCTTCATTCAACTTTGATTCATCTATCTTCAGTTCCTCTTTTTTTGATGCAGCCACATTACTCCACAACGTAACCTTTACAAGATAAAGACAAGCACAAGAGACAACCAATTATATGCCATTTTCAATCACTTAAGGTCACGTAAGACAAAACAGAAAAATATTTGATAAACAATGTTAATCTTACCAACAATGACCTCATCATAATAACAATTATTTAAAAAACAATGGCTTCTATGTCTTCTTATGCCGAGGGCTAAACACAATACCGTTTTGGCTAGCAATCTTCTTAATCTGGTGTGTGTATGTATCTGCCAGACAGGCAGTGACCTCTCTCCCAGCAGGTACAGAGCTTAGCTGATTGGTGAACAGTGATTGATCTCCTCTTTGTTCACAGTGGCTAAGTTCTGCACCCGAGGAGAGCATGACAGCTAGAACCAGACAAAGAGATAAAGGGAGAGAGAGGTGGAATGAGAGGATTAGCTGACACCATTTCCCTCCGCCCCACACGTCTAGACCATATGAACAGTTTTGCATGCAAGATAAATTCCTCTCTCCTGTCTCTGCATGTCTGAAGAGACCCTACCTACACTGGAGTGGAGATGTACAGTAGGCATTTAGAAGTGTGTGTGTGTGTGTGTGTGTGTGTGGTGTGTGTGGGTGTGGGTTGGTGTGTGTGTGTGTTGTGTGTGTGTGTGTGTGTGTGTGTGGTGTGTGTGTGTGTGTGGGTGTTGTGTGTGTGTGTGTGTGTGTGTGTGTTGTTGTGGTGGGTGTGTGTGTGTGTGTGTGTTGTGTGTGTGTGTGTGCGCATCCATGGGAATTCGAACTTGGAGTCTCCTTCATAAGTTTGATGTGCTGCACAATTACTAATGAGCCTTGCGTTATGCTCTCCTGCCCATTCTCTGTTTCTCCCTCTCTCTTCTCTCTCACCACACCTCTCTTTCTTTATTCTCTCTCTCCTCCCGTGTCTCTATGATCTCTCTCTCTCTCTCTGGGCAGACTGATGGTGATAGGGATAGGGAGAGCTGGGGACACAGGAGACAGTGTTAATGAGAAATGAGGAGACACAGGCTCTGCTAATGCTGCTGCTCAGTGAGCCACGATGACATGGACCCGGGAGGACCATCTTCCTCCTCCTCCACTTCCTTATCCTCATCTTCCTCGTCCTCTTTTTTCGAACTACAAACAGATTTAATCAGCAGCACTAACAAATAGGGATGGGACTCAAAGTGATACTATAGGATTTTGGTAATTAGGTCCTTTATCTACTTCCCCAGAGTCAGATGAATTTGTGGGTACCACAAAGTATACCTTTAAAGATTTTGGCCACTGGCCCACAGGGATAGTACAACACAATTTCTGCTACCCCGGGTCCAAAGTCTGTGCTCTGCGATATTTGAAAAGACATTCCACTAGTCGGTGGGCTAGTTGGGCACATTTTCTACTAGCCCGGTCTGAAAAGTACTAGCCTTGGGCTAGCGGGCTAGTTGGGAACATTTTCTACTAGCCCGGTCTGAAAAGTACTAGCCTCTGGTTAGCCGGTTAGCTTAATTTCCATCCCGGCTAACAAATATGTTCAGGTCCTATTTGTTAAAGCAATATCTATGGTCGATCTTTGCCATTACTACTACCTGATCGCACAATGCCATCTCTTATTTGAGTGTGCGATCCGGTACAGAGCATTGTACACAAACGAAAACTGTCGATGTTGAACTATTGAGCTCAGACAGTAACTAGCCTAATCAATAGCCCGGGATTCAATCAAAGGCGTGTTGTCATTAAGAGCATTGCACTTMACTTTTAAAGGTAACTATGCTTGCGCCGACATCCACAGAATATCAGGGAAGTTGCCTTTAAAAGCCAGATTGTCGCCAATGCAGTGTGCTGCTCTATAACGTGTTTTTGATTGAATCCCAACCAATGGATCAGACTGAACGCACTGAGCTGGAAAGGCAATTGTGGTGGTGGTGCGGTCAGTGGCAGGGCGGGAAGCGGTAGGAGGAGAGCTGGTATAGCACTGTCGTCTTTTCTTCCTGAAACAAAATGGCGGTTGTAAGCGAAGACAGATGTGTGAATTAGAAATGAAGGCCATGTGGAGTCTGCCTGTAAAGGACTATATTTAGGGCCTGTTAAAAGAGTAATGACTATCAAAGGCCTGTAAAAGAGAGGAATTACCATCGGTGACAATATCTTAAGCTTGATTTATTACAGCCTAATGGGAGGAAAGTGGGGCACATCAAAGCACAACGAAAACCTTATAGAAAGGAGAAACCCAACTTTTTTCACTCTAATGCCAGAAGTCAACCTAACTTTGCTCACTTTAAAGTCCTAGGTTAACCTCACTTTGTTCTCTTTTTATAAGCCTATTTTGAGGTGCCATATTCCTGGTGTGGGACTGTCTAACTGTTTCCCCAGCCAGACTCCAGCACCTCTGACTTATTATTGGTGTTGTTAATATGGAGCTGAATGCATGAATGGAACTGTGAGAAATCAGAGCCATGTTATGTTAGACTTACTGTTCTTACTTAACCCCTTTCAGTGAGACATACAGTACTGTTGCATTGTTGTTGATGATAGGTTCTCAATTCATATTTGGAACAGCGTGAAAGAGACTTGCCTCCCAGAGATGCAGGTGTGTCTCAGCAAGAAAGACAACATTTCATTACAAAATATTGAGAAGGAGAAGGAGAAGAAGAAGGAAGAAGGAGAAAGAGAACGAGCGCACTATAGAGGACGATGCCTCCTGTGCCTACTGAGCTGATAACAGTACTTCTAAATGACTGGCTCAGTTCAGCAGGAACAGGAGTCCAGCCCACACCAACACCAGATAGACATACAGACAGTCAGACAGACGGACAGGCATCAGAATCATCCTCCAGCCCTGAAGAGCTACACAAAAACATCAACACACCTGACTAATACCGTCAGGGGATGAATCCCAAATYACACTGTATTCCCTATATGTGACCGACCGGCTCAATTCGCTTATGTAGCAAAATTAGAAATTGTGTTTTTTACATTGGATAAAAGTAGAGACTAGGAGCCAGAAAATGGTATATCATACACTACATTTGAGGAACAATGGGAAAGTAATTCTGCTTTGAAAGTTGATAAACTTGTAACCTCGATTTTGAGAAAATGGCCCTTGAATGTTTTGGTAATGTACCTACAGGAGAGCTCTTCTTTGTCTACACCCATTCAGCATCGTTCACACCTTCTTAAGCTTAAGCCCCACCAATCTCTTTAAAAATTCACATGTGAGGCTATGTACTAAACAACCAAAGATTTCAAGACTAAAGGCTGTCTTATAGAACAGGTGTGTTTGTAAATTGAATCTGGAGTGCCAGAGTGTGCTCTGGGCGTTCGTAAACTCAGAGCATTGTCAGATTGTCTGTTCGTAAATTCAGAGCGTTTTGCTCTCGGAGGAGTAGGTTTGATTCAAGTGTTCTGACCTAACAACAGCAGTCAAGCACCCATGCTAACTGGCTAACGTTGACTAGCTACTTCCAGACACAAATGAGAGAACAGCTCACTCTGACCATTTTACTCGTCCTAGCAGAGCTGGTTAGGCTGTTTTAATGTTATCCAGAGCGTTGGTGACTGCAACTTTGCTGCTGCCAAAAATGTGATTACGCTTTTTTGCCAACGTTTACTGACACCGGCCATATTCAAAGGGTGTTGAGCGTTTGTAAATTTAGTCAGATATTCTGCGCTCTAGGACACTCAGACGAGAGTGTTCTGAAATCAGAGTAGATAGCCAGAGCGAATTCACCAGCTACGTCTATCGACAGTTGTCGCTGTGACATCATAAACATTCTATTGAAATAATTACTTGCATAGTGGAGTCTTTTGTTTAGACATGTAGCTAGCTAGCTAAACAGTGAACCATAATCCCAACTTATAACGTTACTACCCTGAATGAATCTGCATGTAGCTAACATTAGGCTATAACTAGCAATGCAAATGGCTCTGAGATACAAATAATATTACTACACAGATCATACACGTAACATTAGCTAGCTAGCCAGCCAGCTAATGTTAGCTAGCTAGCTAACAGTACACTTTAACTTGAAATGAAAATTACTTTCTGGCAAAATTAGAAATGTGTAATATCTGAAAATGTAGCTAGCTAGACTCTCTTACCCGTATACATGGATGGATGCTTCTCTCTCTCTGTCACGGATGCCATGGTTGCCCTTAGTTTGAAGATGTAATCCGGAGACAGGTGTTTTATACAACAGCATGTGTTCTCTTTTCAACTTTGTCTAAATATTTGCAATCTCCCCAGCTATCAAACTCTAATTCCACTGATTTCAAATTTCGGTCCTCCAGAAAGTGGAGAGCAACACTTATGCAGTTCTACTATGTGATATGGTTAAAAAAAGCTGTATTAGAAAGGATTACCTACACATACTGACCAGGTAATATTATAGACAGAAGCTTTCTACATGGCATGCCAACCCGAAATCATCTCTCGGCATGTCCAGCTCACTCATTATCTCAGCCAGTCATGGCTAGCGGGAAGGTTTGCTCACTTTTTCCATGGCTAAACCAACATGGCTCATAATTTACCAATTGTACTTGTATTTACAGGTGGCATACAAGTTTGTTATTAAGGCACATGAAAGTTCACATGTTCCAGAAGACATTTCTGCCCCKAAAAAACGCATTTTGATCATTTAAAAAAATTAAGTTCAAATGGCACTCCTGAGAAGTAGTGATGGCTAGTTTCCTGAAACGAATCACATATAGTGCAGTACTTTTGACCAGAGCAACTTCCCTATATTGTGTGCTATACCTATGAGCCCTGGCCAAAAGTAGTGTACAATACAGGAAAAAGGATACCATATGGAACACAGATACTCCCATGACTGTACTATGAATTGCACACCAGCTCTGAAGAGAATAGCAGCACTCCTGCTCTTACACTGTTCTCACTTACAGGCTGTCCAGCTGCCCGCCTTGGGACATGAGAGGGAGAGGAAAAGCTGAAGAGTCACAAGGAAGTAATGCTCTCACTACTTCCTCTCCAGACAGGAAGACAGAACCAGAATCCAACTTCTATATGGCTTCATGTTCTTATTTTCTTTCCTGCGTAATCACTGAAGTGAAAGCAAAGATGGTGGATAAACAAAGATGTCCCATTTAGGATGTTTACCCAAAAAATTGTCAGTTCTGGTCTGCGTAATGGGGTGACTCTCCCATAGGCACCAATGCCTTATCAGCTGGGTCCGGTCTGCTTAGTTAATTGACTGTATATGAACCAGAAAAAAGGAGGGACTGGGATGTCTTGCTTTCTCTTCAGTCTTTGATTGAACCTGGTCAGAAATATTACACTATACACTCAGTGGCTAGTTTATTAGTTACACACATCTAGTACCGGGTCGGAACCCCTTTGCCTCTAGAACTGCCTGAATTCTTCGGGGGATGGATTCTATGTTCAGATACACTTTGCCATTCAAACGTTGCTCAGTTGGACTCAGGGGACTTAACGTGTGCCAGGAAAACATTCCCCACAGCCACCAGCCTGTACCGTTGAGTCCATGCAGGATCAATCAATCAATCAATTTTATTTTATATAGCCCTTCGTACATCAGCTAATATCTCGAAGTGCTGTACAGACACCCAGCCTAAAACCCCAAACAGCTAGTAATGCAGGTGTAGAAGGGGCCATGGACTCATGCTGCTTACGCCAAATCCTTGCTCACCACTGTTGTACTGCGCCGTTATTTGCTTGATTGTGGCCCTCCTGTTAGCTTGCACCATTCTTTCCATTCTTCTTTTACCTCAACGAGCTGTTTTCGATCACAGGACTGCCGCAGACTGGATGTTTTTTGTTTGTCACCCTATTCTCTGTAGGAAAAGCCCAGGAAGCTGGCCGTTTCTGAGATACTGGAACCGGCGCGCCTGGCATCGACGATCATACCACGCTCAAAGTTGCATAGGTCACTCGTTTTGCCCATTTTAACATTCAATCAAACAGTAACTGAATTCCTTGATGTCTGCTTTATATAGCAAGCCACAGCCACATGACTCAACTGTCTGTAGGAGGGCAAACCATTTTCGTGAACAGGGTAGTGCACATAATAAACTGTCCACTGAGTGTATAGTACATTATATTGGGATGCCCACAGCTATGGAGTGAGAACCTATACAGTTCTTTTGACCATGGGTGCTCCTAATAGTGAGGTATTTTGGGACACAGATTGGTCGTTCCACGAAATGAGTCCCTTTTGGGTAGTGTACTCACATCATTTTAACATTCTGTCATAAAGAGCACATGTTCAACTTAATAAAAAATATGTTTTTCCATCACAAGAGTTTCAATTTAAAAAAAATAAAAGAGTATGTACCTATTAAATGCAAAATAACAGGGTTGACTGTAACAGGGTTGACTGTAACAGGGTTGACGATTTCAATATTAAATCATCCATAAATCCCCTTCTGAAAGGAGGAATGGAAGCTTTTTTTTAAAAATACCCTTAAAATGAATTGCTAATCACATGAAATAAATAACCATCTCCAGAAATGACTTCTTCAAAGCAACAAAATATCTAGGGCTGCATTCACATGCTCGTCGGAACTTCCTGTTTCCTAGTTGTGACGTCAACTTTGTTTCATTCACATGCTCGTCGGAACTTCCTGTTTCCTAGTTGTGNTTCCTGTTTCCTAGTTGTGACGTCAACTTTGTTTCATTCACATGTTCGTCGGAACTTCCTGTTTCCTAGTTGTGACGTCAACTTTGTTTCATTCATGTGCTTTTATGTCAGAACAAATTCTTCAACCAATATGACTTTAGCTCGCTTGATACTGTTATTAATTATAAAGTTAGCTAGCTTGCTTAACATTGATGATATGGTCAAATTAGCTAAATGATCCATATTTATAAGGTTGCAATCTTTTGGTTGAAAAGGTAAGTGGTGAAACGTCACAACTCGGCAACTATATTTTTCAGGCAGAACTAGGATTTTCCGATAACTCCGATATCACGTGAATGCGAGCTTTTCAATGATGGTGAAAACGTGAGGAACTCTGGGGTGAAGCGGGTTAAAAGATTCAACTCCACAGAGGGTGCACAGAGGAACATGCCAAAATTCAGCATTTTGTCACTTTAGCAAACTAAAAAAATGATTTATTTCATTTGACATGTGGTCTATATTAAAGGGTTTTTCATTTAATATAACATGCTTTTAAAATTCTAAATTGGTGCACAATTTCTACATAAAATGTCAAAGGGATGCAAAAGGGACTAATTTTGTGGAATGACCCAGATAGTAGAGGGAGAAAGACAGACCAGAGAGTGTAAAGCCTGACCATCATGGTAAATTCCCTTAGAGCTGCTCAGTGTGTTTAGTCTGTGGCTGGGATCTGCTCTAAGAGTTTACACTGGAAATACCACCAAGAAACATGTTTTGATACTATTAACCTTACCTCGCTAACTCTAACTCTGTAATCAAGGGTTCTCAAAAATATAGGAATCAAAGAGAAATCCTATTCTTATGGCATTTGTAAACATGAAATGTGGTCTTTTTAATAAAGTGCTGGCTAGGTTGACAAGACATTTATTTTCCTCAGGAAATGAGTCTTGCGACGAATATTTTCTACACTTAATCATGTGGACCAGTGGATCTGTCAATAAAAAAACATTGTAAAACAATGCACATCTTTTTWAAATTAAATTATAGACGAAAATGTATTTCAGTGTACACCACAGTTACACAATATGCACACATATACTTATTGTTTTAACATATCATTTAATTGTTTTGCCCTAAAAGTGATGTTAAGGAACAGTATAATTTCAGCCAGTAGTTTTGAGTGGTACTCACAGAGGCAAAACGGCACACATTTTTTTGTGTACTACGTTATCCAATTGTGTACTATGTTATCCATTTTGTATGATATGTTACCTCTTGCAACAACATTTTTTGGGGCAATTCCTATGATACAGTGCCTTTGGAAAGTATTCAGACCAATTTACTTTTTCCACATTTTGCTACGTTACAGCCTTATTCTAAAATGGATAAAATAAATACAAATCCTCAGCAATCTACACACAATACGCCATAATTACGAAGCAAAAACAGGTTTTTAGAAATGTTTGCAAATGTATTAAAAATACAARGTAAATACCTTATTTACATAAGTATTCAGACACTTTGCTATGAGACTCGATATTGAGCTCAGGTGCGTCCTGTTTCCATTGATCATCCTTGAGATGTTTCTACAACTTGAATGGAGTTCACCTGTGGTAAATTCAATTGATTGGACATGATATGGAAAGGAACACATCTGTTAATATAAGGTCCCACAGTTGACAGTGCATGTCAGAGTGAAAACCAAGCCATGAGGTCGAAGGAATTGTCCGTAGAGCTCAGAGACAGGATTGTGTCGAGGCACAGAGCTGGGGAAGGATACCAAAAAATGTATGCAGCATTGAAGGTCCCTAAGAACACAGTGGCCTCCATCATTCTTAAATGGAAGAAGTTTGGAACCACCTCTACTCTTCCTAGAGCTGGCCACCTGGACAAATTGAGAAATCGGGGGAGAAGTGCATTGGTCAGGGAGGTGACCAAGAACCCGATGGTCACTCTGACAGAGCTCTAGATTTCCTCTGTGGAGATGGGAGAACCTTCCAGAAGGACAACCATCTCTGCAGCACTCCACCAATCAGGCCTTTATGGTAGAGGGGCCAGACGGAAGCCACTCCTCAGTAAAAGGCACATGACAGCCCGCTTGGAGTTTGTCAAAGGGCACCTAAAGACTCTCAGACCATGAGAAGCAAGATTCTCTGGTCTGATGAAACCAAGATTCAACTCTTTGGCCTGAATGCCAAGCGTCACGTCTGGAGGAAACCTGGCACCATCCCTATGGTGAAGCACGGTGGTGGCAGCATTATGCTGTGGGGATGTTTTTCAGTGGCAGGGACTGGGAGACTAGTCAGGATCGAGGAAAAGATGAACGGAGCAAAGTACAGAAAGATCCTTGATGAAAACCTGCTCCAGAGCGTGCAGGACTGCAGACTGGTGGCTTAGGTTCACCTTCCAGCAAGACAATGACCCCAAYCACACAGCCAAGACAAGGCAGGAGTGGCTTCGGGACAAGTCTCTGAATGTCCTTGAGTGGTCCATCCAGAGCCCGGACTTGAACCCGATCCAACATCTCTGGAGAGACCTGAAAATAGCTGTGCAGCAACGCTCCCCATCCAACCTGACAGAGCTTGAGAGGAACTGCAGAGAAGAATGGGATAAAGTTTGTAGCATCATACCCAAGAAGACTTGAGGCTGTAATCGCTGCCAAAGGTGCTTCAACAAAGTACTGAGTAAAGGGTCTGAATACTTATGTAAATGTGATATTTCTGTTTGTTATTTGTAATAAATTAGCTAAAATGGATAAAAAACAGTTTTTGCTTCATCATTATGGGGTATTGTGTGTAGATTGCTGAGTATTTTTTTTWAATCAATTTTAGAATAAGGCTGCACCGTAACAAAATGTGGAAAAAGTCAACGGGTCTGAATACTTTCCAAAGGCACTGTATGTTACAAATCCAATTCGTACAATATGTTAAGATATTTGTTGTGCTTAAGATCCCGGACTGCATCTTTAAGTCAGCCAATGTACAGAATCTAAAAACCACAATGACTCAGATCAGTTAACAGACCATTACTCAGATTGTATTAACACATTTGAAATATTTACATATTCATAATCAGAGTTGAAGGGTTGTCATGGTTTGTATTCAATACCATCCAGTATAGTTGGTGTAGAGACATTATGTCAGTAAACATTGAGTCCATAACAAGTGTTCCATGTCATTCCCTTCAACACACAAATTATGTTTCTCCATGTGTGTATAATGTGAGGAATGTGTTCTGAGACAGTTATATGAGTGGGAAGGTTAGAACACGTTTTATGACTTGTTGCCCTTGCGTGGCTAAAAGTGTGTCTTGGTCAATGTTCCCGCTAAGCTGCGTGCCAACCTGGCCACGCAGCTCCTGGAGAAGTCCCGTGCAGAAACACACAAGATTGAACTTCACTAGAATGTACACTATCTTTCCTGGCTTAAAACAGATAAGATTTTCACTCTACTGTGTTCATTGGGATTGAATCAACATAATTACAGTCCCTTTCAATGCATCAAACCAAATCTAACTTCAAGACAGAGTTGGTGATTTTGTTGTAGGCTGAGGAGCGCATCAGAGTAGCCTTGTTCTATTTCACAGGCATGAGCTGTTTTCCCATCACCCATGGTCGGAGAGTAGCCTAGATCAGAGTAGCCACTGGTTTTGCCTCGGGACCCAAACAGTGAAAAATCATCTCCAAAATACATTCTGGAAAACTATTTATAATGCTATATTGATATTAAATGTCGCAATTATATGACAACTGAACAACATTCCCACCTCTTGCATTGTCAGTAATAAAACATGTCCTACATTGTTGATGAAGAGTTATTATAAACTCACTGGTTTGAGACCACAAAATCAAACCAACTTGGAGCTGCTAATAGTTTGATATAACAATTTGCAATGTGTGCACATTTGTTGATATTCTTTGCTAGTTAGTGAGCTACTAGGCCGGTTATAGCAAATTTGGGTCAGCAATAGGAGAGTGATTCCTTCCTACAAAATCACAAAACTTTGACATATCTAACTGTCTTTGAAAAGTGAGTCAAGAGAGCTTTTTTTGTCTTAAAAGGGGCAGTGTCCTATTTTGAGACAGGCTTGAATATGCAAATAAGCCAATAGGCAGAGGGTAGAATACATTTTTGTATGATTCTCTATATTGTAATAATAATGCTAACAATTAATACAACATTTTTTAAAAGTGGTTTCTTGCTTCTTGCATTATATAACACAATGTACCCTCCGCCGAGTCCCCAAAAAACGGATGTTCCGGAAAGAAAGCCTGTGATGTGACTTTTGGACGTTAACAAGGCGACGCTCCATCTTAACTCCTCCTCCCCTCCACATTTCCTGGATTGGAGTTTTTTTTCTTCTGGTCAAGACCAGTATGTAGCAGGGGATCTAGTTCCAGGCCTTCKTTTTTTACGACTGCTACGTTATGTTAAACACATCACCTATTTGGCCAATTGTATTACATATTTCTAAACGGATTTGAGCTTTCGGAAAACATCAGTCCTAAAATGGCTCATGTCAAGCCATGTATAATATTTTGTTAAGTCTCATGGAATGTAGGCCTACATTGAACACCACATATTGGCTATTGTAGGCAATATCATAGAAGTTAACAGCTATATCTATGTGGAAATATGATGGTATTTGCTCCACTGGTTTTTATGATAGGTCACTCTGACAGGACTACATTATGCTCAAATAGCCACAATAGCATATTGGACACTGTCTGAAATTATAACTTAAAGCGGGTACAGTGTTTAGTGTTTACAGTTAATGCGCGCCGGAAGTTGCACCTAATACAAATTAAACTTTCCCTAAAAAGAACAGAAATTTGCTGTGCACATTTTTGGGGAAGGAAACATTGGTCCTGGTGTGTGTGTGTGTGTGTCTAGTTGTGACTGTTATCACAGTGGTATGTCTCTATGTCCTTTCACCGTTATAGTATCTGGAGCGTCTGTGCGAGTGTATCTTGTCAGAGTCATAGCGTCTGGTTGGTGGAGCAGCCTAGCACAGCTGTGTGTGCATCCTATCGCTGTATAGCGGCTGTGAGTGTGTGTGTGTGTCGTGTGGAACCATTTGTGTGAGAGTGTCTGTGTCGTACCATGTGTGTGTGTGTGTGTGTGTCGTGTTGTACCGTGTGTGTGTGTCGTGTTGTACAATGTATGTGAGTGTGTCTGTGTCGTACCATGTGTGTGTGTATCGTGTTGTACCATGTGTGAGAGTGTGTATGTGTCGTGTTGTACCATGTGTGTGAGTTGTGTTATACCATGTGTGTGAGTTTGTCCTGAAGAACCATGGTCCTTGGATGAACTGTGAGAACCATGGTCCTTGGATGAACTGTCAGTGAGGCTGGAGGAAGATCTCACTCTGTTTAGTCTGAGCTCAACCATGGTGAGGACACTGCTTCACGGACCAGCCCTGACTGCTGCACTACCTGAAACACACACATCACACACACAAGCGTTAAGGTATATAATACAAGGCAGAAAATGTGTTCACATAACGGTGATGCCATCATGTGTATAGAGGGATAGAGAGAAAAAACAGGTTTTTGCAGTGTGTGCGCGTATATGTGTGTTCCTGAAGGAAGAGCTCTCCCTGTAGAGGCTGACGACCAATAGCTAGGCCAGAGACGGCTACTGGGAGCAGAATGACATCAGCTCGGCCAATGACTGCAGTCAGTCAGCAGGAAGGGCAGGAGCTGAGAACAGGAAGGGTGAACTGAGGTGATCCCAGGCTTCTCTGGCTGCCACCTGGAGAAAGAAAGAAAGTCAACTACCTTCAGCTGGAAACTAGAGTACAAAAAAGAAGCAAAGTTAACAACACTGTCGATTCATTCTCATCATACAAGTCTTGTAGTTTTTCAAGACGAGGGCTGGATGGGAGAAGAAAAAAAAGGTCTCTCTCTCTCTCTGAGAGATGAAACCCAGGCAGGGAGGGAGAGATGAAACCCAGGCAGGGAGGGAGAGATGAAACCCAGGCAGGGAGGGAGAGATGAAACCCAGGCAGGGAGGGATGAAACGCAGGCAGGGAGGGAGAGATGAAACCCAGCAGGGAGGGATTGAAACCCAGGCAGGGAGGGAGAGATGAAACCCAGGCAGGGAGGGAGAGATGAAACCCAGGCAGGGAGGAAGAGATGAACCCAGGCAGGGAGGGATGAAACCCAGGCAGGGAGGGAAGATGAAACCAGAGACAGGGAGGGAGAAGATAACCCAGACAGGAGGGAGAGATGAAACCCAGACCAGGGAGGGGAGAGATGAAACCCAGAAGGGAAGGGAGAGATGAAACCCAGGCAGGGAGGGATGAAACCCAGACAGGGAGGGAGAGATGAAACCCAGGCAGGGAAGGAGAGATGAAACCCAGACAGGGAGGGAGAGATGAAACCCAGACAGGGAGGGATAAAACCCAGGCAGGGAGGGAGAGATGAAACCAGACAGGGAGGGAGAGATGAAACCGACAGCGAGGGAGAGATGAAACCCAGACAGGGAGGGAGAGATGAAACCAGACAGGGGGAGATGGAACCCAGGCAGGGAGGGATGAAACCCAGACAGGGAGGGAGAGATGAAACCCAGGCAGGGAGGGAGGATGAAACCCAGGCAGGGAGGGATGAAACCCAGGAGGGAGGGAGAGATGAAACCAGGCAAGGAGGGATGAAACCCAGGCAGGGAGGGAGAGATGAAACCCAGGCAGGGAGGGAGAGATGAAACCCAGGCAGGGAGGGATGAAACCCAGGCAGGGAGGGAGAGATGAAACACAGGTAGGGAGGGAGAGATGAAGCCAGACAGCGAGGGAGAGATGAACCCAGGCAGCGAGGGAGAGATGAAACCCAGACAGGGAGGGAGAGATGAAACCAGACAGCGGGGAGAGATGAAACACAGACAGGAGGGAGAGATGAAACCCCAGACAGGGAGGGAGAGATGAAACCAGACAGCGAGGGAGAGATGAAACCAGACAGCGAGGGAGAGATGAAACCCGACAGGGAGGGAGAGATGAAACCAGACAGGGAGGGAGAGATGAAACCCAGGCAGGGAGGGAGAGATGAAACCCAGGCAGGGAGGGATGAAACCCAGGCAGGGAGGGAGATGTAACCCAGGCAGGGAGGGATGAAACCCAGACAGGGAGGGAGAGATGAAACCAGGCAGGGAGAGAAGATGAAAACCCAGGCAGGGAGGGATGAAACCCAGACAGGGAGGGAGAGATGAAAACCCAGGCAGGAGGGGGAAAACCCAGGCAGGGAGGGAGAGATGAAACCAGGCAAGGAGGGATGAAACCCATGGCAGGGAGGGAGAGATGAAACCCAGGCAAGGAGGGATGAAACCCAGGCAGGGAGGGAGAGATGAAACACCAGGCAGGGAGGGATGAATTCCCAGCAGGGAGGGAGAGTATGCAACAGGCAGGCAGGGAGGGATGAAACCCAGACAGGGAGGGAGAGATGAAACCCAGGCAGGGAGGGATGAAACCCAGACAGGGAGAGATGAAACACAAACACCCTCAGAGTGGGATCAATACCGTATACCTCTCTCTCTCTCTCTGTCTCTCTSTCTCTTTTTCCCTCCACTCGCCTCTTCCCTCCTAACCTGGAGAAACTATATATTATTCATCCCTCAGTCGATTATTCATCCATCTATCTATTGGGCGAGCTATGCTGAAACCAACAAGGACAGGTCAGCCAGGACAAGGAGGTGGCCATCTATTGACGAAGTTAACACCAGTAACCCCCAAGCCATACCTTCTTCACATGTTCTCACATGGGTTTAACATTAGTAGAAACTCCCTCCAGCCAATGTTCATACCAATCATATGCTTTCAAATCCATGACAGGGAGTGTGTAAGTGCACACTGTGTGGAGCATGGGGACGCACGGAACGTCTCTATCCAGCCAGCCAGTACATACCAGCTGCTGTGTCCTGTGGTGTCCCCTGTTGGCTGGTGGTAGAAGGTTAAGAGCCACAGCAGAAAACAGTCCTGGGTTCTGGCTGAGACCAGTAGCTCGCTGGCCACCTCCACCCAGTCAGCACACTGCACCAACAGGAACCAGGCCTCAAACACCCCACACTGACCCCTGGAGGACGGGAGSACAACGCATACACACACACACAATTAAACTAGCACCCAACCTTTGTCTGAGAGATAGAGTGAAGGCAGGAAGAGAAAAGGCATGGTTGAGAAAAGGGAAAGACACTTTTAGAGAGAGAGAGAGAGAGATGACAGAGGAAGATATGGAAGAAGATAAGTAAGACAATGTGAGAATGAAAGGGGAGAGAGAGTAGATTGTAAAATAGAGTGAAACAGAGAGAGGGGGGAGAGAAAGGGAGGTGAGGTTAGAAAGAGATTGCTAGACACTAGAGTTCAGACAGCTGCACTAGACAGAGTTTTAGATAAGAGTCAGGACAAGAATCTCTCTCAAATGTGCTTAATTCCATCATTAGATTCCCTCTCTTCCTGCCTTCCGCTTCATAACTTTTAACAGCACCCCTCAGAAGCCCCTGGCAGCTGTGTCTCTGTTCTGAAAACTCTTTCCCACCGCTGGCTGGGAACGGCTGGGAATTCCGCATGGCGTTCCAGAATGGAGCGGTCTGGATAATGGGTCGAGTTTGAAGCCACAGCTGGTGGGCAGCAAGTCAGCCGTTCCAATCCCCAGACTGGATCACCATCTCTTTATTCTCAGTGCTGCCTCTCTTTCTTCCTTTCTCTCTCCGCTACTGCTTTCTATCAATCCATGGGCTGGGCCACCATCTCTCTCTATCTCTGTTCTCAGTGCTCCCTCTCTTTCTCACAGCAATATTCTCCCTCTCTGCTCTCTAGCTAACAGGCTTTACTAATCCTGTGAAACCATACCACACACCAAGAGTAGTGTGTTCTGACTCATTTGGGAAAATATCCTGCAAACCAACATGTAAGCAGCAGACTAAAGAAAACAGAGCTGAGGTGCTGAAGAGAAGATGRATACTAGGAACTGAAGAAATATAGCTCCCAAAACACAAATAACTCCCAGACACACAGATAATAATCAACTTTAAAAATGAAGTAGAATGTTGCAGTCTATTAAATATTTATACTTGTTCATATTTATTGCCAGATTGCTGAAGTTGGTTCAGTCTCTCTGTGCCTGACTAATGAAAAGCCCACGTTAATGCTCTCTCACCTGATCCTCTTCATCCGCTTCCTCTTCCTCAGTGAGTCTCTGTAGAGACGCAGTGACCCTGGCTAGGAGTTCTGGCCACGCCTCCTGGGACATCTCTGGAGCAAAGGAAGATAGTGAGAAAAGGCACGACTCACAGTTAGAAAACTCAACGTTTCTTCTTTTAACCATGAGATGATGTCAATTGGATGCACGCATGTARGTAGGAAATCACACACTCACTGTTTCTGGTTTGGCCACACTGATAACACTGCTGTATTAGGCTTGATCACTTAAACACCTCAGAGCATTCAACATTCCCTTACAGCCTGCTATGTGACAGTATTCCATACCGTTCAAAAGTTTGGGGTCACTTGGAAATGTTTTGAAAGAAAAGCTTAAAATGTACAGAAACAAAGAACTTTCTTCTGAAACTTGTCAGTCTATTCTTGTTCTGAGAAATGAAAGCTATTCCATGCGAGAAATTGCCAAAAAACTGAAGATCTCGCACAGCGCTGTGTACTACTCCCTTCACAGAACAGCGCAAACTGGCTCAAACCAGAATAGAAAGAGGAGTGGGAGGCCCCGGTGCACAACTGAGCAAGAAGACAAGTACATTAGAGTGTCTAGTTTGAAAAACAGACGCCTCACAAGTCCTCAACTGGCAGCTTCATTAAATAGTACCTGCAAAACACCAGTCTCAACGTCAACAGTGAAGAGGCGATTCCGGGATGCTGGCCTTCTAAGCAGAGTTCCTCTGTCCAGTGTCTGTGTTCTTTTGCCCATCTTAATCTTTTCTCTTTATTGGCCAGTCTGAGATATGGCTTTTTCTTTGCAACTCTGCCTAGGAGGCCAGCCTCCCGGAGTCTTCTCTTCACTGTTGACATTGAGATCGGTGTGGAATAGCCTTTATTTCTCAGAACAAGAATAGACTGACGAGTTTCAGACGAAAGTTAATTGTTTCTGGCCATTTTGAGCTTGTAATCAAACCCACAAATGCTGATGCTCTAGATACTCAACTAGTCTAAATACATTTTATTGCTTCTTTAATCAGGACAKCAGTTTTCAGCTGTGCTAACATAATTCCAAAATGTTTTTTTAATGATCAATTAGCCTGTTAAAATGAAAAACTTGGATAAGCTAACACAACGTGCCATTGGAACACAGGAGTGATGGTTGCTGATAATGGGCCTCTGTACGGCTATGTAGATATTCCATTAAAAAAAATCTGTCGTTTCCAGCTACAATAGTCATTTACAACATTAACAATGTCTACACTGTATTTCTGATCAATTTGATGTTATTTTAATAGACAAAAACAAGGACATTTCTAAGTGACCCCAAACTTTGAATGGTTGTGTACACAGTGTACAAAACATTAGGAACACTTTTGCCCTCAGAACAGCCTCAATTCGTTGGGGCATGGACTCTGCAAGGTGTCGAAAGCGTTCCACAGGGATGCTGGCCCATGTTGACTCCAATGCTTCCCACAGTAGTGTCAAGTTGGCTGGTAGTGGATCTCTACTCTGAACAGCTCGTTCCACCGCCTCTCCTTCCAGTTCTCTGCTGCCAATGACTGGAATGAACTACAAAAATCTCTGAAACTGGAAACACTTATCTCCCTCACTAGCTTTAAGCACCAGCTGTCAGAGCAGCTCACAGATTACTGRACCTGTACATAGCCCATCTATAATTTAGCCCAAACAACTACCTCTCCCCCTACTGTATTTATTTATTTATTTAGCTTTTTTGCACCCCATTATTTCCATTATTTCTTCACCCCTTTGCACCCCATTCTGCACCATGGCCTTTTTTTGCCTTTACCTCCATCATCTCACCTCATTTGCTCACATTGTATATAGACTTATTTTTCTACTGTATTATTGACTGTATGTTTGTTTTACTCCATGTGTAACTCTGTGTTGTTGTATGTGTCGAACTGCTTTACTGTATCTTGCCTACCTGGTTAAATAAAGGTGAAATAAATAAATAAATAAAATTGGATTGAGATCTGGTGACTGGGCWGGCCACTGCAGTAAGCTGAATTCACTGTCATGCTCGTGGAACCATTCCTGGACAATCCTAGCCTTGTGGCATGGGGCATTATACTACTGAAAAAATMTKTTTGCAGATGGACACACTGCTGTCATGAAGGGATGCACCTGATTGGCGATGATGTTCAGATATCCTGTGGCATTCAAACGTTGCTCCACTTTTATCAGGGGCCCAATGTGTGCCATGAAAACATACCCCATTGTGTGATAAAAGCAGATATATTGAGTACTATAAAGGGTAAACAAGAATAAAGCTCAGTTACTGATGATCTTGTGAGTATTGTTGATGATAGTCAGGAATTATTAACTACTTCACCTTTTTCAATCATCACATATTGATTATAATGTAGCTGTGACACACATGTTATACATAACAGTTATTTATTGGGGCTCCCGAGTGGCGCAGCGGTCTAATGTACTGCATCTCAGTGCTAGAGGCATCACTACAGACCCCGGTGCCCAATTGGCCCAGCATCATCCAGGTTATGGTTTGGCCGGGGTAGGCCGTCATTGTAAATAAGAATTTGTTCTTAAATGACTTGCCTGGTTAAATAAAGGATAAATAKAATTTGTGAGACACAGAAAGCCATTAATTCACTCTGAGGTTAAGGTTATTTACACATAACAAATCACACACACAGGATGGGTCATTAGTAAGCTCTGGGATGTGTGTGTGAAAGATCTTCAAAGGACACACACTCCTGAAACAACACATACATACACACATGATGTGGATTTTGATTCAGGCAGCCCCCCGCACCTCTCTGATTCAGAGGAGTTGGGTTAAATGTGGATGACACATTTGGGCTGAATTAATTCAGTAACTGATTATGTATCTCCTTTCCTTCCAGTTGAGGCAACAGAAAACAAGCCTAAAATACACAGAATGTGTCACCGTGCCCTCTAGTGGAGTTGGTAACACATCTCAAAATCAATCTGAACACACCAACCTGAACACAGGCATCTGATTCCCAGCCCTTTTCCCACTGCTAGAGAACTAACTACCACTGTGGACAGTATTGATGGAGGTCCCTTATAGCTGGAGGTGTAGCTGTACAGTTCTATCTCATGATCTGTAGACGATAAGGGGTAAGGATTTGAAGTTGTTGTTGGTGTGGTGTGTGTGGTGTGTGTGTGTGTGTGTGTGTGTGTGTGTGTTGGTGTGTGTGTGTGTGTGGTGGTGTGTGTGTGTGTGTGTGTGTGTGGTGTTGTGTGGTGTGTGTGTTGTGTTGTGTGTTGGTGTGTGTTGTGGTGTTGTGGTGTGTGTTGGGTGTGTGTGTGTGTGTGTGGTGTGTGTGTGGTGTGTGTGTTGTGCGTCTACTGCTGGATGAGGTTTAATAGGCCATTGCCAGAGATTCCATGGCTATTCTATTGATTCTGCTTCTATGATTACTGTACCTGAGACTGGTATCTTCCAGTGGCTATGGACCTACACAGAGCAGAGCAGGACAGAGTATAGCAGGACAGAGCAGATCAGAACAGGACAGAGCAGAGCAGGGCAGGACAGGACAGAGCAGAGCCGGACAGAGCGAGCCGGACAGATCAGAGCAGGACAGAGAAGAGCAGAGAGGACAACGAGCAGGAGAGAGCAGGTCAGAGCAGAGCAGAGCAGAACAGACAGAGCAGGACAGAGCAGAGCAGGACAGAGAGAGCAGAACAGGACAGAGCAGGACAGAGCAGAGTAGAGCAGAACAGAGCAGGACAGAGCAGAGCAGAGCAGGACAGAGCAGAGCAGAACAGTACAGAGATGAACAGGACAGAGAAGAACAGGACAGAGCAGAGCAGGACAGGACAGAGCAGAGCAGGAAAGAGCAGAGCAGAGCAGTACAGAGCAGAGCAGATTATCACAGAGCAGGACAGAGCTGGACAGAGCAGAGCAGAGCAGGACAGTGCAAACAGAGCAGAGCGGGACAGAGCAGAGCAAGACAAAGCAGATTAGCACAGAGCAGGACAGAGTAGGACAAAGCAAAGCAGGGCAGGAATGCAGGACAGAGCAGAGCGAGACAGAGCAGGACAGAGCAGAGCAGGACAGAACAGAGCAGGACAGAGCAGAGCAGGACAGAGCAGAGCAGGACAGAGTAGAGCAGAGCAGAACAGGACAGAGCAGAGCAGAGCAGGACAGAGCAGAGCAAAGCAGATTAGCACAGAGCAGGACGGAGCAGGACAAACAGGACAGAGCAGAGCAGGACAGGACAAAGCAGGACAGAGCAGAGCAGGACAAAACAGAAGAGCACAGAGGAGGCCAGAGCAGGACAGAGCAGAGCAGAGCAGGACAGAGCAGAGCAGAGCAGGACAGAGAAGAGCAGCACAGAGCAGTACAGAGCAGTACAGAGCAGAGCATAACAGAGCAGAGCAGAGCAGGACAGAGCAGAGCAGAAAAGAGCAGACAGAGCAGGACAGAGAAGAGCAGGACAGAGCAGAGCAGGACAAAGCAGATTAGCACAGAGCAAGACAGAGCAAGACAGAAGAGAAGAGCAGGACAGAGCAGGACAGAGCAGAGCAGGACACAAGCAGGACAGAGCAGAGCAGTACAGACAGAGCAGTACAGAGCAGAGCAGATTAGCACAGAGCAGGACAGAGCTGGACAGAGCAGAGCAGAGCAGGACAGTGCAGAACAGAGCAGAGCGGGACAGAGCAGAGCAAGACAAAGCAGATTAGCACAGAGCAGGACAGAGTAGGACAAGCAAAGCAGGCAGGAATGCAGACAGAAGCAGAGCGAGACAGAGCAGGACAGAGCAGAGCAGGACAGAACAGAGCAGGACAGAGCAGAGCAGGACAGAGCAGAGCAGGACAGAGTAGAGCAGAGCAGAACAGGACAGAGCAGAGCAGGACAGAGCAGAGCAAAGCAGATTAGCACAGAGCAGGACGGAGCAGGACATAACAGGACAGAGCAGAGCAGGACAGGACAAAGCAGGACAGAGCAGAACAGAGCAGAGCAGGACAGAGCAGAGCAGGACAAACAGAAGAGCACAGAGGAGGACAGAGCAGGACAGAGCAGAAGCAGACAGACAGAGCAGAGCAGGACAGAGAAGAAGCAGCACAGAGCAGTACAGAGCATACAGAGCAGAGCATAACAGAGCAAAGCAGAGCAGGACAGAGCAGAGCAGAAAAGAGCAAGACAGAGCAGGAAAGAGAAGAGCAGGACAGAGCAGAGCAGGACAAAGCAGATTAGCACAGAGCAGGACAGAGCAAGACCAGAGCAGAGAGAGCAGCAGAGCAGAGACAGAGCAGAGCAGGACACAGCAGGACAGAGCAGACAGGAGAGAGCAGAGCAGAGCAGAGCAGGACAGAGCAGAGCGGGACAGAGCAGAGCAGACAGAGCAGAGCAGAAGCAGGGTAGAACAGGGACAGAGCAGAGCAGGACACAGCAGGACAGAGCAAGCCGGCACAGAACAAAGCAGAGCAGGAGCAGACAGGACAGAGCAGAGCAGAGCAGAGCAGGCAGAAACAGGACAGAGCAAAACAGGGACAGAGCAGAGCAGGACAGAGCAACAACAGGACAGAGCAGGACAGAGCAGAGTAGAGCAGGACAGAGCAGAGCAGGACACAAGCAGGACAGAGCAGGAGCAGGAGAGAGCAGAGCAGGACAGAGCAGAGCGGGACAGAGCAGAGCAGCACAGAACAGAGCAGAGCAGGACAGAGCAAAACAGGACAGAGCAGGACAGAGCAGAGRAGAYCAMAGCAGYACAMAGCAGGACAGAGCAGGACAGTGGAGAGCGGGACAGAGCAGAGCAGGTCAAACAGCCTGTACCAGGGGCAAGACACACAGACAGTGCTCAACATACACAGCGCTCACTTGAAAAACAAAATACCAGTACATGTCCAGTGAGTAATCAAATTGTTTACAGTAGGAGTATTGTATATTTACTTTATTCACTTTTCAGAATGAAGCATCTGTATGGCTCACCTGAAGGTGTCGTTCACTATTAAGAATATGGAGTCATGCTTGGAGCTTTTGGCTGAAACATTCACAAACACAAACGTGGTAAAATGTCAGAAATGGCCTGCCTGTACACATGGATAAATGTACACTACATGATCCAAAGCATGTGGACACCCCTTCAAATGAGTGGATTGGTTATTTCAGCCACACCCGTTGCTGACAGGGGTATAAAGTCGAGCACACAGCCATGCAATCTTCATAGACAAACATTGACAGTAGAATGGCCTTACTGAAGAGCTCAGTGACTTTCAACGTCATAGGATGCCACCTTTCCAACAAGTCAGTTTGTCAAATTTCTGCCCTGTTAGAGCTGCACCAGTCAGCTGTAAAGGCTGTTATTGTGAAGTGGAAACATCTAGAAGAATGAACGGCTCAGCCACGAAGGGGTGGGCCACACAAGCTCACAGAACGGGACTGCTGAGTGCTGAAGGGCGTAGTGCTAAAAATCATCTGTCCTCTGTTGCAATACTCACTACTGTTGACTAACCCCATTCGTACAAATTTGTGCAACCGTGGCATTCAACGAGGCTGCAATGAAAACTAATGGGTCTGTAGTGTTGGCATCATAATCTGAGGTGTGAAGTATGTTTCTATTCAAGCGTTGATTGACATGGCAATGGCCCGATAGTATTGGAGAAAAGTTGACAAAACTGACCCCTCTGACGAAGTACATTCAATTGTGTCATGATGTAAATTGTGTCATGACGTAACGTACAGCACACATAATGAAACTCATTCTGTGTTGTACAGTGGCTTGCGAAAGTATTCACCCCCCTTGGCATTTTTCCTGTTTTGTTGCCTTACAACCTAGAACTAAAATAGATTTTGGGGGGTTTGTATCATTTGATTTACACAACATGCCTACCACTTTGAAGATGCAAAATATTTTTTTATTGTGAAACAAACAAGAAGTAAGACAAAAAACCTGAAAACTTGAGCGTGCGTAACAATTCACCCCCCCAAAGTCAATACTTTGTAGAGCCACCTTTTGCAGCAATTACAGCTGCAAGTCTCTTGGGGTACAGTATGTCTCTATAAGCTTGACACATCTAGCCACTGGGATTTTCCCCATTCTTCAAGGCAAAACTGCTCCAGCMCCTTCAAGTTGGATGGGTTCCACTGGTTTACAGAAATCTTTAAGTTATACCACAGATTAAATGAATATTTCCCCTTAAACCACTCGAGTGTTGCTTTAGCAGTATGCTTAGGGTCATTTTCCTGCTGGAAGGTGAACCTCCGTCCCAGTCTCAAATCTCTTGAAGACTGAAACAGGTTTCCCTCAAGAATTTCCCTGTATTTAGCGTCGTCCATCATTCCATCAATTCTGACCATTTTCCCAGTCCCTGCCAATGAAAAACATACCCACAGCATGATGCTGCCACCACCATGCTTCACTGTGGGGATGGTGTTCTCGGGGTGATGAGAGGTGTTGGGTTTGCGCCAGACATAGCATTTTCCTTGATGGCTAAAAAGCCACATTTTTGTCTCATCTGACCAGAGTACCTTCTTCCATATGTTTGGGGAGTCTCCCACATGCCTTTTGGCTAACACCAAATGTGTTTGCTTATATCTTTCTTTAACTTCTTCGGGGTAGGGGGCAGCATTTTCACTTTTGGATAAATAGCGTGCCCAATTTCAACTTCCTTCTACTCATCCCCAGAATATAAGATCTGCATATTATTAGTCTATTTGGATAGAAAACACTCTGAAGTTTCTACAACTGTTTGAATCATGTCTGTGAGCATAACAGAACTTATGTAGCAGGCAAAACCCCGAGGACAAACCATTCAGAATTTTAATGTTTTTGAGGTCACTGTCTTTTCAATGAGATTTCATTGGGACACCAGATTTCTAAGGGACTTGTTTGCAGTTCCTACCACTTCCACTGGATGTCACCAGTCTTTGGAAATTGGTTGAGGTTATTCCTTTGTGTAATGAAGAAGTACGGCCATCGTAAAGGAGGGTCACTTGAAGTAAATTGTTTGAGAGAGGCACATTACCAAAAAAATTGCGTCAGTTTGTTTTCTTTTTGTATTGAACACAGATCATCCCGTCTTCAAATTGATCGATTATTAACGTTTAAAAATACCTAACGTTGTATTACAAAAGTAGTTGGTAAAGTTTACATGTAACTTTTGATATATTTTGTAGTGACGTTGCGCAAGTTGGAAGCTGTGTTTTTCTGGATGAAACGCGCCAAATAAATTGACATTTTGGATATATATCGACGGAARTAATCGAACAAAAGGACCATTTGTGATGTTTATGGGACATATTGGAGTGACAACAAAAGAATTRCGTCAAAGGTAAGGCATGAATTATATTTTTATTTCTGCGTTTTGTGTCGTGCCTGCAGTGTTGAAATAAGCTACTCTCTTTGTTTACTCTTGTGCTATCATCAGATAATAGCATCTTATGCTTTCGCCGAAAAGCCTTTTTGAAATCTGACATGTTGGCTGGATTCACGAGTGTAGCTTTAATTTGGTATCTTACATGTGTGATTTAATGAAAGTTTGATTTTTATATCATTTTTTTGAATATGGCGCTCTGTATTTTCCCTGGCTATTGCTTAACCAGAGAGGTTAACCTTTTCTCAATCTAGGGGGTGCTGTTTCCACTTTGGAAAATATCGTCTCCAAATTAAACTGCCTCATACTCAATTCTTGCTCGTACAATATGCATATTATTATTACTATTGGATAGAAAACAATCTCTAGTTTCTAAAACCTAAACGTTTGAAATTATGTCTGGTGGTGAACCAGAACTCTTTCTGCAGCGAAATCCATGACAGGAACTGCGAAGGTCTGAAAACGATGCTCTGTTCTCAGATCAGTTTAAAGCTCTGTATGTATCCTATGGGTCGACATGAACTGCACCCGCCTTCCCCTGGATGTCAGTAACCATGAGAAGTGGAATGGAGTTTCTACGTAGTTTCAGAGCTTATAAAAGGCCAAGAATGAAGTGAGCTCTCTTTTCGTCGTTCGTCTTGCGCCAACGCAAACTCAGATGGCATTTTGAAACGCTCAGTTATCGACTTAGTAATTCCGTCTGTAATTTAATTCGATTAGGTGTTAGCAACTCATAACGAAGTTATTTAAACCGAGTTATATCAGTTTATGGCGAGTATTTGCTCATTTTCGAATTTCCTTAGTATTGCTGCGTTTGGGGATTTGGGCATGTTGTGGCCACATAGCTATTGTTAGCTGCTAATTCCGAGTTGAAGACGACGTTTTACCAAGCCAGTTCTTTTGGACAAAGGACACTTGGCCCAAGATTCTGATGGAAGCTCGTCCAAAAGTAACGAGCTTTTTTGATGTTATTCCGTATTTATGTGGAAATATGTTAAACGGATTTGTCCGCCATTATTGGCGGCACTAGTCTGGCTGTAACGCACACTGTATGTCTAGTAACGTTAATTTTAAAAATCTAACTCAGCGGTTGCATTAATAACTATGCATCTTTCATTTGCTGTCCAACCTGTATTTTTAGTCAATCTAATCGATAATAATCGTAAACTTAGGTGCCTTTCCAAGATGGCGCCGGCCAGAAATGCATGACCTGTTGCCAACTGAT
>NC_036872.1:30660338-30669902 GCF_002910315.2 Salvelinus sp. IW2-2015 | reverse complement strand
TTGGTATAAACCATGATTTGTGCTGCTAAATATGCACATTTTCGAACAGAACCTATATGCATTGTTAATATGATGTTACAGGACTGTCATCTGACGAAGTATATCAAGGTTAGTCCAAAATTATATATCTTTTGCTGTATGTTACGACGAAACGCTGTGCTGCTGGGTAAATTGCTTGTGTTTCTGGCTATTGTGCTAAGCTATAAATGCTATATTGTGTTTTCGCTGTAAAACACTTAAAAAATCTGACATATGGCTGGATTCACAAGATGTTGGGCTTTCATTTGCTGTACGCTGGTATTTTTCAAGAATGTTTTAAGATGAGTAATTAGGTATTTGACGTTGGTCTCTGTAATTATTCTGGCAGCTTCGGCACTATTTCAGATTGCAGCTGACAATGTAGAACTGTGATTTATACCTGAAATATGCACATTTTTCAAAAAGAACATATGCTATACAATAAATATGTTATCAGACTGTCATCTTATGAAGTTGTTTCTTGGTTATGGCTATATATAATCTTTATTTGGTCGAATTTGTGATAGCTACTGATGGAGTAAAAAACTGGTGGAGTAAAAAAAGTGGTGTCTTTGCGTAACGTGGTTAGCTAATAGATTTACATATTGTGTCTTCCCTGTAAAACATTTTAAAAAAATCAGAAAATGGAAATGATGGCTGGATTCACAAGATGTGTATCTTTCATCTGGTGTCTTGGACTTGTGATTTAATGATATTTAGATGCTCGTATTTACTTGTGACGCTATGCTAGGCTATGCTAGTCAGCTTTTTTACTGTGGGGGGTGCTCCCGGATCCGGGTTTGGGAGGAATTAGAGGTTAAGCAATGGCTTTTTTCTGGACACTCTTCCTTAAAGCCCAGCTCTGTGGAGTGTACAGCTTAAAGTGATTCTATGGACAGATACACCAATCTCAGCTGTGGAGCTTTGCAGCTCCTTCAGGGTTATCTTTGGGCTCTTTGTTGCCTCTGATTAATGCCCTCCTTGCCTGGTCCGTGAGTTTTGGTGGGCGTCCCTCTCTTGGCAGGTTTGTTGTGGTGCCATATTCTTTCCATTATTTTTATAATGGATTTAATGGTGCTCCGTGGGATGTTCAAAGTTTCGGATATATTTTTTTATAACCCAACCCTGATCTGTACTTCTCCACAACTTCGTCCTTGACCTGTTTGGAGAGCTCCTTGGTCTTCATTGTGTCACWTGCCTGGTGGTGCCCCTTGCTTAGTGGTGTTGCAGACTCTGGGGCCTTTCAGAACAGGTTTATTTATATTGAGATCATGTGACAGATCATGTGACACTTTGATTCCAGGTGGACTTTATTTAACACATTTTGTGACTTCTGAAGGTAATTGGTTGCAACAGATCTTATTTAGTGTCACGATCGTTGAAATGAGTGGACCAAGATGCAGTATGGTGTGTTTCCATCCTTTATTTAGAAGAGAAACATAAAGCACAAAAAACAATAAAGCGAATAAACGAAACGTGAAACTACATGCAGTGCAGAAAGCAACTACACACAAACATAGTCAAGACCCCAAAAAGCACAATGGGGAAATGGCTACCTAAATATGATCCCCAATCAGAGACAACGATAAACAGCTGCCTCTGATTGGGAACCATACCAGGCCAACATAGACATATAATTCCCCAAGATAACCCACCCTTAATCACACCCCGACCTAACCAACATAGAGAATAAACAGCTCTCTATGGTCAGGGCGTGACAGTATCCCCCCCAAAGGTGCGGACTCCGACCGCAAAACCTGACTCAATAGGGGAGGGTCCGGGTGGGCATCTACCGTCGGGGGCGGCTCCGGTGCGGGGTGAAGTACCCACTCCGCTCGTGGATTCATCGGAGGAACCGGACCGTGGCTCGTCACCGGAAGAACCGGACCGTGGGTCGTCGCCGGAGGAACCGGACCGTGGGTGGTCTCCGGAGGAACCGGACCGTGAATCGTCGCCGGATGCTCCGGACCGTGGATCGTTGCCCGGGGGCTGCGGGCCATGGATCGTCACCGGAGGAACCGGACCGTGGTTCGTCGCCGGAGGAACCGGACCGTAGATTGTCGCCGGAGGAACCGGACCGTAGATTGTCGCCGGGGACTCCGGACCGGACCGCTAGATCGTCGCCAGGGACTCCGGACCGTAGATCGTCGCCGGAGGCTCCGACCGGGAACCTCGCAGGAGTTCGGACCGTGGGCCCGTCGTTGGAGGTTCCGGACTGTGGCCCGTCGTTGGAGGTTCCGGACTGTGGCCCGTCGTCGGAGGTTCCGGACTGTGGCACGTCGTTGGATGGTCCAACGTTGGCACTCGCCGGAAGCTCTGGACTGGGAACTGTCGCCGGAAGCTCTGGGCTGGGAACTGTCGCCGGAAGCTCTGGACTGGGAACTGTCGCCGGAAGCTTGGTGCGTGGGGCCGGCACTGGTGGTACCGGGCTGGTGACACGCACCTCAGGACGGACGCGAGAGGCAGGCACAGGACGTACTGGACTGTGGAGGCGCACTGGAGGCCTATGCGTGGGACCGGTACAGGTGGCACCGGGCTGATGACACGCACCTCAGGCGAGTGCGAGAGGAGGCACAGACGTCCTGACTGTGGAGGCGCACTGGAGGCCTGATGCGTGGGACCGGTAGAGGTGGCACCGGGCTGATGACACGCACCTCAGGGCGAGTGCGGGGAGGAGGCACAGGACGTACCTGACTGGGGACACGCACTTCAGGGAGAGTGCGAGGAGCAGGCACAGGACGTACCTGACTGGGGACACGCACTTCAGGGAGAGTGCGAGGAGCAGGCACAGGACGTACCTGACTGGGAAGGCGCACTTGAGGGAGAGTGCGAGGAGCAGGCACAGGACGTACTGGGCTGTGGAGGCGCACTGGAGACCAGATTATTTCACTTATAATTCACTGTAGCACAATTCCAATGGGTCAGAAGTTTATCGAGATTGGTTTGTCGAGATTGGTGTGGAAGAACTTGACTGACCTCAACCCCATTGAACACCTTATGGATGAATTGGAACGCTGACTGCGAGCCAGGCCGAATCACCCAACCTCAGCTTCCAACCTCGCTAATGCTCTTGTGGCTGAATAGAAGCAAGTCCAACCTCTAGTGAAAAGCCTTCCCAGAAGAGTGGAGTCTGTTATTGCAGCAAAGCATCCTATATGAGAGAGAGAGAGGGAGAAAGAGAGAGAGAGGGTGAGAGAGACAGAGGGGGAGAGAGAGGGAGGGAGATACAGAGATAGAATCTGCAGGTCATCATTTTTGATTGCATAATGTGGTCTCATTATCCTTTATCACCCAGAACAACTATTTCACAATTTGCCAATACCATCTGACAACCTCCAGAACTTCGTCAATCCATCCCAAATCAGCAACCATCTCACAACCCCCCACATTAAAAATATTCCACGAATTCCCCCAACCCATCGTCTTATTATGCCAAAACCCCAGCAACATTTCTGTAACATCACTATCATCCCGTATCTAAAGACCAGGCAGGAGTAGTGTGAATTTGCCCCTAGACACTAATTAGCTGTCAGTGTTATCTTCAATTCCACTAATGGTTAAAGAGTATTTGGAAAGGATTAGCTGATCCTAGCTTGGTGACTAACTTGTAGCAGACACCTAATGGGAGGTGATGTCTTTGTAAAAGTAACTAGCCCCCTCTAGTGTTCATCTTGTGTCATTGCACCATCCTACCCCAGACCCACTATATCCTCTTGACCTCTTCCCATCCTCTAACTCTTATGGTCATGACACATGAGACATATTTATAATGTAGTAGGTCGCCTCTCCTCCACTCAGCTTAGCAAACGAGTGATCAAATACAACAATCCTGGAGCCATATAAATGGTGTTAGTGCGTGTGTGTGAGCGAGCACACGTGTGTGTGCGTGTGTGTGCGTGTGTGTGCGTGTGTGTGCGTGTGTGTGAGAGCGTGTGCTTGCGTGAGGACGGTTTTCTCTAGTGAAAACAGATGGGTTTTTATCATCCTCCTCTTTCCACTAATACTTCATGGAGGGTCGATCACAGCATGTCCAAACATCCTGTTGTTGGCAGCCAGGCCCAGGAAGATCCTGTTTGTTGTTGTTGGACCTCCATCTCAGGGAGAGGATGAGGAGGGAGAGGAGGGAGAAAAATCTCAAAACAGGAATGTGGTACTAATTACATGTTTCCCATTTTTGATTGCAGTTTAAACAACTGAGGGAGAGAGGCGAGCCAGTCAGCTACTATACCTATCACACACATGCACACACACGTGCAAAGACACACATGTGGACACGCGGGCACACACACATGCACAAATGCAAACACACACATGGGCTCGGGCACACAAATACACACACAAAGTCACTAGCTATTTAGGGATTGTTTTATTATGCAGTCTACTATCTATAGCTATATAGCTTATATAGACAGGCACACACCTGTCTACATAAGGTCGCACAGTTGACAGTGCATGTCAGAGCAAAAAGCAAGCCATGAGGTCAAAGGAATTGTCCGTAGAGCTCCGAGACAGCATTGTGTTGAGGCAAAGATCTGGGGAAGGGTACCAAAAAAGTGTCTGCAGCATTGAAGGTCCCCAAGAACACAGTGTCCTTCATCATTCTTAAATGGAAGAAGTTTGGAACCACCAAGACTCTTCCTAGAGCTGGCTGCCTGGCCAAACTGAACAATTGGGGGAGAAGGGCCTTGGTCAGGGAGGTGATAAAGAACCCGATGGTCACTCTGACAGAGCCCCAGAGTTCCTCTGTGGAGATGGGAGAACCTTCCAGAAGGACAACCATCTCTGCAGCACTCCACCACCAATCAGGCCTTTATGGTAGAGTGACCAGGCGGAAAGCCACTCCTCAGTAAAAGACACATGACAGCCCGCTTGGAGTTTGCCCAAAAGGCACCTAAAGGACTCTCAGACCATAGGAAACAAGATTCTCTGGTCTGATGAAACCAAGATGAACTCTTTGGCCTGAATGCCAAGCGTCACGTCTGGAGGAACCTGGCACCATCCCTACGGTGAAGCACGATGGTGGCAGAATCATGCTGTGGGGATGTTTTCAGCCGCGGGACTGGGAGACTAGTCAGCATCGAGGCAAAGCTGAACAGAGCAAAATTAAATCTAAAAACCTGTTTTTGCTTCGTCATGATGGGATATTGTGTGTAGATTGATCAAATCAAATCAAATCAAATGTATGATTAGCCCTTCATACATCAGCTGATATCTCATAGCTGTACAGAAACAACTAAAACCCCAAACAGTAAGCATGCAGGTGTAGAAGCACGGTGGTAGGAAAAACTCCCTAGAAAGGCCAAAACCTAGGAAGAAACCTAGAGAGGAACCAGGCTATGAGGGGTGGCCTTCTCTTCTGGCTGTGCCGGTTGGAGATTATAACAGAACATGGCCAAGATGTTCAATGTTCATAAATGACCAGCTGGTCAAATAATAATAATCACAGTATGTGCGAGTGGCAGCAAGTCAGCACTCAGGAGTAATGTCAGTTGGCTTTTCATAGCCGATCATTAAGAGTATCTCTACCGCTCCTGCGCTTCTAGAGAGTTGAAAACAGCAGTCTGGGACAGGTAGCACATCCGGTGAACAGGTAGCACATCGCGTGAACAGGTCAGGGTTCCATAGCCGCAGGCAGAACAGTTGAAACTGGAGCAGCAGCACGGCCAGGTGGACTGGGGACAGCAAGGAGTCATCATGCCAGGTAGTCCTGAGCATGGTCCTAGGGGTCAGTCCTCCAGAGAGAGAAAGAAAGAGAGATTAGAGAGAGCATACTTAAATTTACACAGACATCAGATAAGACAGGAGAAGTACTCCAGATAACCCACCCTAGCCCCCCGACACATAAACTACTGCAGCATAAATACTGGAGGCTGAGACAGGAGGGGTCAGGAGACACTGTGGCCCCATCCGATGATACCCTCGGACAGGGCCAACAGGAAGGATATAACCCCACCCACTTTGCCAAAGCATAGCCCCCACACCACTAGAGGTATACTTCAACCACCAACTTACCATCCTGAGACAAGGCCGAGTATAGCCCACAAAGATCTCCGCCACGGCACAACCCAAGGGGGGCGCCAACCCAGACAGGAAGATCACGTCAGTGACTCAACCCACTCAAGTGACGCACCCCTTCTAGGGACGGCATGAAAGATCACCAGTAAGCCAGTGACTCAGCCCCTGTAATAGGGTTAGAGGCAGAGAATCCCAGTGAGAGAGGGAACCGGCCAGGCAGAGACAGCAAGGCGGTTCGTTGCTCCAGAGCCTTTCCGTTCACCTTCACACTCCTGGCCAGACTACACTCAATCATATGACCCACTGAAGAGATAGTCTTCAGTAAAGACTTAAAAGTTGAGACCGAGTCTGCGTCTCTACCATGGGTAGGCAGACCATTCCATAAAAATTGAGATCTATAGGAGAAAGCCCTGCCTCCAGCTGTTTGCTTAGAAATTCCAGGGACAATTAGGAGGCCTGGTCTTTGTGAACGTAGCGTACGTGTAGGTATGTACGGCAGGACCAAATCGGAAAGATAGGTAGGAGCAAGCCCATGTAATGCTTTGTAGGTTAGCAGTAAAACCTTGAAATCAGCCCTAGCCTTAACAGGAAGCCAGTGTAGGGAGGCTAGCACTGGAGTAATATGATCACATTTTTGGATCTAGTCAGGGATTCTAGCAGCCGTATTTAGCACTAACTGAAGTTTATTTAGTGCTTTATCCGGGAGCCGGAGAGTAGAACATTGCAGTAGTCTAACCTAGAAGTAACAAAAGCATGGATAAATTTTTCTGCATAATTTTTGGACAGAAAGTTTCTGATTTTTGCAATGTTACGTAGATGGAAAAAAGCTGTCCTTGAAACAGTCTTGATATGTTCGTCAAAAGAGAGATCAGGGTCCAGAGTAACGCCGAAGGTCCTTCACAGTTTTATTTGAGACGACTTTACAACCATCAAGATAAATTGTCAGATTCAACAGAAGATCTCTTTGTTTTTGGGACCTAGAACAAGCATCTCTGTTTTGTCCGAGTTTAACAAGTAGAAAGTTTCAGCCATCCACTTCCTTATGTCTGAAACACAGGCTTCTAGCGAGGGCAAAATTTGGTTCACCATGTTTCATTGAAATGTACAGCTGTGTGTCATCCGCATAGCAGTGAAAGTTAACATTATGTTTTCGAATGACATCCCCAAGAGGTAAAATATATAGTGAAACAATACTGGTCCTAAAACGGAACCTTGAGGAAAACCGAAAATGTACAGTTGATTTGTCAGAGGACAAACCATTCACAGAGACAAACTGATATCTTTCCGACAGATAAGATCTAAACCAGGCCAGAACTTGTCCGTGTAGACCAATTTGGGTTCCAATCTCTCCAAAAGAATGTGGTGATCGATGGTATCAAAGGCAGCACTAAGGTCTAGGAGCACGAGGACAGATGCAAAGCCTCGGTCTGACGCCATTAAAAGGTCATTTACCACCTTCACAGTACAGTCTCAGTGCTATGATGGGGTCTTAAAACCAGACTGAAGCATTTCGTATACATTGTTTGTCTTCAGGAAGGCAGTGAGTTGCTGTGCAACAGCTTTTTCAATTTTTTTGAGAGGAATGGAAGATTCGATATAGGCCGCTAGTTCTTTATATTTTCTGGGTCAAGGTTTGGCTTTTTTCAAGAAGGCCTTATTACTGCCACTTTTAGTGAGTTTTGGTCACATCTGGTGGATAGAGAGCCGTTTATTATGTTCAACATAGGAGGGCCAAGCACATGAAGCAGCTCTTTCAGTAGTTTAGCTTGGAATAGGGTCCAGTATGCAGCTTGAAGGTTTAGAGGCCATGATTATTTTCATCATTGTGTCGAGAGATARAGTACTAAAACACTTGAGTGTCTCTCTTGATCCTAGGTCCTGGCAGAGTTGTACTGACTCAGGACAGCTGAGCTTTGGAGGAATACGCAGATTTAAAGAGGAGTCCGTAATTTGTAGATTTGTAGATGTGTGGATTAATGAGGGGAAAAACWATTTAATCCATTTTAGAATAAGGCTGTAACGTAGCAAAACGTGGAAAAAGTCAAGGGGTCTGAGTACTTTCCGAAGGCACTGTACATGTGATTAAATCAAATTAAATCCAACTTGAGAGACTCCCCTGGTCTCCTGATGTACTCCTTTCTTGTGTGCAAATGTTTTCCCCATGGCCTTTTGGTCCAGGTTGCGGGCCCAATTGTTTTCTATAGTGAGTATTGCCAACCCAGACAGTCTTTCCTGGGACATTGTGTGTTATATGTCCATTGCAGTGCACACAATTTAAGCTTCGTCTTGAATGATGCATACCAAAATATACCAGAGACCAGGGACTGTTAATATTGCAACCACACAACTCAGTTGTGCCAGTTCACCAGTAGCCTATGAACACAATTTCAAACCGCCTCTTTGTTCAAGACCTCATGTCACGTTCCTGACCTGTTTTCTGTTGTTTTGTATGTGTGTGATGGTCAGGGCGTGAGTTTTGGGTGGGCAGTCTATGTTTGCTGTTTCTATGTTGGTTTTGGGTTGCCTGGTATGGCTCTTAATTAGAGGCAGGTGTTTTGCGTTTTCCTCTAATTGAGAGTCATATTAAGGTAGGTTGTTCTCACTGTTTGTTTGTGGGTGATTGTCGCTGTGTCTGTGTTTGTTGCACCACACGGTCTCGTCTCGTTCATTCGGTCGTTCCTGTTCATGTGTTCTTCGTTTCATGTAAGTTCGTAGTTTAGGTCTGTCTAGTTCGTTTTGTTATTTTGTATATTTAGTCAAGTGTATTTCGTGTCTGTCTTCGTCTTACAATAAAGTCATTATGTATTCATCACCCGCTGCGCCTTGGTCTACTCACTCACCGAAAGAGAGCCGTTACACCTCAAGAACTGTTGTCCTCTAAAGATGATAATCTGTTTGTATCTTCCAATTAATTGGCTGTCCAGTATCCAGACGACCTGTCCCCAGAGCTTCCTATATCCCCTCTCTCCAACATACCTGATGAGGACCTTTGAGAGGTGGGAGAGATGGAGAAATCAGCAGAATCAAAGTACACCTATAGGCTACTGTAATCGCTGTGATGAGATGTCTTGTGTGTACACTGTAGGGCCCCGTGGTTGGTTGGTGCTGACACTCCTTCAGTTCTCAGGGAGTTTGTAATAACTGCATGTTGGGTTTGTGTTCACGATACTTACATGTTCACACTACTTACATGTTCACACTTAAACGTCTGGTTCCTTCAGAACTTCAAACACTGAGAGATGTTTTCACACCCTACACACTTACCTGGAGTAGGCGGAGCTAACAGCATCCAGGAAGTCTTGGCTGGGGGCTGCCCTATCGCACGTCACCGGCCGCTGCAGCAACGCGAGAGAACATGTGACCAGGGGGATGCATCAAATCAAATCAAATTTTATTGAATGCCACTGATGCAGCGAGAATGCTTCCGCACGAACACCTGGGGATCCTGAGCTCACATCAAAGAACAGAGCCAGAGCTAGAGATGGGACATATTGGTGGTGGTGGACAGTAAGAGGACCAGAGCTAGAGATG
>NC_036872.1:30646988-30660326 GCF_002910315.2 Salvelinus sp. IW2-2015 | reverse complement strand
GGTGGTGGACAGTAAGAGGACCAGAGCTAGAGATGAAACATATTGGTGGTGGTAGACAGTAAGAGGACCAGAGCTAGAGATGGAACATTGTGGAGGTAGTAGACAGTAAGAGGACCAGAGCTAGAGATGGGACATATTGGTGGTGTGTGTGTGTGTGTGTGGGTGTGTGGTGTGTCCACAGCTTCAAAGCTAACGACCACATAGCATGATCCTATGTCACCTCTTGTGGCAACATATCATATCAACCACATGTTGACAAGAAAGTAACTCCAGTGGTTACATGAGAGCGCAGGTACGGACAACATATGAGCAACTTCAGAAATGTACATTATTCTACTAGGGCCCTGGTTTTAACAAGCATATTTCAGAAGGGGCCTCCAATACACCCATAAACCCAGCTGACTCCACAAGCCTTTATAATCAGCTAGAGTCACTACAGAGAGTGAAAACTGATCTCCTAACTAACACTGCCCTAGCCTCCCTCCCAGGTTCTACGTGGTCCTCACTGGCCAACCCAGGCAAACGACAACAGCTGGGGACCGTTCAGCAGACACCAAACAGGAGAAAATAGATTGAAGCAGAACAAGTAGCCTGCTACCAGAACTTGTCCAATAAGATTGCTCATTTTAACTGTGTATGTGTGCGCGCTTGTTGAGTTGTGTCTCAAACACGTTGCCAGTTTGATTTAGCCATCATGGCACAGCTGGACACACTGTAGAGCCCCCGACAAGCAGTCTCCCTGTAATGCTGGGGCAATATCAATCAAGATTCCAAGTGCTGATTAAGGACCAGTTCTGCCTTTTAGATCACAATAAACAAGACCACAATGACAGAGGGAGCTGATCCTAGATCAGCACTCCTACTGTGAGACGCTTGATACGTAGGACCCTCTGGTCTACTGTACAGCGTAAGACAGTCTGTGCTGTGTCACTGATCTGATACTGAGCCCTCTCAGATGTGGGAGTGCTGGAAGCGTAAGCCTTGAGTTCAGGCCTCAGTTAGGGTGCGGGAGAGGAACTAAATGCAAATCTGTAGTTAAGGTGGTCTTGGATGCAACGACTTGGACTGGTTTTGGTGGGTGATGCTGTTAACAATTACAAAGTCATGATCGAATTCTCCAAAACTCCTAAAAGAGTACTGTGTAGGAGAGAGAGAGAGAGAGAGAGCAAGCGAGCGAGAGAGAGAGAGAGAGAGAGAGAGAGAGAGAGAGAGAGAGACTGTGAGCAGAGCAACAGGCCCAACCTCCACTAATGCACCCCCTCAAGCACCATCCTGCGACCTACGAGGTAAGTATCAGATGCTTAACATGCTCTGCTCACACCTACTGTAACGGTCTGGGCCTAAACTACACGAAAACAACACCAGACACTATGGAACACAAAGCTTTTAGTATCTCATCCTGGAATATACAAGGACTGAGGTCATCTGCCTTTGGCCTAAAGAGCAGGAACCCAGACTTCATCAAAGAAATTGGAAATACAGACATTGTCATCCTACAAGAAACATGGTATAGAGAAGACTGATCCACTGGTTGCCCTCTAGGATACAGAGAGCTGGTAGTCCCATCCACCAAACTACCAGGTGTGAAACAGGGAAGAGACACAGGGGGTATGCTATTTTGGTATAGAGCAGACCTAACCCACTCTATTAAATTAGTCAAAAAATTAACATTTTACATCTGGCTAGAAATTAATAAGGAAATGATCTCAACAGAGAAAAATGTCCTCATGTGTGCTACCTATACCCCCCCCCCCCCCCCCCCCCCCCCAATAGAATCCACATACTTTAACGATGACTGCTATTCCATCCTAGAGGGCGGAGATCAACCATTTCCAGGCCCAGGGACATGTACTAGTCTGTAGCGACCTAAATGCCAGAACTTGACAAGAACCTGACAATCTCAGCACACAGGGGGACAAACACCTACCTGGAGGTGACAGTATCCCTCCCAAATATTCCCCCCCAGATCCAACTATGACAAAACAACCAACAGAAATGGGTCACAACTCCTGCTGCTCTGTCCTACCCTGGGTCTGTACATAGTCAACGGTAGGCTTCGAGGAGACTCCTATGATAGGTACACCTACAGCTCATCCCTATGGGGTAATACTGTAAATCACTGACCTCAACCCAGAGTCGCTCAGAGTGTTCACAGTCAGCCCACTAACACCCCTATCAGATCACAGCAAAATCACAGTCTACCTCAACAGAGAAATACTCAATCATGAGGCATCAAAGCCAAAGGAACTGCACAATATTAAGTAATGCTATAYATGGAAGGAATGTAGAGTAGAAACCTACCAACAGCTATGAGGCAAAAACACAACTCCCTGGACAAAATGTTTCACCGTAATAGTGAAGGTGGAAACTTGGCAGTAGAAAACCTAAACAGTATATTTGACCCCTCAGCTTCCCTATCAAATCAAAAAATTCCAAGCAGACAACGTAAGAAAATAAACAACAATGATAAATGGTTTGATGAAGAATGCAAAAACCTAAGAAAGAAATTGAGAAACCTATCCAACCAAAAACATAGACCCAGAAAACCTGAGTCTACGCCTTTGATACAGAAATACATTACGGTAAAAGATTGAACAGCACGTCAGAAATCAGCTCAATGTAATTGAAGAATCCATAGAATCTAACCACTTCTGGGAAAATTGGAACACACTAAACAAACAACCACACGAAGAGTTATCTATCCAAAACGGAGATGTGTGGATTTTTTATTTATTTTATTTTATTTATCCGTTATTTTACCAGGTAAGTTGACTGAGAACACGTTCTCATTTACAGCAACGACCTGGGGAATAGTTACAGGGGAGAGGAGGGGGATGAATGAGCCAATTGTAAACTGGGGACTTTAAGTTGACCGTGATGGTTTGAGGGCCAGATTGGGAATTTAGCCACGGATAAACCACATCTCTAATCTTTTTGACTCTATAACTAAGAACAAACAGCAAAAACATATACATGATCATCTTGGAATCAGCTATTAAAGACTACAAGAAACAACTGGATTACAGGATAAAACTACAGGACAAAATACAAACAATCCAACCCAAAAAGGCCTGTGGTGTTGATGGTATCCTACATGAAATGATAAAATATACAGACCACAAATTCCAATTTGCTGTAGTTAAACTATTTAGTATCATCCTCAGCTCTGGCATCTTCCCCAATATTTGTAACCAAAGACTGATAACCCCAATCCACAAAAGTGGACACAAATTTGRCCCAATAACTACCGTGGGATATGCGTCAACAGCAACCTTGGAGAAATCCTCTGCATTATCATTAACAGCAGACTRGTACATTTCCTCAGTGAAAACAATGTACTGAGCAAATGTCAAATTGGCTTTTTACCAAATTATCATTTGACCGACCACGTATTCACCCAGCACACCCTAATTGACAAACCACAACAAAGGCAAAGTCTTCTCATGCTTTGTTGACTTCAAGAAAGCGTTTGACTCAATTTGACATGAAGGTCTGCTATACAAATTGATGGAAAGGGGTGTTGGGGGAAAAGCATACGACGTTATAAAATCCATGTACACAAACAACAAGTGTGCGGTTGAAATTGGCAAAAAGCACACATATTTCTTTCCACAAGGCCGTGGGATGAGACAGGGATGCACCTTAAGCCCCACCCTCTTCAACATACATGTCAATGAATTGGCGAGGTCACTAGAACAGTCTGCAGCAACCGGCCTCACCCTGCTAGAATCTGAAGTCAAATGTCTTCTGTTTGCTGAGGATCTGGTGCTCCTGTCCCCAACCAATTACTTGACACATTGGAAAGAATTAACAAAAAAATTGAGCAAACTAGAAGGCCATTTGGCCCTGAACAGAGAGTACACAGTGGCAGAATACCTGACCACTGTGACTGACCCAGAATTAAGGAAAGCTTTTTGACTATCTACAGAATCAGTGAGCATAGCCTTGCTATTGAGAAAGGTCGTCGTAGGCAGACCTGACTCTCAAGAGAAGACAGGCTATGTGCACACTGCCCACAAAATGAGGTGGAAACTGAGCTGCACCTCCTAACCTCCTGCCAAATGTATGACCATATTAGAGACACATATTTCCCTCAGATTACACAGACCCACAAAGAATTCGAWTTTTTTTATAAAATCACAAATCTATTGGGTGAGATACCACAGTGTGCAATCACAGCAGCAAGATGTGTGACCTGTTGCCACAAGAAAAGGGCAACCAGTGAAGAATAAACACCCTTGTAAATACAACCCATATTTATTTTCCCTTTTGAACTATTTGCACATCGCTACAACACTGTATATAGACATAATATGACATTTGAAATGTCTTTATTCTTTTGGAACTTGTGTCAGTGTGACATTTTCTATATCACTTTTGTTTATCCATGTCACTTGCTTTGGCAATGTAAACATGTTTCCCATGCCAATAAAGCCCATTGAATTGAATTGAGAGAGAGAGAAGGAGAAAAAAAGAAAAAGAGATAGTGGTGGAGAGAGAAGGAAAGAAGCTGGAGGGCTGGATAGCAGAAGAGGGGATAAGGAGGTGGTGAAACAGGTTAAGATATACAGTAGTCAGGTGTCTTTAGTGAAAAAGTATTTCAACTTCTGTTGTCTAAATAGTGTTACTTTGTCCCTCTCATGTTCTCATTTTGGGCTCCCAAGTGGAGCAGCGGTCTAAGAGGTGTCACTACAGTCCCTGTATCCAGCTGTGATTGGGAGTTCCATAGGGCGGCGCACAATTGGCCCTGCGTCGTCTGGGTTTGGCCGGAGCAGGCCGTCATTGTAAATAAGAATTTGTTCTTAACTGACTTGCCTAGTTAAATAAAGGGTCAATAAAGGTTAAATAAATAAGTAAAACAGCATGAGAAAAAAGGAACTAAATAAAACTTTAAAAGAGAAAAACCATGCATCCTTTAGAACCACCAGTACCCATCACACTAACCCACGGTGATGTGGAGGAGAAAGGGATGGAAGAGCGGGAGGAAGAAAATAAGGGATACTAGAGGAAAGAGGGTCCCATAATGAGAGACTTCTCCCTCTTTCTTCACCCCTTCACACAGCTCCAAACGCTGGGTTCACACAAGCCCTCACTACACTACACACACACATACACGCTCACTACACTACACTACACACACACATACACACTCACTACACACACACATACACACTCACTACACTACACTACACACACACATACACACTCACTACACTACACTACACACACACATACACACTCACACACAAAAGCACACATACGCAATCCAGTTTAAATCAGTTTCTGATTTAAAGCTGGAATCGCTAAATACATTGGGGATTTATGCAATATTTAAGCGATAATGCAGAGGACGTGAGGCATTAGACCAATATGCCACCACTAAGGGCTGTTCTTATGTACGACGCATTGCTGAGTGCCTGGATACAGCCCTTAGCCGTGGTATATTGGCCATATACAACAGACCCCCGAGGTGCCTTATTGCTATTATAAACTAGTTACCAATGTAATTTGACCAGTAAAAATACGTGTGGTATATGGCCAATATACCATAGCTAAGGGCAGTCCTTACGCACAACGCAATGAGGAGTGCTAGCACAAATCCCCAAGGTGCCTTATTGCTATTATATTGCTATTACTAACTGGTTACCAACATAATTACATTTACATTTACATTTAAGTCATTTAGCAGACGCTCTTATCCAGAGCGACTTACAAATTGGTGCATTCACCTTATGACAGCCAGCTGGAACAGCCACTTTACAATAGTGCATCTAAATCTTTTAAGGGGGGGGGGGGGGTGAGAAGGATTACTTTATCCTATCCTAGGTATTCTTAAAGAGGTGGGTTTCAGGTGTCTCCGGAAGGTGGTGATTGACTCCGCTGTCCTGGCGTCGTGAGGGAGTTTGTTCCACCATTGGGGGCCAGAGCAGCGAACAGTTTGTACTGGGCTGAGCGGGAACTGTCTCCTCAGGGTAGGCGAGCAGGCCAGAGGTGATGAACGCAGTGCCCTTGTTTGGGTGTAGGGCCTGATCAGAGCCTGGAGGTACTGAGGTGCCTTCCCCTCACAGCTCCGTAGGCAAGCACCATGGTCTTGTAGCGGATGCGAGCTTCAACTGGAAGCCAGACCTACACACACCACAGCTCAGTCTAACCTGGAGATACAGACCTACACAGGACACAGCTCAGTCTAACCAGGAGATACAGACCTACACAGACCACAGCTCAGTCTAACCTGGAGATACAGACCTACACAGCCCACAGCTCAGTCTAACCTGGGGATACAGACCTACACACACCACAGCTCAGTCTAACCTGGGGATACAGACCTACACACACCACAGCTCAGTCTAACCTGGGATACAGACCTACACAGACCACAGCTCAGTCTAACCTGGAGATACAGACCTAGACAGACCACAGCTCAGTCTACCTGGGGATACAGACCTAACAGGAC
Organism: Salvelinus sp. IW2-2015; assembly: GCF_002910315.2. Lineage (NCBI taxonomy): Eukaryota > Metazoa > Chordata > Actinopteri > Salmoniformes > Salmonidae > Salvelinus > Salvelinus sp. IW2-2015. Next base: position 30,653,872 of record NC_036872.1, on the reverse strand, counting down.
ACAGCTCAGTCTAACCTGGGATACAGACCTAGACAGACCACAGCTCAGTCTAACCTGGGATACAGACCTACACAGACACACCTCAGTCTAACCTGGGATACAGACCTAACAGACACAGCGCAGTCTAACCTGGAGATACAGACCTACACAGACCACAGCTCAGTCTAACCTGGAGATACAGACCTACACAGACCACAGCTCAGTCTAACCTGGATACAGACCTACACAGACCACACCTCAGTAACCGGAATACAGACCTATCACAACCACAGCTCAGTCTAACCTGGGATACAGACCTAACAGACCACAGCTCAGTCTACCTGGGGATACAGACCTACACAGACCACACCTCAGTCTAACCTGGATACAGACCTACACAGACACAGCTCAGTCTAACCTGGATACAGACCTACACAGACCACAGCTCAGTCTAACCTGGGATACAGACCTCACAGGACACAGGTAAAAGATGGTTTGAGGGGCGTATATAGCCCAGTTAGAGCGTTAGGCTAGAAACGAAAGGTTGTAGGTTTGAATCCCGAGCCACAAGGTGAAAGCCTGTCGCTGTCCTTGAGCAAGGCACGTAAACACAATTGCTCCAAGTGTGCTGACAATGAGCATGGCTGTGATCCCCTCTCTGCGTGTCTCCGAGGAGTTGGATATGCTAGAAAACCCTTTTCCATGACACACTTGTAAAAGTGACTGGACAATATAAGCACCGCAAAATGATTATTATTAGAGACGCAACAACTGAGGGTTTATTTTGATTCCCACATGTTTATTGAGGAGTTAAAAATAGTCTCCCTGAAGAAGCTCATTACTACTTTATTACTCTGACATTCCAACACAACATCAGCTGCACGGAGGTGACGGAAAGTTCTAGTGTCATGTTGTCAACCGTTGAGAATGAGCACAGCCCTGGAACACGCACCTTCAAAGACATCTCTCCTCACAGTTTACCAACCAACATACACCTTTAAAGACATCTCCTCACAGTTTACCAACCACACATACACCTTTAAAGACATCTCTCCTCACAGTTTACCAACCACACATACACCTTTAAAGACATCTCTCCTCACAGTTTACCAACCACACATACACCTTAAAAGAATCTCTCCTCACAGTTTACCAACCACACATACACTTTAAAGACATCTCTCCTCACAGTTACCAACCACCATACACCTTTAAAGACATCTCCTCACAGTTTACCAACCACACATACACCTTTAAGACATCTCTCCCACAGTTTACCAACCACACATTCACCTTTAAAGACATCTCTCCTCACAGTTTTACCAACCACACATACACTTTAAAGACATCTCTCCTCACAGTTACCAACCACACATACACCTTTAAAGACATCTCTCCTCACAGTTTACCAACCACACATACACCTTTAAAGACATCTCTCCTCACAGTTACCAACCACACATACACCTTTAAAGACATCTCCTCACAGTTACCAACCACACATACACCTTTAAAACACTCCCCTCAGAGTTTACCAACCACACATACACCTTTAAAGACATCTCTCCTCACAGTTACCAACCACACAACACCTTTAAAGACTCTCTCCTCACAGTTTACCAACCACACATACACATAATTAGAGCCGTAAAAATAAATGTTTGTCATACCATGGTATACGGTCTGATATACCACGGCTTTCGGCCAATCAGCATTCAGGGCTCGAAACACCCAGTTAATAATGATATTTATACCATGGCATGTGTTGAATATTGTTTATTTCCCTGTAACGCATGGTATATTTGCACGACATAATTCAATAGTTAATTTTAGTTAATTTTCACATGTTTTGTTTGAGCTGCTTTTGAAAGCAAAAGTCAAATTGAAAACAGTATTGGTATTTGTTGAATTCGATTTTCAAAATAGCAAGCTAGCACTGATGGGTTAGGTTTAGCTAAACTAGCAAGTCTGTTTGTTTGGTACGGCAACTACTGTAGCTTTCTAGTGGATAATGTGTTAAATTATAGCCACGGTATGAAAGAGATAATCAATTCGGGTTCTATGCGTTCTCTGGAATAATGCAACACACCTTCCAAGTCCGTCATTAGACTGGGACTGGGTGGCTAGGTAGGGCCTTTACAGACACATAGACTAGGTAGGGCCTTTACAGACACAAGACTAGGTAGGGCCTTACAGACACATAGACTAGTAGGCCTTTACAGACACAGAGACTAGGTAGGGCCTTTACAGACACAGAGACTAGGTGTAGGCCTTTACGACACAGAGACTAGGTAGGCCTTACAGACCCAGAGACTGTCAGGTAGGGCCTTACAGACACAGAGACCTAGGTAGGGCCTTTACAGACACAGAGACTAGGTAGGCCTTTACAGACACAGAGACTGGTAGGCCTTTACAGACACAGAGGACTAGGTTAGGGCCTTTACAGACACAGAGGACTGGGTAGGCCTTTACAGACACAGAGACTAGGTAGGGCCTTTACAGACACAGAAAAGACTGGGTGGCTAGGTAGGCCTTTACAGACACAGAGACTGGGTGGCTAGGTAGGGCCTTTACAGACACAGAGACTGGGTGGCTAGTAGGGCCTTTACAGACACAGAGACTGGGTGGCTAGTAGCCTTTACAGACACAAACTGGGTGGCTAGGTAGGCCTTTACAGACACGAGACTGGGGCTAGGTAGGGCCTTAAGACACAGAGACTGGGTGGCTAGGAGGCCTTACAGACACAGAGACTGGTGGCTAGGTAGGGCCTTTACAGACACAGAGACTGGGTGCTAGGTAGGCCTTTCAGACACAGAGACTGGGTGCTAGGTAGGGCCTTTACAGACACAGAGACTGAGGTGGCAGGTAGGCTTTTGCAGACACAGAGATGGGTGGCTAGGTGGCCTTTACAGACACAGAGCGAGGTGCTAGGTAGGCTTTACGAGACAGACAGTAGGGCCTTTCACACAGAGACTGGTGGAGCCTTTACAGACACAGAGACTAGGGCGTGGTGGGCCTTACAGACACAGAGACTAGGAGGCTTGGGAGGTAGGGCCCTTACAGACACAGAGACTAGGTAGGGCCTTACAGACACAGAGACTGGGGGGCTAGTGGGCCTTTACAGACACAGAGACTAGGTAGGCCTTTACAGACACAGAGACTAGGTAGGGCCTTTTACAGACAGCAGAGACTGGGTGGCTAGTAGGCCTTTACAGACACAGAGACTAGTGGTAGAGGCCTTTACAGATCACAGAGACTGGGTGCTAGTAGGGCCTTTACAGACACAGAGACTAGGTAGGGCCTTTACAGACACAAGACTGGGTGAGCTAGGTTAGGGCCTTTACAGACACAGAGACTAGGTAGGGCCTTTACAGACACATAGACTGGGTGGCTAGGTAGGGCCTCGTTACAGACACATAGACTGGGTGGCTACGTAGGCTCAGCAGAGATAGGGCTTTACAGACACAGAGACGTAGGTAGGGCCTTTACAGACACATAGACTGGGTGGCTAGGTAGGGCCTTTACAGACACAGAGATTAGGTAGGGCCTGACAGACACAGGACTAGGTAGGGCTTTACAGACACGAGAGACTAGGGAGGGCCTTTCCAGACACATAGACTGGGGTGGCATAGGTAGGGCCTTACAGAACACGAGAGGCTAGGTAGGGCCACAACACATAGACTGGTGGCTAGTAGGGCCTTTACAGACACAGAGACTAGTAGGGCCTTACAGACACATAGACTGGGTGGCTAGGTAGGGCCTTTACAGACACATAGACTGGGTGGCTAGGTAGGGCCTTTACAGACACAGAGACTAGGTAGGGCCTTTACAGACACATAGACTGGTGGCTAGTAGGGCCTTTACAGACACATAGACTGGTGGCTAGGTAGGCCTTTACAGACAAGAGACTAGGTAGGGCCTTTACAGACACAGAGATAGGTAGGGCCTTTACAGACACAGAGACTTGTAGGGTCTTACAGACACAAGAGACTAGGTAGGGCCTTTACAGACACAAGACTGCGGTGGCTAGGTAGGGCCTTTACAGACACAAGACATACGGCTAGGCCTTACAGACACAGAGAGGCTAGGTAGGCCTTTACAGACACAGAGAGGCTAGGTAGGGCCTTTACAGACACGAAGGACTAGGTAGGGCCTTTACAGACACAGAGACTAGGTAGGGCCTTTACAGACACATAGAACTGGTGGCTAGGTAGGCCTTTAACAGACACAGAGACTAGGTGGCTAGGTAGGCTTTACAGAACACAGAGACTAGGTAGGGCCTTTAAACACAGAGACTAGTAGACCTTACAGACACAGAGACTAGGTAGGGCCTTTACAGACACAGAGACTAGGTAGAGGCCTTTACAGACACATAGACTGGTGGCTAGGTAGGGCCTTTACAGACACATAGACTGGGTGGCTAGGTTAGGCCTTTACAGACACAGTAGACTACGTAGGGCCTTTTACAGACACATAGACTGGTGGCTAGGTAGGGCTTACAGACACAGAGACTCAGGTAGGCCTTTACAGACACAGTAGACTGTGGCTAGGTAGCCTTTACAGACACATAACTGGGGCTAGTAGGCCTTTTACAGACACAGAGACTAGGTAGGGCCTTTACAGACACAGAGACTAGGTAGCCTTTACAGACACCAGGACTTGGTAGGGGCCTTTACAGACACAGAGACTAGATAGGGCCTTTACAGACACAGAGACTAGGTAGGGCCTTTACAGACACATAGACTGGGTGGTAGTAGGGCCTTTACAGACACAGAGACTAGGTCTAGTAGGCCTTTACAGACACATAGGACTGGTGGCTAGAGTTTACAGACACAGAGACTAGGTAGGGCCTTACAGACACAGAGACTAGGTGCCTTACAGACACATAGTCACTGGATGGCTAGGTAGGCCTTTACAGACACATTAGACTGGGTGGCTAGTAGGCCTTAACAGACCACATAGGATGGGTGCAGGTAGGGCCTTTACAGACACATAGACTGGTGGCTAGGTAGGCGCCTTTACAGACACAGAGACTGTGGCTAGTAGGCCTTTACAGACACATAGACTGGGGGCTAGGTAGGGCACTCTTACAGACACAGAAACTGGGGCTAGTAGGCTTTACAGACACATAAGACTGGTGGCTAGGTAGGGCCTTTACAGACACATAGACTGGGTGGCTAGGTAGGGCCTTTACAGACACAGAGACTGGGTGGCTAGGTAGGGCCTTTACAGACACAGAGACTGGGTAGGGCAAAAACATGTGCGGCACTCAGCTAAAATCTGAAATCCCGATGTGGCCCTCGAGACAAAATGATTGCCCATCCCTGCCCTAATGGAGGGTTCTAGTTCTGGTTCCAGTCAGACTCTACTGGAGGGTTCTAGTTCTGGTTCCAGTAAGACTCCACTGGCGGGTTGTAGTTCCAGTCAGACTCTACTGGAGGGTTCTAGATCTGATTCCAGTCAGACTCTATTGGAGAGTTCTAGTTCTGATTCCAATCAGACTCTACTGGAGGGTTCTGGATCCAGTCAGATTCTACTGGAGGGTTTTTGTTCTAGTTCCAGTCAGACTCTACTGGAGGGTTCTAGATCTGGTTCTAGTCAGACTCTAATGGAGGGTTCTGGTCCAGTCAGACTCTATTGGAGGGTTCTGGTCCCAGTCAGACTCTACTGGAGGGTTCAGGTTCTAGTCAGACTCTACTGGAGGGTTCTAGTTCTGGTTCTAGTCAGACTCTACTAGAGGGTTCTGGTTCTGATTCCAGTCAGACTCTACTGGAGGGTTCTAGTTCTGGTTCTAGTCAGACTCTACTGGAAGGTTCTAGTTCTGGTTCTAGTCAGACTCTAATGGAGGATTCTAGTTCTGGTTCCAGTCCGAATTTACTATGTTGTTCTAGTTCTGGTTCAAGTCAGACTCCACTGGAAGGTTTTACTTCTGGTTCCAGTCAGACTCAACTGGAGGGAACTAGATCTGGTTCCAGTCAGATTCTACTACGCTGTTCTAGTTCTGATTCCAGTCAGAATCTATTGGAGGGTTCTAGTTCTGGATCCAGTCAGACTCTACTGGAGGGTTCTGGTTCTAGTCAGACTCTACTGGAGGGTTCTAGTTCTGGTTCCAGTCAGACTATACTGGAGGGTTCTAGTTCTGGTTCCAGTCAGACTCTCCTGGAGAGTTATAAATCTGGTTCTAGTCAGACTCTATTTGAGGGTTTTAGTTCTAGTCAGACTCTACTGCAGGGTTCTAGTTCTATTTTTAGTCAGACTGTCACGCCCTGGCCTTAGTATTCTTTGTTTTCTTTATTATTTTAGTTAGGTCAGGGTGTGACATGGGGTATGTTTGTGTTTTGGGTGTTTATTATGGTAAAGGGGGTGTTGGTTTTAGTGTATGGGTTTGTGTTGAGTGTATGTGTCTAGGATTGTCTATGGTTGAGTGTAGGTGTTTAGGAAAGTCTATGGTTACCTGATTTGGTTCTCAATCAGAGACAGCTGGTTATTGTTGTCTCTGATTGGGAGCCATATTTAAGGTAGCCATAGGCTTTAGGTGTTTGTGGGTAATTGTCTATGTTTGAACGTTTGTAGCCTGTGTGTGTGTGCACAACGTTTATAGCTTCACGGTCGTTTGTTTAGTTTATGTATAGTGTTCGTTTCATGTTTTCTCTCTTCTGAATAAAAGAAGATGTTCTTTTCACGCGCTGCGCCTTGGTCCTCACTCTCTTCAGTAGACGATCGTGACACAGACTCTACTGGAGTGTTCTGATTCCAGTCAAACTCAACTGGAGGGTTCTAGTTCTGGTCCCAGTCAGATTGTACAAGGTTGTTCTAGTTCTGGTTCCAGTCAGACTGTACTGGAGGGTTCTAGTTCTGGTTCCAGTCAGACTCTACTGGAGGGTTCTAGTTCTGGTTCCAGTCAG
>NC_036872.1:30627270-30646963 GCF_002910315.2 Salvelinus sp. IW2-2015 | reverse complement strand
TTAAAGTAATACTTCTAATTCGCCAGATGGTTGTTGACCTATAAGAGGGAAGTGGGGTGGGGAGAGGAGGCGTGTGTTTGTCTGTCTGTGTTGTGTGGTGTGTGTGTGTGTGTGTTGTGTGTGGTGTGTGTGGTGTGTGTGTGTGTGTGTGTGTGTGTGTGTGTGTGTGTCTAGAACCAGAACCCTCCAGTAGAGTCTGACTGGAACCAGAACTAGAACCCTCCAGTAGAGTCTGACTGGAACCAGAACTAGAACCCTCCAGTAGAGTCTGACTAGAAATAGAACAAGACACTGCAGTAGAGTCTGACTAGAACCAGAACCCTCCAGTATATTCTGACTGGAACCAGAACTTGAACTCTTCAGTGGAATCTGACTGGAACCAGAACTGGAACCCTCCAGTAGAGTCTGACCTGAACCAGAACTAGATCCCTCCAGAAGAGTCTGACTAGAACCAGAACCCTCCAGTAGAGTCTGACTGGAACCAGAACAACAACACTCCGGTAGAGTCTGACTAAAACCAGCGCTAGATCCCTTCAGTAGAGTCTGACTGGAACCAGAACTAGAACCCTCAAGTAAAGTCTGACTGGAACAGACAAGAACAACTAGTACAATCTAACTGGAACCAGAACTAGAACCTCCAGTAGATCTGACTGGAACCAGAACTAGAACCCTCCAGTACAGTCTGACTGGAACCAGAACTAGAACCCTCCAGTAGAGTCTGACTGGAACCAGAACTAGAACCCTCCAGTACAGTCTGACTGGAACCAGAACTAGAACAACCTTGTACAATCTGACTGGACCAGAACTAGAACCCTCCAGTTGAGTTTGACTGGAATCAGAAACACTCCAGTAAGAGTCTGTGTCACGATCGTCTACTGAAGAGAGTGAGGACCAAGGCGCAGCGCGTGAAAAGAACATCTTCTTTATTCAGAAGAGAGAAAACATGAAACGAACACTATACATAAACTAAACAAACGACCGTGAGCTATAAACGTTGTGCACACACACACAGGCTACAAACGTTCAAACATAGACAATTACCCCACAAACACCTAAAGCCTATGGCTACCTTAAATATGGCTCCCAATCAGAGACAACAATAACCAGCTGTCTCTGATTGAGAACCAAATCAGGTAACCATAGACTTTCCTAAACACCTACACTCAACCATAGACAATCCTAGACACATACACTCAACACAAACCCATACACTAAAACCAACACCCCCTTTACCATAATAAACACCCACAAACACAAACATACCCCATGTCACACCCTGACCTAACTAAAATAATAAAGAAAACAAAGAATACTAAGGCCAGGGCGTGACATAAACCCCCCCCCTTAAGGTGCGAATTCCGGGCGCACCAGCACATAGTCTAGGGGAGGGTCTGGGTGCGTCCGTCCACGGCGGCGGCTCCGGCACTGGTCGTGGTCCCCACCCCACCATAGTCACTACCCGCTTTCTTAACCCACTGGAATAAGGGGCAGCACCGGACTAAGAGGCAGCACCGGACTAAGGGGCCAGCACGCGGACTAAGGGCAGTACCGGACTAAGGGGCAGCACCAGGATAAGGGGCAGCACCAGGATAAGGGGCAGACCAGGATAGGGCAGCACCAGGATAAGGGGCAGCACCAGATAAGGCTGCAGCACCAGGATAAGGGGCCAGCACAGGCTAAGGGCAGCTCCGGACTGAGGAACGGATCCTGGCTGGACGGCTCTGGCGGATCCTGGCTGTACGGCTCATGGCTGGCTGATGGACTCTGGCTGCTCAGGCGGCTGACGATCTGGCTGCTCATGGCCGCTGACGGATCTGGCTGCTCATGGCCGGCTGAGCGTGGCGGCGGCGCGATGGCCGGCTGACGGATCTGGCTGCTCATGGCCGGCTGACGGATCTGGCTGCTATGGCCGGCTGACGGATCTGGCTGCTCATGGCCGGCTGACGGATCTGGCTGCTCATGGCCGGCTGACGGCTCTGGACGCTCATCGCTGACGGCTCTGGACGCTCATGCCGGCTGACGGCTCTGGACGCTCATGGCCGGCTGAACGGCTCTGGACGCTCATGGCTGGTTGGCGGCTCTGGCAGATCCTGTCCTGGTTGGCGGCTCTGGCAGATCCTGTCTGGTTGCGGCTCTGGCAGATCCTGTCTGGTTGGCGCTCTGCAGATCCTGTCTGGTTGGCGCTCTGGCAGATCCTGTCTGGTTGGCGGCTCTGGCAGATCCTGACTGACGGGCGGCTCTAACGGCGCTGGGCAGACGGATGGCTCAGATGGCGCTGGGCAGAGGATGGCTCAGATGGCGCGTGGGGAGACGGATGGCTCAGATGGCGCTGGGGAGACGGATGGCTCAGATGGCGCTGGGAGACGGATGGCTCAGATGGCGCTGGGAGACGGATGGCTCAGATGGCGCTGGGGAGACGGATGGCTCAGATGGCGCTGGGGAGACGGATGGCTCAGATGCGGCTGGGGAGACGGATGGCTCAGATGGCGCTGGGAGACGGATGGCTCAGATGGCGCTGGGGAGACGGAATGGGCTCAGAATGGCGCTGGGGAGACGGATGGCTCTTGGCCGGATAAGGCGCACTGTAGACCTGGTGCGTGGTGCCGGAACTGGAGGCACCGGGCTAAGGACACGCACCTTCAGGCTAGTGCGGGAGAAAGGAACAGGGCATACTGGACCCTGGATACGCACATTAGGCCTAGTGCGTGTGCCGGCACTGGTGGTACCGGGCTGGGACACGCACTTCAAGGCTAGTGCAGGGAGCAGGAACAGGGCATACTGGACCCTGGATACGCACATTAGGCCTAGTGCGTGGGTGCCGGCACTGGTGTAGCAGGCTGGGGACACGCACTTCAAGGCTAGTGCGGGGAGCAGCAACAGGATGCAAGGACTCTGGAGACGCACAGGGAGGCTTGGTGCGTGGCGTAGGCACTGGTGGTAATGGGCTGGAGACACGCACCATTGGACGATTGCGTGGAGGAGGAACAGGGCTCTGGAGACACACTGGAAGCCTGGTGCGTGGTGTAGCCTGGTGGAACTGGACTGGGGCGGGGGAAGGTGGCGCCGGAAATACCGGACGTGCAGGCGTACTGGCTCCCTTGAGCACCGAGCCTGCCCAACCTTACCTGGTTGAATGCTCCCCGTTGCCCGACCAGTGCGGGGAGGTGGAATAACCCGCACCGGGCTATGTAGGCGAACCGGGGACACCATGCGTAAGGCTGGTGCCATGTAAGCCAGCCCGAGGAGACGCACTGGAGACCAGACGCGTTGAGCCGGCTTCATGGCACCTGGCTCAATGCCCAATCTAGCCCTACAGTGCGGGGAGGTGGAAAACCCGCACCGGCTATGCACACGTACAGGAGACACCGTGCGCTCTACTGCGTAACACGGTGTCTGCCCGTACTCTCGCTTCCACGGTAAGCCTTGGAAGTGGGCGCAGGTCTCCTACTGCCCTCGGCCCACTACCTCCTAGCCCCCCCCCAAGAAATTTTTGGTAGTACTCACGGGCTTCCAGCCTTGCCTCCCGTGCTGCCTCCTCATATCGCCTCCTCTCGGTTTCGCTGCCTCCAGCTCTTCACGAGGGAGGCGATATTCTCCCGGTTGTGCCTCCCTTTCTTCCAATAATCTCCTCCCATGTCCAAGAATCCTTGATGTCTTGCTCCTGTTGCCGCTTGTCACGCTGCTTGGTCCGTTGGTGGGTAATTCTGTCATGATCGTCTACTGAAGAGAGTGAGGACCAAGGCGCAGCGCGTGAAAGAAAAATCTTCTTTATTCAGAAGAGAGAAAACATGAAACGAACACTATACATAAACTAAACAAAAGACGACCGTGAAGCTATAAACGTTGTACACACACCACACACACACACACACACACACAACACACACAACACACACACACACACACACACACACACAGCACACACACACACACACACACACACACACACACACACACAACCACACACACACAACACACACACACACACACACACACACACCACACACACAACACACACACACACACACACACACACACACAACACAGGCTACAAACGTTCAAACATAGACAATTCCCACAAAACACTAAAGCCTATGGCTACCTTAAATATGGCTCCCAATCAGAGACAACAAATAACCAGCTGTCCTCTGATGAGAACCAAATCAGGTAACCATAGACTTTCCTAAACACCTACACTCAACCATAAGACAATCCTAGACACATACATCAACCACAAACCCATACAAACTAAAACCCAACACCCCTTTACCATAATAAACCCCAAACACAAAACATACCCATGTTCACACCCCTGACCTAACTAAAATAATAAAGAAAACAAAGAATACTAAGGCCAGGGCGTGACAGTCTGACTAAAATAGAACTAGAACCCTGCAGTAGAGTCTGACTAAACTAAAACCCTCAAATAGAGTCTGACTAGAAACCAGATTATAACTCTCCAGGAGAGTCTGACTGGAACCAGAACTAGAACCCAGTATAGTCTGACTGGAACCAGAACTAGAACCTCTCAGTAGAGTCTGACTAGAACCAGAACCTCCAGTAGAGTCTGACTGGATCCAGAACTAGAACCCTCCAATAGATTCTGACTGGAATCAGAACTAGAACAGCGTAGTAGAATCTGACTGGAACCAGATCTAGTTCCCTCCAGTTGAGTCTGACTGGAACCAGAAGTAAAACCTTCCAGTGGAGTCTGACTTGAACCAGAACTAGAAACATAGTAAATTCGGACTGGAACCAGAACTAGAACCCTCCATTAGAGTCTGACTAGAACCAGAACTAGAACCCTTCCAGTAGAGTCTGACTAGAACCAGAACTAGAAACCCCAGTAGAGTCTGACTGGAATCAGAACCAGAACCCTCTAGTTAGAGGTCCTGACTAGAACCAGAACTAGAACCTCCAGTAGAGTCTGACTAGAACCTGAACCTTCCAGTAGAGTCTGACTGGGACCAGAACCTCCAATAGAGTCTGACTGACCAGAACCCTCCATTAGAGTCTGACTAGAACAGATCTAGACCTCCAGTAGAGTCTGCTGGAAACTAGAACAAAAACACGCCTCCAGTACGAATCTGACTGGATCCAGAACCCTCCAGTAGAGTCTGATTGGAATCAAGAACTAGAACTCTCCAATAGAGTCTGACTGGAATCAGATCTAGAACCCTCCAGTAGAGTCTGACTGGAACTACAACCCGCCAGTGGAGTTTACTGGAACCAGAACTATGAACCCTCCAGTAGAGTCTGACTGGAACCAGAACTAGAACCTCCATTAGGGCAGGGATTGGGGCAATCATTTTTGTCTCGAGGGCCACATCGGGATTTCAAGATTTTAGCTGAGTGCCGCACATGTTTTTTGCCCTAGCCAGTCTCTGTGTCGTAAAGGCAAAGCACTGTTTTAATTAGCGAGACATTTTATTAGATGAAGAATGTATCCAAAGAATACACACATTCAATCTGGCAAAAATGTGAAGGTTTGGTATTGTTTATGGTAAGCCATCTGTGTGACCCCTGAGAAAGTTGAAAATCCTCGAATCCTTTCTTCTTCCCTCTCTCCCCTTTTTTCTCCCTTTTTCTCACCTTTCTCTGTCTCTAAAAACAAAGTACATTCAAGTTGAAAATAGGAGTAAGTTTAGCCTTTCATCCATTCTGAAGGTGAAAACTCAGTTCAATATTCTTTTCAAAACATGCTTTAGGGTTTTGGGGCATAAAAGCTCACACTAACTTAGAGACTCAATCAAGCACATTAATGAGCCATATCCTATCTGGGAGGAGAGGAAGTACTATAAAAAAAATCAAAATCACTTCAATAGGCTTAGAAGAGTTAAAGGGTTCTTATGCATTCCACCCTGCATCCCACTGCTGACTTGCTTCTGAAACTCAGCAGGGTTGGTCCTAGTCAGTCCCTGGATGGGAGACCAGATGCTGCAGGAAGTGGTGTTGGAGGGCCAGTAGGAGGCAACCTTTCCCAAGTAGGAGGCAACCTAAATATCCCAATGCCCCAGGGCAGTGATTGGGGACATTGTCCTGTGTAGGGTGCTGTCTTCTGGATGGGATGTTAAATGGTTGTTCTGACTCTCGGTGGCCACTAAAGATCCCATGGCACTTATCATATGAATAGTGGTGTTAATCCTGGTGTCCTGGCTAAATTTCCAATCTGGCCCCATCATGGTCACCTAATCATGCCCCGCTTACATTTGGCTCATTCATCTCCTCTCCTGTAACAATTCCCCAGGTCATTGCTGTAAATGAGAATGTGTTCTCAGTCAACTTACCTGGTAAAATAAGGGTTAAGTAAACATTTTACAAATAATTCATTATGGCAGTAAACAGGACTTTTATTCTGAAAAAAATMAACACATGCATCTTTATAGAACCTATCCTTAATAAAATAGTTTGAAATGTTCAACTGAAAATGTAAATAGTTTCACTGTAAGCTATTGAATCATAGACAAGCACAAAGTGTAAGTGCTAAATATGTTTTTTTGTTTATATTTTATACATATAAAATGGATGGAATTACTTTTCAATTTTTGGGGGGAAGCATACAAAAAGTGATTGATGAAGGGATCGATTGATTGATATACTGATATATTGCATTACCCGTATCCACTGGTTGGCCTTCCTCTCGACAGCATTGTGAGGTTGCTTTGAATATTAGACTCAACAGACTCTGGAACAGCAGCGAGCGGCTAACACAACACAAGACACAGGACACACAACACAAGACACAGGACACACAACACAAGACACAGGACACACAACACAAGACACAGGACACACAACACAGACACAGGACAAAAACCACACACAACACAAGACACAGGACACACAACACACACAGGACACAGGACAACACAAGACACAGGACACACAACACAAGACACAGGACACACAACACAAACACAGGACACACAACACAAGACACAGGACACACAACACAAGACACAGGACACCAAACACAAAGACACAAGACCCACAGGACACAGCAACACAAGACACAGGCACACACAAACACAAGACACAGGACACACAACACAAGACACAGGACACACAACACAAGACACAGGACCCACAACACAACACAGACACCAACACAAGACACAGGACACACAACACAAGACACAGACACACACACACAAGACAGTGGCATTTAGGCAAGGCATCCATCCTCCACCCACCCAGCCATCCACCCTTCCACCCATACAGACAGCCACCCACCAAACCATCCACCCACCCATCCATGTCCTAGTGACAGTCACCATCAGCAGCGACAAGGGGATTCCAGCAGAGGCAGCCCAGGAACTGGCATATGAAGGGAATAGTCTTCATGTTCTCTGTGGTGGAGCTCTGCGAACACACACCACTGACACACCACACACACACACACACACACACACACACACACACACACACACACACACACACACACACACACACACACACACACACACAACACACACCACACCACTGACTGGGCCAAACCTAGTCTGATCCCAAATGCCACCGTATTCTCTATGTAGTGCACTGCTTTTGACCAGGGCGAGAACTCGTCATGTGTTGAGAACTGGAAGAGATACACAAAAACAGTGGGATGGGCCAGGTACAGTTTTGCGTGTTGTGGCTCTGTTGGCCCGGATAAAAAACTGTACGTATATGTTGTGTGATGAGTGAGTGTCTCTGTTGTGTGTGTGTGTTTACGGAACCTCTTGGCGCACGGATCCCTTTAACGGGATCATTGTCGTAAACAACCGCTGAATTGCAGAGCGCCAAATTAAAAAAAAAATGCTAAAAATATTTATTTAATGAAATCACAAGTGAAATATACCAAAACACAGCTTAGCTTGTTGTTAATCCACCTATCGTCAGATTTTGAAAATATGCTTTACAGCGAAAGCAATCCAAGCATTTGTGAGTTTATCGATCACTAGACAAAACATTACGAACAGCTAGCAGCAATGTAGATTGGTCATGAAAGCCAGAAAAGCAAATAAATTAATCGCTTACCTTTGATGATCTTCAGATGTTTGCACTCACGAGACTCCCCGTTACACAATAAATGTTCCTTTTGTTGGATTAATGCGTTACGCGTTGGTGTTTTATGTTCAGAAATCAACATGCTCGAGCAGTCATGAACGACAGACGAAAATTCCAAATAGTATCCGTAAAGTTCGTAGAAACATGTCAAACGTTTTTAACAATCAGTCCTCAGGTTGTTTTTTAACATAAATAATCGATAATATTTCAACCGGACTGTAAACTATTCAATACAGGAGAGAAAGAAAATGTCGAGCAACCAGTGAGCATGAACTAATGGAAGGACATCCGTCTATTCACTGACGCGATTTGATAAATCTCGCTAATTGTTCAGAATAAAAGCTTGAAACTATGTCTAAAGACTGTTCACACCCCGAGGAAGCCATGGGAAAAGGAATCTGGTTGATATCCCTTTAAATGGACGAAAGGCAGGCAATGGAACAGTGATTTTTCAAAATAAGAGTCACTTCCGGGTTGGATTTCCTCAGGTTTTCGCCTGCAAAATCAGTTCTGTTATACTCACAGACAATATTTTGACAGTTTTGGAAACTTTAGAGTGTTTGCTATCCTACTCTGTCAATTATATGCATATTCTAGCATCTGGACCTGAGAAATAGGCAGCTTACATTGGAACGTTATTTTTCCAAACGTAAAAATTCTGCCCCCAGCTTCAACAGGGTATAAAAGACTCTTCAGCTCAGAGAAATAAATTTAACCCCTGTGTGTGTGTGTGTGTGTGTGTGTGTGTGTGTGTGTGTGTGTGTGTGGTGTGTGTGTGTGTGTGTGTGTGTGTGTGTGTGTGTGTGTGTGGTGTGTGTGTGTGTGTGTGTGTGTGTGTGTGTGTGTGGGCTGGGCTGGGAATTGCCAGGGCCCTCACTATACGATATTACCCCTATACTTTGGTGCCGATACAATATATATTGCGGTTCTCAAGATTCTCACTATTCTATATGTATTGCGATTCTCAACATTCTAATGATTCTGCAGTATATGTATTGCGATTCGATACTGAGATTTTATTGCGAATCGATGTTCCATATTGCTCACCATATGTCTGCTAGGAGAGGGACAAGAGAGAACAATGAGAAAACACGTTTTAAACAGTCATGGAAATTAAAGTGCAGAGAACATTTAAAAAGAAGACYGAGAACAAACTACAGCATGAAGGAAAAATACTGGCGTTTTGGTGCAGGTACAGACAAAATAATATTGTGATATTGTCAAAACGATATGATATTATTTTTAACTAACGATACGATAGTTAAAAATAATAATCCAATATGTAATTTRCCCCCCCATCACTACTGTACACTGAAGCACACTCACAGCATCCCACTCTTTTCAATCCTGTACATAACACATGGTCTCAGTTTAATATGACACGCGTGTGTGTTTGTGCATGTGTGTCATTACATAACTCAACCCAGGAGGAAAGTTTATTTACAATAAGAACTTTATTAAGGTTTCTGGCTGTTGAAACATACGATACAGGCCTCAAAGAAAGAATGAGCCATCGCAACAGAAGAGAATCATCACCAACTGCCATAGCCAAATCAGCATGAAAGGCAGTACTAGTACTGTCCCTGACAAAAGTATGAAAATGTATGCTCTCACTACTGTAAGTTGCTCTGAATAAGAGCGTCTGCTAAATGACTAAAATGTAAAAATGTGTGTCTGATGCTTACTCTGACATCTAGGACAGAAGTGACTGATTATGTGGTGACCAAGGGGAGTTAACGAGACTTCATTGGAGTCCTTTGTCTGTCCAACTATGTCATCAGGACAAAGATACGTCAATCCACTGAAGAGCCATTCTGGTCTGCATCGCAAATGGCCCTTTATTTGCTATYTAGTGCACTACTATGAGCCCTGGTTAAAAGTAGTGCAGTGCACTATATAGGGACTAGAGTGCCATTTGAGACAAATAAGGGTGTCAGTGGTATAGATGTGTAATGTGTATACTGCACACAATGTCAACTAAACACACACACGATGCTTCTCCCAAACTCCAAAGCTGTGAGTGTGTGTATCCAGCAGCCAGAAGGAAAACCAAACACACACAGCTCCCAGGGTCCTAACCCAAAGGAAATTGATATTAATTGGAGAGAAAAAAATGATCCTCGGGGCCAAAGCAACAATAAAGTCTTGAAGTCATCAAAGAAGGCAACACTGGTGCCAAGAATTATTTTATTTTATGAGCTCTCTGCCGGGAAAGGATTTCTCTCCAATTAGGCGATCATTCCCTCTCTCCTTCACACTATTTCACTCTCTCCATCTCTCTCTCACATTGCAGATGCTCTCACCAAAGGGCTGACATACTTCCAAAGTGATGAAAGCAGAGAGAAAGAGAGAGAGGGAGAGCGAGAGAGAGAGAGAAAGAGGGAGAGAAGAAGAAAAAGAAGAAYAAGGAGACAATGTGAAAGAGAGCGATCGAGGGAGAGGATTACATGTCAGCACTGGCAGAGGTGTGCATCGTGAAAGCCAAGTTAAAAGGCTGGACTGACAAAGTGACAAAGTGACAACTTGTCTTCCTCTCTGGCTGTGCTTCCAGAGCAGACCTAGTGCTGAGTATAGACAGGCATACTACCAAGCCCATGTAAGGAGAAATACAGAGGGATGGATAGACAGAGCGAGAGATTGAGAAACACAGTGACCGTGAGAGTGTGATGCTGAATCCCCTAGCCCTTATAGGTACTTCTGTAGATCTGGGAGAAGGTGTAGCTTATTACAATATTACTTAAAGCTGACCTCTCAGATCTCAGATCTCAGATCTAGCAAACATAAAGTGTCTTGCGCTAGGTCCTAGGGATCCATTTGGAATTCAGCATGAGAAAGACAGTGAGAGAAACAAAGCAAACAAGCGAGTGTTGGGCTGAGAGGACTCAAGTTAGTGGTATCATTTTAGCACGATGGACCGCACCAGCCCAAAAAAAGAGCCCACTTCCGAGAGAGAGAGAGAGAGAGAGAGAGAGAGAGAGAGAGAGAGAGAGAGAGAGAGCGAGAGCGAGAGTTTCTCCAAAGTAGAACTCAGGGATCGAATACTTATGAATGGGATATTTCTGTTTTTCATTTTTCAATACATTTGCAAAAAGTTCGAACAACATGTTTTCATTTTTGTCATTAATGGGGTATTGAGTGTTGATGTGTATTTTTTTTTATTTTGAATTCAGGCTGTAACACAACACAATGTGGAATAAGTCAAGGTGTATTAATATTTGAATTCAGGCTGTAACACAACACAATGTGGAATAAGTCAAGGTGTATTAATATTTTAATTCAGGCTGTAACACAACACAATGTGGAATAAGTCAAGGTGTATTCATATTTAGAATTCAGGCTGTAACACAACACAATGTGGAATAAGTCAAGGTGTATTGATATTTTCTGCGGGCGCTGTACGTTAGGAAACTTTTCAATGGGGACTGTAGAACTGTCATTATTAAGGTAACTAGAGGAGTGACTAGCTAAGACGTTTTATGTTTTATTGCAATGTATTACATCTCCTAAATTCCACAAAAGCATACTGTAACTGAACTGCATCAATACACTTCAATTGGAATGCAATACCCATGAGCTACTTACCACAAGATGTCAGTATTTCATGTTCTCACGTTGAGATGTAAACACAGCCGCTCTTGTCTCATGTGAAGTCCTCCTGCCGTTGACACACAAAACACACTCAATAAGAGAGGACTTAGCCTATCTGTGTGGTGTAGTCTAAGGTAGCAAATACATTATGAGTAGTCAAAATGATACTCTCCACATTCAGTAGCCATCATAGAATTGCTTTGGCTAATGCTTTCCCTAGAAAAGAAGGCATACTGTAGCATACCAGTCGAATTTGTTTCAACTGTGGCTACAAACTATCCTAAGACAGGCAGTCATAATATCAACAATTTTACTATACTGTCAGTGACATTAAATTACCGACCTGTATGTTCAAATTCACCGTCAGAAAATATGCTCCTTTGTAAAGTGACAACAATCTGAATTTCCCTCTTCGCCTGCAAAGGATCCCATTGGCTCAGCGGCCCACGGCACATTCTCAACTGTAGGKAGTTGCTTGTGCCTCATTTGCTGTTTGTTCGGATCTAGGATCAGTTTACCCTGCCCAAATCCATACATTGCCWTCAGAAAGTATTCATACCCCTTCACTTATTCCACAGTTTGTTGTGTGACAGCCTGAATTCAAATTAATTGCTTTGATTCTTTTTTACACACAATGCCAATAATGACAAAGTGAAAGCATGTTTTTTTTTWAATATTTCCACATGTATTATGAAATACATACTGTACATATCTCATTCACATAAGTATTCACACCCCTGAGTCAATACTTTTTAGAAGTCTTTCTAGGTAAATGTCTAAGAGCTTTCCACACCTGGATTGTGCAACATTACACCGTTATTCTTTTCAAAATTCTTCAAGCTCTGTCAAATTAGTTATTGATCATTGCTAGACAACCATTTTCAGGTCTTGCCATACATTTTCAAGCAGATTTAAGTCAAAACTGTAACTCGAACCATTGGCCACTCAGAAACATTCAGTGTCTTCTCGGTAAGCAACTCCAGTGTAGATGTGGCCTTGTCCTGCTGAAAMGTGAATTCATCTCCCAGTGTCTGGTGGAAAGCAGACTGAACCAGATTTTCCTTGAGGATTTTGCCTGTGCTTTGTGCTCAGGCCATTTCTTTTTTTATGCTGAAAACTCACTAGTCCTTAACAATTACAAACATACCCATAAAAGGATGCAGCCACCACTATGATTGAAAATATGTAGAGTTGTCAGGCTGTGGGTAACTGGTGCATGGAATCAGGCGTAGGACAGCAGAGATGAGTGTACAAGGTCATTTATTCCACGAACAGCACCAGTATAAAACAAATACTAAAGGTGCGTGAAATTACCGGTCACTCGTAAATAAAGGGCGTAATAACGAACCCGGAAAACAATACCAGCCAACAAGTAACGACCTGACCATTATATACAAACACGCACACAAACACGGGGGAAACAGAGGGTTAAATAATGAACATGTAATTGGGGAATAGAAACCAGGTGTGTAGAAAACAAAGACAAAACAAATGGGAAATGAAAAGTGGATCAGCGATGGCTAGAAAGCCGGTGACGTCGACCGCCGAACACCACCCGAACAAGGAGAGGGAACGACTTCGGCGTGGTACTCAGTTATGTGTTGTATACAAGAGTGGTACTCAGTTATGTGTTGTATTGGATTTGCCCCAAACATAACACTTTGTATTCAGGACAAAAGTGAATTGTTTTGCCACATTCTTTGCAGTATAACTTTAGTGCCTTGTTGCAAACAGGATGCATGTTTTTGATTATTTTAKTCTGTACAGGCTTCCTTCTTTTCACTGTGTCAATTAGGTTAGTGTTATGGAGTAACTACAATGTTGTTGATCCATCATCAGTTTTCTCCCTAKGTGTTTTCCTTCCTCTCCGTTAACTGAGTTGGGAAGGATGCCTGCTGTCTAAATTCCACATTACACTCTGGGGTAGGGAAAGTGTCATTAATAACGTCAGCATGCTCAAAGGGATATTCAATGTCTGTTTGTTTTAATTTTATACCCATCTACCAGTAGGTGTCCTTCCTTGCGAGGCATGGAAACCTCCCTGGTCTTTGTGGTTGAATCTGTGTTTGAAATCCACTGCTCGTCTGAGGGACCGTACAGATAATAGTATGTGTGGGGTAGAGAGATGAGGTAGTCATTCAAAAACCATGTTAAACACTAGTATTGCACACAGAGTGAGTCCATGCAACTTGTTTAAGCAACTGTTTACTCCTGAACATATTTAGGCTTGCCATAACAAAGGGGTTGAATACTTACTGACTCAAGACATTACAGCTTTTCATTTTTAATGAATTTATAAACATTTAGAAAAACATAATTCCACTGTGACATTGTAGAGTATTTTGCGCAGGCCAGTGACAGAAAAACGCAATTTAATATTTTTTGAATTCAGGCTTTAAACACAACAGAATGTAGAAATAGTCAAGGGGTATGAATACTTCTGAAGGCACTGTATCTGACTGTGTCTGACTGTATCTGACTGTGTCTGACTGTATCTGACTGTGTCTGACTGTATCTGACTGTGTCTGACTGTATCTGACTGTGTCTGACTGTAGCTGATTGTAGCTGACTGTATCTGACTGTGTCTGACTGTAGCTGAGTGTAGGGCTGACTGTATCTGACTGTCTCTTGACCTGTGTCTGACTGTATCTGACTGTATCTGACTGTATCTGAACTGTGTGCCTGATTGTATCTGACTGTGCTGACTGTATCTGACTGTTGCTGAGCTGTGCCTGACTGTATCTGACTGTAGCTGACTGTATCTGACTGTATCTGACTGTGCTCTGACTGTATCTGACTGTATCTGACTGTGCTGCTGTACTGTATCTGACTGTATCTGACTGTGTACTGTCTGACTGTTGACTGACTGTGTGTCTGTACTGTAGCTGATTGTAGCTGACTGTATCTGACTGTAGCTGATTGTAGCTGATTGTGTCTGACTGTAGCTGACTGTGTCTGACTGTAGATGCACCATTAGATTGACCTAAATTCAAAACTGAATTTAGGTCCATATTTAGGGGCAATGTGTTTTATAGACCAGTACTCAATTGATTGGTGTTAGAACAGCTAATGTAAAGTAGTTTGGTGTATAAAAAGTATGAAAATACACTACATGACCAAAGGTATGTGGACACCTGCTCGTCAAGCATCTCATTTCAAAATCATGCGTATTAATATGGAGTTGGTCCTATAACAGCCTCCACTCTTCTGGAGAGGCTTTCCACCAGATGTTGGAACATTGCTGCTCCAGAGTCCAATGGCCGCGGTCCTCACACCACTCCAGCCGATGCTTGGCATTGCGCATGGTGATCTTAGGCTAGTGTGCGGCTGCTCGGCCATGGAAACCCAATTCATGAAGTTCCCAATGGAGAGTTCCTGTGCTGATATTGCTTCRAGAGGAAGTTTGGAACTCCGTAGTAAGTGCTGCAACCGAGGACAGATGGTTTTTACGCTCCACGCGCATAAGCACTCTGTGGTCCCATACTGCGACCTTGTGTGGCCTACCACTTCACTGCTGAGCCGTTGTTGCTCCTAGATGTTTTCACTTCACAATAACAGCACTTACAGCTGACCGGAGCAGCTCTAGCAGGTCAGAAATTTGACGAACTGACTTGTTGGAAAGGTGGCATCCTATGACGGTGCCATGTTGAAAGTTACTGAGCTCTTCAGTAGGGGCCATTCCACTGCCACTGTTTCTCTATGGAGATTGCATAGAGAAACAGTGGCATGGAAAGTAGTCATGTATCATCCAAATTCGGAAAGTATTTTGACCCCTTGACTTTTRCCATATTTTGTTACATTATAGCCTTATTCTAAAAGGGATCAAATAAAATGAAATTCATCATTAATCTACAATACCACATAATGACAAAGCAATTTTTTTTTAAATGTATTAAAAATAACCATCAGAAATACCTTATTTTCTTAAGCATTCAGAGACCCATTGTTGTGAGGGTCAAAATTGAGCTCAGGTGCATCCTGTTTCCATTGATCATCCTTAAGATGTTTCTACAACTAGATTGGAGTCCACCTGTAGAAAATTAAATTGATTGGACATGATTTGGAAAGGCACTCACCTATCTACACTACCAGTCAAAAGTTTTAGGACACCTACTCATTCAAGGGTTTTTCTTTATTTGTACTATTTTCTACATTGTAGAATAATAGTGAAGACATCAAAACTATTAAATTACACATATGGAATCATGTAGTAAACAAAAAAGTGTTAAACAAATAAAAATATATTTTATATTTGAGTCTTCAAATAGCCACCCTTTGCCTTGATGACAGCTTTGCACACTCTTGGCATTCTCTCAATCAGCTTCACCTGGAATGCTTTTCCAACATTCTGGCCGCCCCACCAAACCCGATGGTCATTCTGACAGAGCTTCAGAGTTCCTCTGTGGAGATGGGAGAACCTTCCAAAAGGACAACCATCTCTGCAGCACTCCACCAATCAGGCCTTTATAGTAGAGTGGCCATATGGAAGCCACTCCTCAGTAAAAGGCACATGACAGTCCGCTTGGAGTTTGCCAAAAGGCACCTAAAGTACTCTCAGACCCTGAGAAAAAAGATTGGTCTGATGAAACCAAGTTTGAACTCTTTGGCCTGAATGCCAAGCGTCACGTCTGGAGGAAACCTGTTATCATCCCTACGATGAAGCATGGTGGTGACAGCATCATGCTGTGGGGATGTTTTTCAGCGGCAGGGACTGGGAGACTAGTCAGGATCGAYGGAAAGATGAACGGAGCAAAGTACAGACAGATATTTGATGAAAACCTGCTCCAGAGCGCTCAGGACCTCAGACTGAGGTGAAGGTTCACCTTTCAACAGGACAAGAACSCTAAGCACACAGTCAAGACAACGCAGAAGTGGGTTCGGGATAAGTCTCTGAATGTCCTTGAGTGGACCAGCTAGAGCCCGGACTTGAACCCGATCAAACATCTCTGGAGAGACCTGAAAATAGCTGTGCAGCGACGCTCCCCATCCAACCTGACAGAMAGGATCAGCAGAGAAGATTGGGAGAAACTCCCCAAATACAGGTGTGCCAGGATTGTAACGTCATACCCAAGAAGACTCGAGGCTATAATTGCTGTCAAAGGTGCTTCAACAAAGTACTGAGTCAATGTTCTGAATACATATGTAAATGTGATAATTCCTGTTTTTTATATTTTATAKATTTGCAACAAAAAAAATGCATCATTATGTGGTATTGTGTGTAGATTGAAGAGAGAAAAAAATWATTTAATCAATTTTAGAATTAGGCTATAATGTAACAAAATCTTTCCGAAGGCACTGTGTCCCCTTGTACAGAGAGAGGGTGAAGGAGAGAGAGAGAAGGAGAGTGAGAGAGGGGAGACAAAGAAAGAGAGGGGAGGAAAGAGAGATAGAGAAAGGGGGGAGAGGGATAGACGAAGAGAGAAAGAGAAAGAGAGAGAGAGAGAGAGAGAGAGACAGAGAGAGAGAGACAGAGAGAGAGAGACAGAGAGAGAGAGACAGAGAGAGAGACAGAGAGAGAGAGGGAGAGAGAGAGATGTTTGTGGTGTGGCACGGCAGAGCAGCATTGACTGAACCCCTCAATAGGAAGCAGGACAGCCAGGCTTAAGCATAGGCTGAGACCAGCAGACAAAGTTGCCATTTTGTGGGCTTTAATTGGCACATCTGTAACCATGTTTCGTTTTACAACTGCTGTCCTCATAGGAACTGAAATGCACTGGTGTGGTGCGCTGGGGAACGTATATATGGGAGCAATTTAGTCTGACTAAAGCAAGGTTTACCTTCTGGAGACAGATGTTGCATCGTCAAGCACTCTGGGTGGGTCTCAGTAAAATTGCTTCCTTTCCTTGTCTTCTTTGCCTCTTTCCCATTATTGGAAAGGATATGATCCCCATGTTGCTTGTATGCCTACCTGTTGCACTAGAATTTGATACCATGCATACTACAACACAACAGTGGACTTCTAGAAAGCTAGGTTGTCACTCCTTGTCAGACAGTTGACTCTTGGATCTCAGGAAGGTGATGTCACACACCTAGAGGTGACTAGCTTGCCTCCCACACCAGACAGCGCCCCTGTTATTGTAACTCAGCTCAGGACCAGAGTAGGATAGAGGTGGGGAGGTGGTGTCATAGGGATATGGAGTGATAGAGAAGGGGAGTGGAATATGGAACATATGACATCATATGTGTATGGTTGTTTAAACACCAGATGGGATACGGTTGATTACAGCTTTATGTTTTGTCCTTCACTCAATCTACTGGAGCTACAGATTTATTTTTGTCTCAATATAGTCATGGAATAGCTTCACAAATTGTCCAAATGAATTAATCAATCAAACCAGAGTTGTGTTATTGTTTCCCTAAACCCGGTCTGAACCTTGAATAGTATATCTTGTAGTCCTGTATAGATAAAAATGTCATGTGGTCCTGTGAGGTCCCACTGAGCAGTCCCTGAAAGGCGGTGACTAGGTCTCAAAGCCTCTAACAATAGTGTGTGTGTATGTGTGTGAGTATATCTGCGCATACCTGCATGCATCTACAGTGTGGATACTAGGCACAGGGCCTGGTGTGTGGAGCAGAGTGCATACTACAGACAGGAATCTGGGGTCTCAGAGTCTTAGTCCCTCTGGAACCCAAACCAAACGCTGAGAGGTTCAGTGTGCCTGCATGGCTCCACTGAAACATCAAGGCTTCAGCACAGACCCTGAGCAGGAAGAAGTTGTTTAAACAGAGCTAATGTAGTGTGTGTGTGTGTTCTGTGTGTACGTTTGAGTAAATGTGCATGCGTGCCTTGTAGTACTGTATCTTCAAACGTGCTCGTGTGTATTAAGTATGAGAGAGGCAGCAGAGGCACCCTTTCAGATGGGGAATGTGTCTTAAGTGGTATAATGGCTCCATATTAGACATTATCACTGCTATGGTTAGAACCGCTGTTCTTCCTGTCCAGGGTGGTGCCTGCGGCCTGCTTGCTAAATGGAAACATGGCTTTAACAAAACTGTACTGAAGGTGCATTTGAATTATCGCCCTGTGAATTTCTGTACCCACATGACTGTGTGTGAGGATGTGTGTGTGTGTGTGTGTGTGTGTGTGTCTGGTGTTAACAATAAAACAATGTCTCTGTGTCACATTCGTTGTAGTGAGGAGACCAAAGCGCAGCGTGATGTGAATACATATTTTTAATAGAAGACGACTGAACACGAAGAACACTTAACAAACTAACAAAACGACCGTGAACACTATAAACAATGAGTGCAGACATGCAACTTCACATAGACAATAACCCACAAACCAAACTGGAAAATGGCAACCTAAATAGGATCCCCAATCAGAGACAACGATAAACAGCTGTCTCTGATTGGGAACCAATCTAGGCCACCATAGACCTACATATGTCTAGACTAGACACACACCTAGACATACAAAAAAAACTAGAAAAGTTGTGTCTCCATCCATGAACCTGAAAATGCAAATAAACACATGTAATCTCTAAGTTAAGAATCAGATTCAGTCTAATTATCAGTCAGGGCCAAAYTCTGGGTCAAGCAGGGCTAGATTCCTCTGGTTGTGTAGGGTAGAAAAACATGTACATCTGGCTTTGGAACAAAGTCTTTGGCAACCCTAAAGAAAAAAATTGTGAAAAAGAAAGTGAAAAAGCACCCCATACATGAGAGAGTGTGTGGTTTGGTGCCTGAAGTGGAAACCATGTGTGTTTTTACTGTACTGCAACACTGTGATTACAACAGAGCCAGCATATGTATTGTCACGCAGTGGGCGGTGGCTGCGGTTTGTGTCTTTGTGTGTGTGCACACACGTTTGTCTGTGTGTACATGTGTGTGCATGTGTGTGTGCATGGGTGTGTGTAGTGTATGTCCTAGCGTGTTTGTGGGGCGGTGGCTGTGTAATGGCCATAGATATGACATCACTAAGTGGGTGGCAGAGAAGCAGGCTGGGTTGAGGATGATCCCTAAAACAGAGCCCAAACGCTCCACCCTGAAACACAGCCCCATTCCTCCACCCTGAAACACAGCCCCATGGCTCCACCCTGAAACACAGCCCCAT
>NC_036872.1:30589158-30626240 GCF_002910315.2 Salvelinus sp. IW2-2015 | reverse complement strand
GGTGTAATCAATGCAGAGAAAATGAATACTTACCACATGGAGGTGGTCTCTTACCTATCAGAGCGTTGCAGATCTATGAGGGTCTAGGTTAATTCAGGAGTCGGCGAGTAAGAGAGAGAAGGAGATAGAGAGAGAGATAAAAAGAGAGAGAGAGAGAATACTGTAAATCCTGGCACTTTTGGAGCGCGTTCCTTTATTGCTAAGTGAGGAAGCAGGGGATTGGCTCTGAAGAGGAGAGACCAATCTGAACCTACGCTGGGTTCCCACACACGCACGCAACCCCCCCACACACACACACTCGGGTCATGACGTCTGAGTTGAGGGATTCCCTGATTGACCCTCCAGATGAGATACACACATATGCTTTCAATTAGTCCCCAGGATCAGGGCCGCAACTACACAATAAACAATAAAAAATACAAATAAATATATATATATATATATTGGGGGGTTTTTGTAACTCAGTTGGGGTCTCAACTTATTGTTGAGAGTTAGAATAGTAGAATACACAAGGTGCAATTTTGAAAATGAGCAGTTTTCCTCTTGAGCCTATGAGCCTATGAGCCTACGTCAGTTTTTAGATTGGTAAATTAGGSCCCGATTCAATCAGATWCACATAGCCGACATCCGCATAGATGATGCTTTGACGTTGTCGGAGGTGGAACTGCGTTAGAGCTGTCAGATCCACAAGCAGCTCCTGGCATTATACCTAAAGCGAACATTGCCATTGGCTGCACGGAGTCGTATTAACCTTTTACTGCAGTGGGATAAATCAGGGTCACACAGAGTGTTTCTTGGTAGTCTTAAACAAATCTACTTGGAAACAAAATTATAGACCTCACACACATGGTTATGGGCTTAATTTTTTGTAAATGTATAAAATTTTGAGTTTGCATCGGAATATTACACTTCATATACATCACAGAAGGCTGAAAACACTGCATTTTCAGCGTAAAAAAAGAAAGAATGTGTATTAATATCATTCCACCCATGAGGCCACTAGGTCATTTGACTGCAGGAAAGAGCTACAAGAAATCCCATGCAGCCTTGTTTACAAGTTGGAACACTGGGATGTGAGATGTAATCTACACCTCCATTGGGCTGATAGAAATCTTCATTATTTCGTTGAATGATTTTACATTTGAGAGTAATTATTTCTATATAGCCTACACGTTCTCGTTCTGAACTTCTAATGCAAGTGGGGTGGGTATGGCTTCGTGACAATGATCAAGATCAGCTTCTAAACATTTTGAAGGCTCCAACGCAGTTCCACCTCTGACACCGCCAAAACATCAGCWAGACGGGTGTCGGCTATCACCGGTAACACTTGATCTGATTGAATCTAGGCCTTAGTCTAGTTATTCTAGCCAGCTATCTAAACTTGTAGTAATCATGGCCGAATTACTGCCTAGGCACTCCGTGCACGTGCCCAGGGGCCCTGACCTCCATTGATTGTGTAAGCAACTCTCACTCAGCTATCATTTTAACATTGCAAAATGTGTAGAATTGCAGGAAAATACGTTTAAACCTGCAAATCTTTCTCCACACCCAATGGCAAAATGTGTAGGATTACAGGAAATTTGCTGTAAAACAGATTCCTCTATTCGTATAAAATTGCAGTTTTTAATCCCTGTGCTGAGTTAATGTGAGTTACTGTGTAGCTGATAATTGTATAACTCATAGGCTATGTGTTTGTAGATGGACTGAGGTGAATGAAGCTACAGCAACCAATGTGATAATGGCTGGGATAATTTGCTTCTTTTTGCAGTTCTCCAAATAGTAATTTAGAGTTTTTAAATTGTATAGAAATGCGGTAAATGAGTTTCAACTTTCTTAACATTTCTTGGACGGGGGTTGGAATGAAAACACCTCAGCACACCGCTGCGTGTGTACACTGACTCAGTTGGGCTGTATTCCACTGGTCTATATGTACAGTATGTGTGGGTGGATGTGTTTAGAGAGAGAGAGAGAGGAATGTACAGTATGTGTGTTAGAGTGTTGTTTCACTTAGTAAAGATTCTGCTGAGTGATTAGTGAGTGCATGGATACAGCGCAGTTGTGTTTGTGTGTGTGGTAGTGTGTGATGTGGAATGTGTGTGGTGTGTGTTGTGTGTGTGTGAGTTGTGTGTGTTGCTGTGACTGTGTGTGCACAAACCAACATGTGTGGTGGTGGGTGGATCTACGAAAGTGTGTTGGTGTGTGGTGACTGTGTGTGGTACCTACAATCGGTGTGTGAATGTCAATCTCAACAGTGGTCCCCCTCTGGGGTTTCCTACGGCCTCACCCCGTCCCGCCACCCCCCCCACACCCCCCTACCCCACCCACCCCCTCCAACCCCCCCCCCTCCACGCCTCCAGCCAGTGTCTTCCGCATTAAGCATCTGTCACAGTGCCAGAAATCAAAGAAGTGGAGGAAGAATCAACCTCTCTCTCCCTTCCTCTCCTCTCCTCCTCCCTCTTCCTCTCCTCCTCTCTCTCCCTTCCTCTCCTCTCTTCCTCTCCTCTCCTCTCCTCTCCTCTCCTCTCCTTCCTCTCCTCTCCTCCTCCTCTCCTCTCTCTCCTCTCTCTCTCTCTCCTGCTCCCTCTCCCTCTCTCCTCTCTCTGTTTGTGAAGGGTAGAATATTAGCAAATTCCAAAAAGTGTTTACAAGCTTTAGAGCCATTCTTTTCACTACTCCTGCCTTCTCTCATGTCATTCATTCCCTCTCTTTGCCATTTGAAAAGAGAACTGGAGAGATAGTTGAGATGAGAGAGAGAGAAGAAGAGAGAGAGAGAGAGAGAAGGGAGAGGGAGGGTAGTGAGGGATGGAAGGAGGAGGGAGGTATTGAAGGATGGAGAGAGGGAGGATAGTGAGATGGAGAAAATGAGACCTTTCCTCTTGGAGAGAATACAGGCAAAGTGGGCTGTGTAAATCAAAATGGCGTAATCTGATTAACAGAATCTTGTGTTCGCCCAACACTCCAAATACACAATGGAAAATATTATTAACTGTGTTTTTTCTCCCTTTTCTCCTCTGTAGATGACGCATCGTTCCCATACATCGTTGCATGTTTGCTGGCCAGAGATAAACAGCTTTAGTTTAAACAAAAAGTAGCGGTAGTGTATGCTGTGTGTGTGTGTGTTGTGTGTGTGGGTGGGTGTGTGGTGTGTGTGTGTGGTGTTGTTGTGTGTGTGTGTGTGTGTGTGTGTTGTGTGTGTGTGTGTTGGTGTGTGGTGTGTGTGTGTTGTGTGGTGTGTGTGTGGGTGTGTGTGTTGTGTGTGGTACGCAATGTGTAAAGTAACTAAGGAAAAGTATGTTAAGTATTGTTTTGAAGTATCTTACTTTACATTTTCTTTTCGAGTTTTGAAGTGTGCCCTGAGCCAGGCCCTGGCTGTCTGTAATTTAAAACACAAGAAAAATGGTTCCATAATATAGGATTGCCATGCGTAATGCCAAGCCTCAGTTGGATGGTGTAAGCTCACAGCCATTGCACACTGGTGCAGGTGAAACGCGTTCTCTGGAGTGACGAAATCATGCCTCACCAACTGGCTGTTTGGCGGATGCCAGAGAACGCTACCTGCCCGAATGCAAAGTCCAACTGAAATTGGTGGGAAGAAAGATAATAGGTCTGGGGCTGTTTTTCATGGTTTGAGCTATACCATTTAGTTCCAGTGAAGGGAAATCGTAACTCTACAGCATACAATGACATTCTAGACGATTCTGTGCTTCCAACTTTGTGGCAACAGTTTGGGGAAGGCCCTTTCCTGTTTCAGTATGGCAATGCCCCGTGAACAAAGCAAGGTCCATACAGAAATGGTTTGTTGAGATTGGTGTGGAAGAACTTGACTGGCCTGCACAGAGCCCTGACCTCAACCCCATCGAACACCTTTAGGATGAATTGGAACGCTGACTGCGAGCCAGGCCTAATCGCCCAACATCAGTGACCGACCTCACTAATGCTCTTGTGGCTGAATGGAAGAAAGTTCCTGCAGCAATGTTCCAACATCTAGTGGAAAGCCTTCCCAGAAGAGTGGAGGCTGTTATAACAGCAAAGGGGGGACCAACTCCTTCTTAATGACCATGATTTTGGAATGAAATGTTTGACGAGCAGGTGTCCACATACTTTTGTAGTGTATAAACGAAACGGAAGGACAGCATTCAGCATTCAGTCATCTTCACCATAAACARATGGGGCGGCAGGTAGCCTAGTGGTTAGAGTGTTGGACTAGTAACCGGAAGGTTGAAAGATCAAATCCCCAAGCCGACAAGGTCTGTCGTTCTGCCCCTGAACAAGGCAGTTAACCACTGTTCATAGGTCGTCATTGAAAATAAGAATTTGTTCTTAACTGACTTGCCTAGTTAAATAAAGATAAAATGTACATCATCTTAAAGACTAACTTGCTGTAGCCAATCTGCACATTCACATAACCAGGTGATTGTCTCAGTTAGAAGAGAGAGGGAAGGAGATGGGGAGAGAGGGAGAAAAAACAAAGGAAGGGCTGGTGGGGTAAGTTGAGCCATTCTTTACATTCAGCATCACTAAATCAAAGGAAATGTAGTATTCTTTCTAACAAAGATATCAACACATTCAGAATGTTGTGTATCAGCCTGGTCTCATAGATTAGRAGTAACATAGTAAATGCAAATCCTGGATACTGAAATTAGTATGATATGTTAAGTTTGCTATGGTTACATAAGACAGAAGGTTACTTAAGGCAAAAAGGAAAGTCTGTTGGTTGGTCGGGGTGGATGGGTGGGCGTTTAAAACTGACAAAATGTAATCATTTATAATCAATTTACCCCATGGCCATTGGCTTAACTTACCCCAGACACAAGGATGCACTTTCATGCCAGGTTTAGGACCTCATATTGTAGCTTATAGAGACCCCAACAAATGTATAAAACCATCTTAAAACCATCTACTTAGGTTTAGATAAAAGCATGATGAAACCTATAAACACAATAGATACATTTTCCTTGCTTACCACTTTTTCCATGTGGTTTCTTCCTTCACAGACATGAAATGATGACCTCTTCCTAAATATTTGGTCACCTGATTATTTTGTGTATGGTTCCCTAGAAACAAGGAGTGGCTTAACTAATCCTTTGGATCAACTTGCCCCACTCTCCCTATGGAGAGAGAGTAAGCTGATAAGCAGTATAAGCACCTCCAGTGTTGGCGGTCTGGTTCATGAGACCTTGGTATGTGGCTGGCCCTCCTCAGTCACGGGATTAAAGGTAAACAACGGCTTGGTTTACCACCTCGCTATGAAGGAGAAATTATGCCAGAGGAACTGAGAGTAAACAACATCACTCACCATAATCGCTCTCATGCTGTTTCACTACTCCTTCCTATACACCAGCCAACACTCCTCCTCTCTATCCTATCATCCACGCCTCAGTCTCTCTAACTCTTCATCCACCCATCTGTCTCTCAAACCCCTCATCCACCCCTCCGTCTCTCTAAACCCTCATCCACCCGATTTCTGTCTCTCTAACCCTCATCCACCCCTCCTGTCTCTCTAAACCCTCATCCACCCCTCCGTCTCTCTAACCCCTCATCCACCCCTCCGTCTCTCTAACCCTCATCCACCCTCCGTCTTCTAACACCCTCAATCCACCACTCTGTCTCTCTAACCCCTCATCCGCCCCTCTGTCTCCCTAATACCTCATCCACCCTCTGTCTCTCTAACCCTCATCCAGCCCCTCCGTTCGTCTAACCCCTCACTCCACCACTCGTCTCTAACCCCTCATCCACCCCTCCGTCTCTCTAACCCTCATCCACCCCTCCGTCTTCTAACCCTCATCCACCACTCTGTCTCTCTAACCCCCTCATCCACCACTCTGTCTCTCTACCCTCATCCGCCCCTCTGTCTCCCTAATACCTCATCCACCCCTCTGTCTCTCTAACCCCTCATCCACCCTCCGTCTCTCTAACCCTCATCCAACCCTCTGTCTCTCTAACCCCTCATCCCACCCCTCCGTCTCTCTAACCCTCATCCAACCCTCTGTCTCTTCTAACCCCTCCATCCACCCCTCGTCTCTTCTAAACCCTCATCCACCCCTCCGTCTTCTCTAACCCTCATCCCACCCTCCTCTCTCTAACCCCTCATCCAACCCTCTGTCTCCTAACCCTCATCCACCCCCATCTCTCTAACCCCTAATTTACCCCTCCGTCTCTCTAACACCTCATCTACCACTCTGTCTCTCTATCCCTTCATCCACCCCTCTGTCTCTCTAACCCCTCATCTGCCCCTCTGTCTCTCTAACCCCTAATCCACCCCTCCTTCTCTCTACCCTTCATCCACCCTGTCTCTCTAACCCTTCATCCACCCCTGTCTCTCTAACCCCTCATTGCCCCTCTGTCTCTCTAACCCCTAATCCACCCCTCCTTCTCTCTAACCCCTCATCCACCCTCCGCTCTCTAACCCTTCATCCACCCCTCTGTCGTTGTACTCCCTCATTTGTTGAACAAATTAAGACCAGACTAATATGAGGGTGAATCTGCTGAGGTTTGAAGACAGAGGTTGCTATGCTGTTGTACAGTATGTCTTCATGTAGGCGATTTTAACCCGGCACAAAAACGTATCCAGCACCACACCACCAGAGTTTGACATTTATTGCTGGTGATACAATCATTCCCCCTCTAGGTGTTTCTCAGTGGACCTCTTTCTTTTAAAACTAGAAGTTTTAGAACCCTCCTGAATGTGTTGTGAATCAGTCAGCTGTTTCTAGGAATTGGATGTGTCTGACTTTCCCTCTCTCTCTCCCTTCACTCGTTCGCTCGCTCCTCTCTCTCCCTCCCTCGCGCTCTCTCTCTCTCTCTCTCTCTCTCTCTTCTCTCTCTCTTTCTCTCTCTCTCTCCCTCTCTCTCTCCCCCTCTCTCTTCCCTCTCTCTCTCTCCCCCTCTCTCTCTCCATCTTCCTCTATCTCTCTCTTTTTCTCTCCCTCTCCCTCCCTCTCCTCTGTGTTTTCCCTGCTGTGTTTTGTAAGATTCTTGGAGAGCGGAGACCGAGCCCATTGGCCACACACAAACACACATACATTTAACTCTCTATCTCTCTCTCAAAAACACATCCGCCCATCCACCCACACCACAGGAGGCTGGTGGCACTTTAATTGGGGAGGAAAGGCTCATGGTCATTTGCTGGAGCGGAATCAGTCAGTGTAAACATACAGCGGTGTGCTGATGTCATTCCAAACACCATCCAAGAAATGTTAAAAAAGTTGAAACTCATTTACTGCATTTCTATACAATTTAAAAACTCTAAATTACTATTTTGAGAAGTTTTTTTTACTGTCCTTGTGGGGACCAAATAATTCCAAATCCTATTTTCCCTAACCGTAAACCTAGTATACTAGTATATTTGTAGTATGCTGTTGAATACTATAGTAAATACCGCTGTATTATCCACACAAAATACACTCTAGTAAATACTACAGAAATGTTGGCAAAAAATCTGCAATCCGCAAAACCACTGCATTATTTAATTAGCATATATCCAGCCCATTCCCCTCTCCCAAATCCCATTTTGTGCCACCTGTAAGTAGCAAGTACAGACAGTATATTGTGTTATCTACAGGTTACATAAAAGAGCAGAATTACCTAACTCCCTGGCTCAGATCGCAGTCCTACCTACGACATACCTACAGGTTATGGAAAATCTCTTTAAGTATTTTTCCGATAGTTTTCCTCAAGGAGAAAGCCCCCACTTCAATGTCAAAGAAAATTTAACAAAATAACTTTAGTAAATACTACAGTAATGTCACCAAAAACACTACAGTAAATACTATAGTATATAATAAAAATTACTACAGTTTTTATACTATAGTAAACTGGAAATATTACAGTATACTACTGTAAGTCCAGAAAAACACTACAGTGAATGCTATAGTATTCCTACCATAGAATACACTATAGTGTTTTTTATGTGGGTAACGATGTCAGATTTCAGTACTTTGAATTCTAACTGTAATGCCTCCCAGAATGAGAGAGAAAGAGACGCACACACACACACACACACACACACACACACACACACACACACACAACACACACCACACACAACATGTTCACACAGTTCAACACACACCACACCACACACACGACACACACCCACAACACACACTCTGGGTCAACGCTCCCCTAAATATGTCCAAAGCTTGCATGATCAAATAGCAGAAATAGATCTCAGTATCCTCACATGGGTCATTCATTGTGTTATTACCCGGAGTAGAGGCTTCTGTATCTGGAGCTGTAGTTCTAGCTGTGGGTTATATAATATTTATTTTATTTTTTATTTCACCTTTATTTAACCAGGTAGGCAAGTTGAGAACACGTTCTCATTTACAATTGCGACCTGGCCAAGATAAAGCAAAGCAGTTGGACACATACAACAACACAGAGTTACACATGGAGTAAAACAAACATACAGTCAATAATACAGTAGAAAAATAAGTCTATATACAATGTGAGCAAATGAGGTGAGATGAGGTAAAGGCAAAAAAAGGCCATGGTGGCGAAGTAAATACAATATAGCAAGTAAAACACTGGAATGGTTGATTTGCAGTGGAAGAATGTGCAAAGTAGAGATATAAATAATGGGGTGCAAAGGAGCAAAATAAATAAATAAATAAATACAGTAGGTCAAGAGGTAGTTGTTTGGGCTAAATTATAGATGGGCTATGTACAGGTGCAGTAATCTATGAGCTTGAGTCTATGAGTTTTTGTAATAGAAGGGGTGGCCAGTAGAACTACAGACCCCACATCCTCCTGAACACCCTACTGTTGTCTCTGTGAACGGTCAGACAAATCAAACAGATCCCTGGTTGGGAGAGCAGACCGAGCCAGGCCAGGCAAGCCTCCCATGCTGTAACACAATGTGCTTCTGGAGCCTTCCTGGATGTGAACGCATTACCATCTCTGCCAACACGTCAGGATCTTGGTTGAAAGGGTTTGGCCATTATATGCAGGATCGCTGGTTCAAGCCCAGCCAAGACTCTCCCACATCAATATCTACGCTCTCCCTGAACAATCCAGCAAGCATACCGTATCAAATCAAATTGTATTAGTCACATATCCTGAATACAACAGGTATCATACCATGAAATCCTTACTTACAAGCCCTTAAGCAACAATGCAGTTCAAGAAATAGACAATTGATTGGCTGAGAACAGTTCATGTCATAGGAATCGAGCTGTGTAAGATGTGTCTGACACTGAAGACACACTTTAGGAAACACCTTTGACGTCACCCTGGCTAGTAGCACGCTGGCACGTAGAAGTGTACAACACACAAACACACACACTTTGAGAAGTTGAAAGGTTTTCAAGGTATCAGTGAGGTCTCGAAGGTAAAGCCCCATTGGTCTGGATGTGGAGTCATATCGTATCAGCACGCCATCTGATGTCTCCAACAGATTTATCCCTTTCTCCGCTTGCATAAAACAATTGTAAATCTGGCCCTGGCAGGTGTGTGTGTGTGTGTGTGTGTGTGTGTGTGTGTGTGTGTGTGTGTGTGTGTGTGTGTGTGTGTGTGTGTGTGTGTGTGTGTGTGTACAGTCTGCGCGCGAGTGTCCATTCCAGTCATGTCAACGGAGCAATTACTAATGTTGAGGAGTGTATACACTTAAAGGGTTCAGCTCTACCGGCAGGTGATGATGGACATTCCTTTCAGGGAGGGAGAGAGGGAGGGAAGAAAGGGAGTGGATTCAGTAACTACACTGTGAAGCTTTCTTCATGACAAATGTTTAAGATATTAAATTGTTCTCGGAGGCTTGAGAGAGAGTGAAAGAAAGAGAGATCGATAGAGAGAAAGAGGGAGAGATTGATAGAAAGAGAGAGAGATCGATAGAGAGAAATAGGGAGAGATCGCTAGAAAGAGGGAGAGAAAGAGAGGGAGCGATTGATAGAGAGAAAGAGGGAGAGAAAGAGAGAGAGGGATTGATAGAGAGAAAGAGGGAGAGAAAGAGAGAGAGGGATTGATAGAGAGAAAGAGGGAGAGAAAGAGAATGATAGAGAGAGAGAGAGAGAGAGAGAGAGAGAGACTGAGAACTTCGTTGTCTATTGTCACAAACCCTGGGCAGGGAACCACAGTTGAATAGTCCATTACTCTGGGAGTTGTAACATCTTAAATAGCCCTCCTCCCTTTCTCTTCTCCCTCCCCTGTTCCCCCCATCATCCAGGGCTCAGGGCTGAAAGGACAGGTACAGGAAACACTTGTTCATTAAGAGCCTGGACTTTAGTAATTCAGTCAGTCATTCAGCCAGTCATTCATTCAGTCAGTCAGCCAGTCAGTCATTCAGTCAGTCAGTCAGTCAGTCAGTCATTCAGTCAGTCAGCCAGTCAATCATTCAGTCAGTCAGCCAGTCAATCAATCATTCATTCATTCATTCATTCATTCATTCAGTCAGTCAGTCATTGTCAGTCAGTCAGTCAGTCAATTAGCCAGTCAGTAAACAGGGAGAGGAGGTAGTCTGACTGGATCTTCATCACTGTTAGCTCAAGGCCACATGCCCTTTTTCATTACTCCGAACAGACCAGCTGTATTGTAACTACAACCAATTTCCTTGCAGTCTATAAAGCTGTCCATCAAAATCCTACCGAACAGAGGAGCAGAGTGGGGGTGGAGGGAACGAGGGAGGTGCTGTTAGAGGGAACGAGGGAGGTGCTGTTAGAGGGAACGAGGGAGGTGCTGTTAGAGGGAATGAGGGAGGTGCTGTTAGAGGGAGCTGCTGGATTCAGGACCAGATGTCAGCGAGTTTCAATGGCGAGGCGGGAGAGGAGGAGACAAGGAGTGGGCGGTGGTACCGGATAGTGTTCACCTAAAAGGTTTTGACCTAGTGATGTACAGGGGGAAATGCTCCATAATCAAGGGTTCTGGCAACACTTTACATTAAGTAAACATATTGTATCTACCCATTTAAATTATATCAGTTCAACATAATGTAAAGTGTGAAACCATACAGTACATGGTAAACAATATTCATAGAGGTAAAAAACTATATTTTGCTCAAAACGAGTGGGACTTTAACAAAAACATGTTCTGTGCATGTTACTATTATGAAAAGGTGTTGTAATGTGTGGTAAGTACAGTATCATATTGTGTGTTATGTATATACCTCACATAGCACTGTCATGGCCTTATGTTGTGGATTTTAACGAGCTGAGGTCAGTATTGAGGCCAGTTGTCCTTGCTGTCTCTGAAGAGGGCAGGGAAGATGTTCTGTGTTTCAGGATATCAAACCATTTCTGAAATCATTGACCCAAAGTCAACAACAAACAATTCCTTTAAGATCCATTTATTAAAAAAGAGACAAATAAGTTATAATATTTTTATTTGTTAGAATTCTATCAGTGTTTCAACATTAATATTTAGAGAGCTAGTACAATTTCTACTTTCATGGCTAGCCTTTCACAAACCCATAGAAACAGCTTGCTGAGTTTTCTCTCCCCTATGATAGATAATACTGAGTGGGACGAGTCAGTCAATGCCGTCAGAGAGCCAGTTAGCAATGAAAGTGTGCACCGTAGGATTTTTCTCTGTTATGGTATTATTACATATAAACTCTTAAAAATATATACTTCTGTCAAATAACTTGACAACAACTATGTACACTACAAAAATACATTTTCATATAAATAAATTATATGGCATACATTTCTCTTTGTAACTGAAACAATATATATCCTCGCCAACCAAGACCAAATGGCAGTCTGTAGAAAACCATAGATCATTTKTTTTCCTTTTAAAATCCTCTAAGAGCTATGGTGAGTCTTGTAGTGTAAATGTTATATACTCTTGTTTCCCTACTTAACATTAGTAAGCACTTTATACAGATTGAACACCATTCATGTCAAAACAACAACTGTAATAGTGTTTTTCAATAGACATAAAAATCCCTGCATTTGTTATCCACTGACATTTATGACCAAACAAAACAAAAACATCTTATAATACAAAAATATAAATATCGCAAATTCAACGTTGAAAAACCAAACACAAACAAAACATTACAACATGTAAGAAAATAGTTGCCAGCCATGATTTCTCTCCATTATTGCCAATGTGACATCAGGAGAAAGAAGAAAGATTTCCACTCAAGCAGCTGACACGTAAAAAGACACACATAGCTACACGTGTTAGACAGGGAGACTGTGTGTATGTGGGGGGGGTCTGGAAAGACATGACCGACACACACCGGGCATGATGGGGGGGGGGGGGCGGGCTTAGTGAACCCTGACCCTTGAGGCTTTGGCCTGCGACATTTAGCAGTTGAGAGGGAACTTCCAATTAGTGTCATGGTGTTATGTTGTGGATTTTGACGAGGTGAGGTTGGGTGGGTGGGGACGGCTGGGGATAAATTGGGGCCAGTTGTCTTTGCTGTCTCTGAGGAGGGAAGAGAGATAGGACGGACACACACACACACACACACACATACACATTGTTAGACCAGATAGTGCTAAACCCTTCAGCTCTCTGGGCAGTGTATCTTATTGGGTAAAGAGGAAGAAAGAGTTTCTTGTGAATGAAATGTGTAATTCAGTCAAGTGCCATGTTGAGTTGGGAAATACCGTAGCTGTAGCTTATCACTAGAGATAGGACAACAATGTATATTTACAGATTCATGAATAAAAAAGGAAACAAACATGTAAATTTCACAACAATATCCTCCATAATGGCCTTGACTAGCTACCATGGATTTTGTCCACCAATTGCAATATTCATTAAAGTGGAATTGACAGCATTTTGGCAACATGAAATCATATCAAAATCTGTTAATCTACACCCCCAGGAAGAATATCACACGTTTTTAAACGTTTTCTGACAAGCGAGCACATTTGAATAAATTCTTAGAATGTTTGGGAATTACGTATACTAAGGTATTTGTGAAAATTCTATAGAAATATAAAGTGGGAAAGCGGCCGTGCGTTTGGACAATTAATAGACACTGCAGTAAATTAAACCGAATAAAAACGTCTGTCTCGTCCAGGACCGGCGTCTACGCAGACCGGTGTGCCATAGCCTACCAGAGCTACAGTAGGCATTTATACAAACAAGCCATTTGCCACATGGGCCTGTCATCATTCACTTTGAACTGGACTGTGTGTTTACAGGCAGAAGCAACAGCGCAACATTAGATTAGAATGCATTTGCCAAAAGCCACCTGAATGAATTTCTGCAAATATGTAAATGCCACGGGAGTCCATTTAAATTTGGGAACTTCACAGTCCTATTGATCAAACAACCATGAAATGGTAGGCTCTCCTTCCGTTATGCACATCAACAACAACAAGATCAACAGCTAATGCTAGCCAGAACGAGATAAGCTAAAAATCTAACGAGGGAACATTAGATAAATCTTCTCAAACTTTTTCAGCTAGTTGGCCATCAAAATTGCACTGATAAACAATGGGGAATTGTAGCCTACTCATCCTTCTTTAGCTTGCCTGCCAATGCATGCTTGTCCCAACCAAGCACCCAAGCTAACTGGCTAAAGTTGGCTAGCTTGCTATCTAGCTACTTCCAGACACAAATGAGAGAACACCTCACTCTGACCATTTTACTCGCCCTAGCAGAGCTGGTTAGGCTGTTTACATGTTATCTGAGAATTTATGAATGCAAGAGATATGCTAACTGGATAACAGTCGTTCAAGTTCTCACTAGCTAACCAAATGACACCTGCATCTCTAGCTGTGTATATGAGGGAAAAATGTCAGTCACTCACCCACTCCTCCAATGGCATGACATGTCACCCTCCTAGCAGCTAGCTTGCTAGCTAARGTCAGGCTCCATGTTTTTAGGTTGCTACATAGATACGCTAGCCTATTATGACTGACCTGTGATCATTGACGTTGCTAGTTCGGTTGTATTGACATTCCCAACCTTAGTTACATTTGTTCATTTTTGTCCAAAATATTGAGTCATTGAAACTGAAACAGTGCATCCTGGAGGCAGCAAACAACATACCAGACCAGCTGTGATTTACAACCTGATAGCAATATATTTTGGACTACCAAGAAATGTATTGGTGAATTATATGAATCATGCATTGAACTGCATCCATCTATTCTGCCAACAATGCCTTAGTGTACGTCATGGAACGTTGAGTCAAATAGAACCTATTTTTAAAACTTCTTATAATGCTGGTTTTGTAGCATAAACTGGGAATTGTATATTTTTGACTGATATTATGATTGTCTGTTTGTTTCATATCAGCAAAGTAGTTAAAACGCTGTCAGTTCCATTTTAACTATGGGAGTGATACTTTTACGCCCACTCATGCTACTATAAGATGACTCATGCTACTATAAGATGACTCATGCTACTATAAGATGGCCGCTGAGAGATATGACATCACAGAGGAAATAGGAGATGGGTAATTGAGTTCAAGGGACAGCCAAGTCACAACAAACACCTTTTATATCTTCTACATATCGGCTCGTATTAAATAGCACGCATAGCGTGAGTCAGAGTTTAACAGTAATTGTTTCATAACTACCACAGGTTTGTGATATGCAAATTAATTGTTTAAAAAAAAAAGTACCTTTATACACAAACACACACAAACATACACACCTGCACACACACACATATATAAACACACACATACATGCCCTGTGTAGCTATTGAGTAGTTTCACTTGACGTGATTGTTAGTCTATTTCTTTTTAGAGATGTATCTGATGAGTTACCCACCCACCTACGCACCCACATATACCCACAATCACATTTACACACACACTCACCTCTTTCTAACATAAAATAAACATTTGCATAGAATTATTATACAAGTTATTATACATTATTACAAAATATTTGAAGCAGCAACAATGTATGCTGAACTGTATTGTCTAGATGAAGCTTCCTCATGGCACAGATCCACAGACGATTGAACAACAGTAATCAGAGATTTCTCACACACACGTTTGTTTTACTATCCTTGTGGGGACAAAATAATTGGTCCCATTCAAAGTCCTATTTTCACTAACCCCTAACCCTAACCCTAACCTTAAGCCTTAATCTAACCCTAATCTTTACCCCAAACCCCTAATTTAACCCTAACTCCTAAACCTAATTCTAACCATCACCCTAATCGTAACCCTAACCCCTAAGCTTAAAATAGCCTTTCTCCGTGTGGGGACTGGCTAAATGTCTCCAATTGTACATGTTTTACTGTGCTTGTGATGACTTCTGGCCCCGACAAGGAAAGTAAAACCAAAAACACACACGCCATAGAAAATGATGTCCCCAGTCTGTTAAAAAAAGGAGCTGTCCAGCTCCTACATTATAGCTACTTCTTTGTTCATATTTACATAAGTATACATATTTTAATGATGGATAGAGATATCTAAGACAAACATCCACGGGGTTACAGTAAGAATGAGCACCATGGCACTAGCCACCACTGGGTTATGTGTGTCGCTGAGCTGCGCTGCATTGGGCCGCTGAGTGAGAGAYGGAGTCCATCTTTGGCCGTTGTGCTTCTGCTCTCCTCCACTGGAACAACAGAGAGAAAGACAACACAGAGTTAGAAACCTGTCATGACAGCACACACACACACACACACACACATCTCACTCTAAAGGCATAACGCTCAATATATTATGTTCAGTTTGCAGTAAAAAGGGTTTGAATGGGGACATTTCTGCAAGTAACAAAACCAAAGAAGGAAAAGGAACATTCATTGCAAGTACTTTGTGGATGTAATACCAACATGTGAATTACTTCACTGTCATGAGAAGCTACAAACTCCATTGAGGCTCACCTCAGCTTGCCCTCTTATCAGAATCGCTCTCAGCTGCCTCACACTCCACATCCTGGAGCTCCATGGCCTCCACATTGGTGTCCATCTTGGTTCCTCTGCAACCCGTATGGACCTCCAGTGGCACATGGGGGTGCTGGAAGGCAGGCTCAGGCTCTGCGCCCCTTGCTGTGTGGTAACTGTCCGCTGCAGTGTGTCCTGGGTAAGAGGAGGTGGGGCTCTGAGTGGGGGGAGAGGCAGAGTGGACGGCGATGGTAACCGATGCAGAGGCCGTTACCGTGGTGATGGGCTGGCAGTAAGTAGGGGCGGGGTTAGAGTGGTGAGGTTGGTGGTGATTGGGCCGGGGGTTGTGGGATGGACGAGTTCTGTGCCCCGCAGAATGTTCTCGGTGGCCTCCCGAGACAAAATGGCCCTCGGAGCCGTAATGGCCTCCAGCCTCAGTAGCAGTTTCAAAAGCGTCCATGCGCGGGCGGGCTGGGGGCAGCGAATGTAGATCCCTCTTGCTGAAGCGACGGGATGCACCGGGGTGGGCATCCGACTCCGGCAGGACCGACTGACAGGAGAGAGATCAGAAAATCTGAACAACTTGTACACATGCTCAACATGTTCAGACAGAGAGCGTGAACATACAGCTGAAGTCGGAAGTTCACATACACTTAGGTTGGAGTCATTAAAACTCGTTTTTCAACCACTCCAKAAATTTCTTGTTAACAAACTATAGTTTTGTCAAGTCGGTTAGGACATCTACTTTGTGCATGACTCAAGTAATTTTTCCAACAATTGTTTACAAACAGATTATTTCACTGTATCACAATTCCAGTGGGTCAGAAGTTTACATACACTAAGTTGACTGTGCCTTTAAACAGCTTGGAAAAGTCCAGAAAATTATGTCATGGCTTTAGAAACTTCTGATAGAATATTTGACATAATTTGAGTCAATTGGAGGTGCACCTGTGGACGTATTTCAAGGCCTACCTTCAAACTCAGTGCCTTTTTGCTTGACATCATGAGAAAATCAAAAGAAATCAGCCAAGACCTCAGAAAAAA
The DNA here is from genome assembly GCF_002910315.2 of Salvelinus sp. IW2-2015. Classification (NCBI taxonomy): domain Eukaryota; kingdom Metazoa; phylum Chordata; class Actinopteri; order Salmoniformes; family Salmonidae; genus Salvelinus; species Salvelinus sp. IW2-2015. The sequence goes on along the minus strand of NC_036872.1, from coordinate 30,609,452 downwards.
AAATGTAGACCTCCACAAGTCTGGTTCATCCTTGGGAGCAATTTCCAAGCGCCCGAAGGTACCACATTCATCTGTACAAACAATAGTACACAAGTATAAACACCATGGGACCACGCAGCAATCATACCGCTCAGGAAGGAGATGCGTTCTGTCTCTTAGAGATTAACGTATTTTGGTGCGAAAGTGCAAATCAATCACAGAACAGCAAATAACCTTGTGAAGATGCTGGAGGAAACAGGTACAAAAGTATCTATATCCACAGTAAAACGAGTCCTATATCAACATAACCTGAAAGGCTGCTCAGCAAGGAAGAAGCTACTGCTCCAAAACCGCCATAAAAAAGCCAGACTACGGTTTGCAACTTCAGAAGGGGAAAGATCGTACTTTTTGGAGAAATGTACTCTGGTCTGATGAAACAAAAATAGAACTGTTTGGCCATAATGACCATCGTTATGTTTGGGGGAAAAAGGTGAGGCTTGCAAGCTGAAGAACACCATCCCAACCGTGAAGCACGGGGGTGGCAGCATCATGTTGTGGGGGTGCTTTGCTGCAGGAGGGACTGGTGCACTTCACAAAATAGATGGCATCATGAGGAAGGGAAATTATATGGATATATTGAAGCAACATCTCAAGACATCAATCAGGAAGTTACAGTTTGGTCGCAAATGGGTCTTCCAAATGGACAATGACCCCAAGCATACTTCCAAAGTTCTGGCAAAATTACTTCAGGACAACAAGGTCAAGGTATTGGAGTGGCCATCACAAAGCCCTGACCTCAATCCTATAGACAATTTGTGGGCAGAACTGAAAAAGCATGTGCGAGCAAGGAGGCCAGAAACCTGACCCAGTTACACCAGCTCTGTCAGGAGGAATGGGCCAAAATTCACCCAACTTATTGTGGGAAGCTTGTGAAAGGCTACCCTAAACGTTTGACCGAAGTTAAACATTTTAAAGGCAATGCTACCAAATACTAATTGAGTGTATGTAAACTTCTGACCCACTGGGAATGTGATGAAAGAAATAAAAATGTAAATAAAACATTCTCTCTACTATTATTCTGACATTTCACATTCTTAAAATAAAGTGGTGATCCTAACTGACCTAAGACAGGGAATTTTTACTTGGATTAAATGTCAGAAATGGCAAAAAACTGAGTTTAAATGTATTTGGCTAAGGTGTATGTAAACTTCCGACTTCAACTGTATGTCACATGTGTGTGGGCATTATCTGAAGCACTTACAGAAGACAAAGAGTAGGCTGTGGCGTTTCCTTGTCTAGCTGTCCTTCTTGGCACTGCTCCTCGTCGCACCTCCTCTGCTCTCCCAGCTCTGCCTCTAGTGGTGGGGAGGTCGTACTGCTGCAGCTCCTGGCTGATGCCTGATGCCGTGGTGTTGGAGCTGTACTCAGAGTCTGACGAATCAGAGCCTGTACCTGTCCCCGTCCCTGAGGTGGTGTGGCAGGGGTGGACGGAGAAGTGGACCACGTGAGGAGGGGGCTCTGGGGACGGGGTGGGTAACTGGCTACACCCATCAACAGGGGTCACCTGAGGACAGAAAAAGGAGGGCGGTGTAAGGACATTAGGGAATTATTTGTATTCCTGTATAGTTTTTACACAAACTATGCTGGTAAATAATTTCATGATGAGCTCGTGTTAGAACATTCAATAAAAAGTTAGTGTTGGTTCACCAAAATACGTGTGCGTGAAAAATGTGTAAAAAATATGTTTGTAAAAAATGTGTGGGTGTGTAAAAAATGTGTGTGCGTAAAAAATGTGTGTAAAAAACGTGGGTGTGTAAAAAAACGTGTAAAAAACGTGTGTGTGTGCAAGCCATTATTTCTGCAGGAGAAACCATCTGACCTCTGGATAGGGGCCAAAGTAAGACAGCAACACAGGGAGAAGGACCAAACCATTCAGCACCCCCAGAATGGTCAGGATGGCCAGCACAGCAAAGAAATACCTGCAACAAACCAACAGTCTACTGTTAAGACAGGCAACATGGGCACGACATTTTATCAACCACCATACACCAACACCACAGAAGATAAGGTAGCAAAGAGTCACAACCACTAACATTCTCTGGTCATTTTGTCAGAAGCTTTGAACAACTTAACCAGTGGAACATTAGTAGCATCACATAGATACACCTGTGACAACCACAATGAACACCAGACACAGGCATTAGAGCAAAGACACATCTGCTAAACCACAGGGTAAGCATGATAGCCAACATGAGTGTGTGTGTGTGTGGTTTGTGTTGGTGTGTGTGTGTGTGTGTGTGTGTTTTGTGGAATGCGTGGGGGCTGGTGTGGGTATGCAAGGGTGTTTATAGGTATATATGTGTGTGTGTGTGTGTGTACAAAGAGAATACCTGGAGCAACCACAGAACAACAGGAGAGAGGCTGTGCTAAACATGAACTAGATCAACCATTACACATGCCTGAAAAGACCATGACACACACGCACACACGTACATTGGTTAAGTAGGAAACAGAAATGTACCTGTCAAGTACTGCCAAAGAGGGTTAGTCTTTAGAAAGCCGCACAGAGAAAGAGAAAGAAGCATAATTAGCTGGAGTTGGTTAATTCAAAGGCATGGAAACAAAGGGGGAGGGAGGGAGAAATTGGGGTGTGCGGTGTATAAGCAAACATGAAGACAACAAAGCAGTCAGGAATGTGGAGAAGGGGGAAGGAGGGGGGAGGAAGGGGAGAAGTGGGAAATAGGGAGAAGGGGGGCACAAAAGGACAAGGGCCTCTCTCCTTTTCTGATCTAAAACAATAGGCAGAAGAAAAGTATAGAATTGAAACAATTTAGTATAGAAGGAATAGAAAGAGAACAATGAACAGCACCACACCCTGGCCTACCTCCCTCTCTATCCATTTCTCTCTATCCCTTTCTCTCTTGACCTTTCTCTCTTGACCTTTTTTACAGCTAAGCCCCTGTGAAAAACCCAGCGCTCTACAATCCTGTCTAATTAAATCTCCAGTGTATCAGGAAAGACCCCCTGTCTACATTTACATTTTACATTTAAGTCATTTAGCAGACGCTCTTATCCAGAGCGACTTACAAATTGGTGCATTCACCTTATGACATCCAGTGGAACAGCCACTATTATCAATAAGTAGCATCTTAAAATCGGGTTTGAGACGGGGGGGGGGGGGGGGTAGAAGGATACTGTTTCCTATCCTTAGGTATCTTCCTTGAAGAGGTGCGGAGGGTTAGCAGGTGTAGTCTGCGAAGGAGTGTGTGATTGAAGCTCCGCGTGTCCTGGGCGTCGTGAGGGAGTTGTTTCCACATTGGGCCAGAGCAGCGGAACAGTTTCTAATTAATCTCCAGTGTATCAGGAAAGACCCCTGTCTAATTAAATCTCCAGTGTATCAGGAAAGACCCCCTGTCTATTAATATTCAGTGGTATCAGGAAAGACCCCATGCTAATTAATATTTCAGTGTATCAGGAAAGACCCCTGTCCTAATTTAAATATTCAGTGTATCAGGAAAGACCCTGTCTAATTAAAAATATTCAGTGTAATCAGGAAAGACCCCGTCTAATTAAATATTCAGTGTTCAGGAAAGACCTCAATAATTAATATATTCAGTGTACAGGAAGCCCCTGCTTAATTAAATATTCAGTGTATCAGGAAAGACCCCTGTCTAATAAATTCAGTGTATCAGGAAAACCCCTGTCTAATTAAATATCAAGGTATCAGTAATAAACACCCTGTCTAATAAATCTTCAGTGTATCAGGTAAAACACCTGTCTAATTAAATATCAAGGGTATCAGGTAAAACACCTGTCTAATTAAATCTCCAGTGTAAAAAGTAAAACACTGTGTCTAATAAATAATATCAAGGGATCAGGCAAACACCTGTCTAAATAAATCTCCAGTGTATCAGGTAAACACCCTGTCTAATTAAATATCAAGGGTATCAGGTAAAACACCCTGTCTAATTATCTCCAGTGTATCAGGTAAACACCCTGTCTATTTAAATCTCTCAGTGTATCGGTAGAAACATCCCTGTTATTAAATCTCCAGTATCAGGTAACACCCTGTCTATTAAATCTCCAGTGTATCAGGTTAAAACTCATTCTCTCTCTCTATTCTCCTACTCATCTTTCTCCTCCTCTCAGTTCCTTCATTAAGGAAGGCTTTCCTCCTCTTTCGTTCTCCTGTGGTATGTGTGGCGTGTGTTACTCTCAGTACTACGCTCAAGTTGCTCATCCTCTTGGAGAATACTTACTGTCTATGTTTGTTTGTGTGTGTGTGTGCATATGTGTGTGAGAAGAGGAGAAACAGAGAGTGAGAGAGAGAGCGAAAAAGAGATAGAGAAGAGAAGAAAGAGAGAGCTGCTGGTTCAGTTTGCCAGCGAAGTAGCATCAATAAACAGTCCTTTTTAGACAGGCTATAGAATGGGACAGGGGCTGAGACTGGGGACAGGGGTTGAGGCTGAGGAAGGGGGTAGGGATGCAGTGAGGGAGCTGAGGCTACAGCTTCTCTCCCTTTTCCCCTACTCTCTTCTCTCCTTCCCCCTATCCTCTCCTCTCGCCCTTTCCTGTCTCTCCACTCTTTCTCCCTTTCCCCCTATCCTCTCCTCTCGCCCTTTCCTGTCTCTCCACTCTTCCTCCCTTTCCCCCGATTCTCTCCTCTCTCCCTTTCCTCTCTCCTCTTCCTTTCCACTTCTCCTCTCTCCCTTTCCCACTATCCTCTCTCCCCTATCCTCTCTCCCTTTCCCCCGCCCTCTCCTCAAACTCCTCTCTCCCTTCCCCTCCCCTCAAACTCCTCTCTCCCTTCCCCATGTCCTCCCCCTTTCCCATTCTCCTCTCCCTTTCCCCCTCTCCTCGCTCTCCCCTTCTCCTCTCTCCCTCCTTCACTCCTCTCTTCTTTTGCCCCCTCTCCTCTCTTCTCTTTGCCCATCTCCTCTCTTCATCTCCCTTTGCCCCCTCTCCTCGCTTCTCTCCCTTTGCCCCCTCTCCTCGCTGTTGGCCTCTCTCGACACGAAGACGGGGAAAGTAGCTGAACTCACAGAGTTTCTGCCTTGGTTTAAAGCCACATCTACACTGAAACACACACACAAGCACCCACATACACAAACACCGCGCTGGAGCTGTTTGTAGTGAAAACATTTGAGGGGTTGACAAGGAAAGTCAGGGAAACATTTATTTCGGCATGAAAAGAAAAATAGGAGTTGGCTGTGTTGTTATTCTGCAGTCTTCAGGCACAGAATACCGCAGACTTCAAATAGCCTGAGACAGAGACTGAGACTAAGTGGACCAGAGGAGATGAGGAGAGAAGGGTTAGTGTGTGTGTGCACTCTCACTCCTAAGCACGCCATCGTTGACCCCCATGATAACAAGGTCAGGGAGCAGGGCGGTGTGTGTTTCCAGACCACATGGGTGGAGATGGCCCTATTTGCTTAAAGAGATAGATCACCCACCTTACAAAACTTCCTCCTTAATGGCTACTTAAGACAGTAGTCTGCAGACATAACCTAGACACTGTTCCAAGATATGCTTAGCTACGGCTCTAAAGTGCGATCAACTTGGTCGCATATGCAACAAAATATTTTGCTGTGTGACCAGGAGTTTTATTTTGGGAGCACCCACTGTGAGACTAGGGAACAGATCTCCCAGATAATGATTGTTTTAATGATAAGGTTACGCTGTACCATTGTTTCCAAGTGCCCTAGAGAAAAAAGTGGGTGCAGATTCGATAGCGTCATGGTTGCACCATTACTACAACGAAAACGGCTTGCTTGTAACCCAACCAGGTAAAAAGATCTGACCCATATAACCACCTTAACATTTGTATCATTCTATAGCGCCCCCATACCCAACTGGTGGACTGCAGGCCTCGACTACAAAAAAAAATAATAATACAAATAATAGCCGTGCTTCAACCCCGGGTATCATATAAACACATGTAAGACATGGACAAATGTGTAGAATTGCAGGAAATTAGATTTAAAACAGACAAAAAAATATCACAGCCCTATGCAAAATGTGGAGAATTGTGGGAATGAACAGTTTGAGAGGGGTACGAACAGTTTGGGGTCGCATGGGTTGCGACGTGTGGGTTTGTTACTACGCCGATAAATGATGATATCCATCCGGACCTTTGCCGTTTAGGAAATGTGTGACCGGATCTCTTAAATAGTACTTGAGTACCCCTGCTATAGCAGATCGCCGGGATTGRATTTTACATCGTTAACCATTTGTTTACACTTTGTTCAGTCATGTACCGTCATTGGCTAGCTAGCTAACAACCTGGTAACTTTACCAGTGTAACCAAACCCTTTGGGGCACAGAATGAAAGGGAAAGGTTCTTCAGGAGATTCATGGTCATAGCGATCAATGAATGAGAGATCTCTTGCATGTCCTTATCACAAATCCGACATTTTTAAAGAGACAGTGTACAATTTTCAATTTAATGCATCTCAATGGGAAAAATGCCTTTACAGTGTTACATATTCATTTCTAGTGCACCACATGTGCTTCAAATGTAGAGGCCCAATATACTGTAGGCCGTATCTCAATCAATTGAAATCRTCTTCTTTTCTGGTGCTCCTAAATTTCATGTAGTGCTCCTAACTTTAAAAAAAACACTGGGAGCAGTAGTGCTACCAATGAACATGTTTAATTTAGAGCCAATATGCTTAGCACTTAATAATAGGAACCTTGTCTCACATCTCCCCCGTGTTAGTTTTCATTTGCATTTCTCCCATCCTTCCCCTCAACTACAGTAGCATTGAAGTGTGTGTGTCTGAGAGAGAAAGAGAGAGAGAGAGAGCGAGAGCGAGAGCGAGAGAGCGGGGGGGAGAGAGCGGGGGGGAGAGAGGGGGGAGAGTAGAAAGGGATGGGGGGAAAAGCGGCCTTCACGGATGAGTGGTGTTTCAGGTAGATTCCTGTGTGACATGCAGGCTCAGGCACAGCCTTAACGCTCGACTGACGCCACAGAAAGCCACAGAAACACCACAGAAACACCACAGAAGATAACACACTTGAATAATGTGACACCGGCAGGTAGAAATGTTGAAACTGTTCATTACTGCTTGCAAAATAACGTCCATACAGGTTAGAACACCTTACAATGCAAGAAGATACCAGTATCTCCCAGCTTTGTAGGCTAACGTTCGTTGCTAGCTGACAGCTGAAGCCAACATCAATTCACTACCCCCCCCTCCCCGCACACTTTTATCAAATAAGCCACTTCTCTGCAAATGATGATGAGCAGTACAATAAAATAAGTCTCAAAATTGAAGGGAAACAGATTGTCTGTGATCTCTATCCTCTGAAATCAGCCAAAACAAGCTCAATAACTCAATGTATGCGCACACTCGTATTGAAAATGCATTCATGTAAATAGGCCTAGAATACATATTGATTCACCCAGTTTATCAATGGAGATTTACCATTAAAATAAATGATTACCATTATGTTGTTAGATTGGTAAAAACTAAGTCAAATGTACGATTGTATAATTGATTCATTAATGCATACATGGCTGCCTCTGACAATTTTCTACGTAAGAAATGTCAAATGTAATGATAGTGAATGATTGAACAGAGCAGTAGCTGAGTTTAGCTATCTGGATCAAGTGCCATTCTGGGACTTTGGTTAAGAGGGTCACCGTAACACCGGTACCTTTTGGACTTCTAATCCCCTTTAAACATTGTGTGTTTGAGCTACAGACTTCTGTACCATTGGATTCGTCCATTTCTTCTGCATCCATAAATACCCAACATTAGTCTGTGTGATTGGGGCTGAACTAGAGCGGTGTTTGTGAGAGAAMGACAGATCCTGAAGGAGCCCTTGTTTTACAAAAGTGTCTGTAGAATGCGATTGGTTTGAGCGAACACGCACATGTAACATGTTTTGCTTTATAACGCTCACAAGCTCCACAATAGTTTTTAGAAGGTAAGGGGTTCTTCTACATAGAAGATCATAGTAACCCACAGGACAGTGTCTATAATAGTGTAAGGGGTTCTTCTACATAGAAGATCATAGTAACCCACAGGACAGTGTCTATAATAGTGTAAGGGGTTCTTCTACATAGAAGATCATAGTAACCCACAGGACAGTGTCTATAATAGTGTAAGGGGTTCTTCTACATAGAAGATCACAGGAAACCCCAGGACATGAAGCTCACATAGTTGCTGTCACAAAATCCACACAGTTGTTACTGACTAGTTTGATATTCATTTCCCAGTGAGCAAACAATGTCTGTACTTACAGCATTCATATAAATTCATTTCTATCAGGCTTTTGCTGGCATTTTTTTTTATAAATGCAATTGTTTATGTCAAATTGTTTTGTGCTTTACTTGTAGAGAGTGTGAGAGATTGAGTGTGTGAGAGAGTATGAGTCTCWTTCCATGAGTGTGTGCATGTGTATTTGAGTGTGCATGTAGTCTGTGTGCATGAGTGTATGTGTTCATGTGCGTGTGTACTGTATGTGTGTGTGAGAGAGTGTGCGTGTGTTCCACAACTGGTCCCACTCACCTGACGATGAAGTCAAACTCAGAGCCTGCTAGCATGAGGACTCCTAGTAGAGTAGAGAAGGCTCCGTCCAAAACCGGAGCGAACATGTGTTCTAACGCCAGCACTGCCCGTCTGTTACGGTCCCCTATCGCTGTGAGGAACGCCTGCAACGTACACAAGCACACACACACACACAACTCATCAGAAAAACTATAATGTAATTTGTAAATATACAAAACACTTTGTGTGTGTGTGTGTGTGTGTGTGTATGTTAAGCTATTTTAGGCTTAGGGGTTAGGTTTACAGTTAGGGTTATGCTATGGTTAGGGTGTTTTGGGTTAGGGTTTATAGAAAATAGGATTTTAGGTCCCCACAAGGATAGTAAAAGATAGTGTGTGTGTGTGTGTGTGTACTCACTAGAGCAACATGTACAGTGAACTCTACTCCTATGCCGACAGAGGCGATGAGGATGACCACAGGAACAGCACTGAGCTTGATCCCTATCAGCCCCATCATACCAAACAGCTCCACGGTCATCAGAGACAGGACCAGGACCTGAAACAGACAGACCGCAACACAACCGTTATTGACCATTAGAGACCATCTTCAGTTTTAACCCAGGGAACAACCCCAGCATGAATTCAAACATCTCCACGGTCATCAGAGACAAAATCATCCTAAGTCCCCACAAGGATAGTAAAACAAGGAAAATTCTCCATCGAACCAGGAACCACATCCTCATGAGGACAAAGGCCATTAGTGTAACGCTCGTCGTTAGGAGAAAGAGAGGAGGACCAAGATGCAGCGTAGTGAGTACTCATATTCCTTTTAATGAAAACCGAATACTCMAACAAAACAACAAACTAACGATAAACGAGAATAACACGAAACGAAACAGTCCTGTCTGGTGACATACACAGAGACACAGAAAACAGGAACAATGACCCACAACCCACAAAGACAAAACAGGCTACCTAAATATGGCTCCCAATCAGAGACAACGACTAACACCTGCCTCTGATTGAGAACCATAGCAGGCCAAACACATAAAACAGACAAACTAGACATACAACATAGAATGCCCACTCATATCACACCCTGACCAAACAAAACATACAATGCAAACTATGGTCAGGGCGTGACAATTAGGCTTAGGGTTTAGAGGTAAGAGTTTAGGGTTAGAGGTTAAGGTAAAGGTTAGGTTTAGGGAAAATAGCATTTTGAATGGAAATCTATTTTGGGTCCCCTCAAGGATGTTTTATTTTACCAGGTAAGTTGACTGAGACCACATTCTCATTTACAGCAAAGACCTGGGGAATAGTTACAGGAGAGAGGAGATGAATGAGCCAATTGGAAGCTGGGGATGATTAAGCGGCCTTGATGGTATAAGGGACAGATTGGGAATTTACCCACGACACCAGGGTTAACACCCCTACTCTTACAATAAGTGCAATGTTATATTTAGTGACCACAGAGAGTCAGGTCACCTGTTTAACGTCCCATCCAAAAGACAGTAAAACATGTGTGGGCTGTGTGTGTGGGTTGGTCCTTCTATACTTGTCGGGACCTAAAATACCCAGAAGTTCCCACAAGGATAGTAAAACAAGGAAAATTCTCCCTCGTGGGGACATTTCCCACGTCCCCATTAGGATAAAGGCTATTTTAAATGTAGGGGTTAGGTTTAGGATTAAGGTTAAAATGAGGGTTAGAATTAGGGTTAGGGTAAGGGATTAGTGGTTAGGTTTAGGCTTAGGAGCTAGGTTTAGGTTTTGGGTTACGGGTTAGGGAAAATAGGATTTTGAATGGAAATGTACTTTAGGTCCCCACAAGAAAAGAAGAACAAAACGTGTGTGTGTGTGTGTGTGTGTGTGTGTTAGGGCTTGGAATTGCCAGAGACATCACAGTACAATACATTTTGATTTGATACTGCGATTTTATTGCAATTTTATGTTCCAAGCATAATGCTCACTATATGTCTGCTGCAGACAGACAAGAGAGATCATGAGAAAATGTGTTTTGATCAGTAATGGAAATAAGTGCTGAAAAAATGTTGGTTCACTATTTAAAAAGAAGATGGAAAATAAGCTATAGGATGACAAATACCAGACCTAGCAAAAAGCGATTATATACATAGTTTTTAACAAATTGATACCTGGAGTCAAAGTCATCACTAGTGTGTGTGGCCTGTAGCTGGGGGTAAGGGGTAAGGGCAGGGGTGAGGGTTTGGCTACGGGGGTTAGGACGCAGGGGATAGGGGGTGTAAGGTAGGATACTGGTGGCCTGGTCTGGACAAAGCAAATGGATCAACTTGAAGCACCGCCATAACTTGTCATTTATTTGGTTTGTAAACCTAGAGCAGGGGTTTCCAACAGGTAGATCGTAGCACACCTATGAGTAGCTCGCCAAGCAATTCTGAAAGTACATGCATTTTTCCCATTTGTTCCATTGCAAACTGTCATAAACATAAAGCTCCCGGCTACTACCCAATAAAAAGCCACATTGACATTATCCCACACCTGGTTAACCACTACTGGCTTAAAAAGCCAAACGTAACACAATATCTGCCATTTAATTCCCAGCAATATTGCCCCTGTCTGTCTGTTTGGTGTCAGGCAGAAATGGAGAAAAGAGACAGAAGAATGTATGATGGACAGGGATAGAGAGAAGTTGCTTTGCAAGATATCTATACCTGAAAATGCATGATCTGGGTGATTTATGGATGATATTCAGCAGTCACATGCCTTATTTACTTTGAAGAACTACTAAAAAAGTGATTTTGTCAGGCAGCATAGACAGAGGCTCTATAGAGATGAGATGATGACTTGGAATGAAATGATAGTCATCAAATAAAACACATATACTATACATAACAACTGAATATTTTAGGGTAGACAGAAATACTTTCCCCAATAACCTTCTAAATGAAATGTTAAGTACAAAGTAGGCTTACATGGCAGAACTATATCATGATTATTTGTATCAATTGAGTGGCCATTGTTTTACAAAATCTGGCATGTGCTGCAGCAGTAGGCCTAACAACAGAAACGCTAGATCAACATATTCCTCTCTTGCTAGATGCGCAATTAAAGGGGATTTACCCTTTAAAATGCAAATGTGTTCGTTTTCCCCTCAGACCTAAAACATTTTATTCTGATGTGATTTAAGCATTGACATGGATTCAGAACATCCATTTTCATTGTTTCTCTATGAATAATTGTATTATTGAGAGGAAAAAAACAGAAAGAAATTCAAAACCGGGAAAAATAAAACAGAAAACAGAATTCGGGAAAATTCTAAAGATTATTGTATGGGCCCTGTCATGCTGAAAACTGTTAAGTAACCATTATTTTACCAGGTATATTGACATTTATTGTACAGTATGCAGTGCATTCGGAAAGTATTCAGACCCCTTGACTTTTTATGTTGCAGCCTTATTCTAAAATGAATTAAATTGTTGTTTTTTCCCTCATCGATCTACACACAATACCCCATAATACCCCAACAAGTGGCAGGAGTCTTTGAAGCGTCCACTGAAGCCCCCTCCTGCTGTTCAAAGACCATTCACTGGCATTTTCTACAAGAAAGCTTCTCCCAAGTGGGTGTGACACCTACTCCTGTTGAATGCTGCACTGCTGCTTGGATTCCACCTGGCGATCTGTTCACTGTCTGCCCTGGCCTGTCTCCCCCTGTCTGTTCACTGTCTGCCCTGGCCTGTCTCCCCCTGTCTGGTACAGGTACCCCCCCCCCCCTCTGTTCACTGTCTGCCCTGCTGTCTGCCTGGCCTGTCAGTACCGTCCCCACTCCCCCCGCTCTGTTCACTGTCTGCCCTGCCTGTCTCCCCTGTCTGGTACAGGTACCTCCACCACACCCCCCCCCCCCCTCTGTTCACTGTCTGCCCTGGCCTGTCTCCCCCGGTCTGGTACAGGTACCTCCACCACACTCCCCCCGCTCTGTTCACTGTCTGCCCTGGCCTGTCTCCCCTGTCTGTACAGGTACCTCCAACACCCCCCCCCCCCCCCCCCTCTGTTCACGTCTGCCCTGCCTGCTCCCCCGGTCTGGTACAGGTACCTCAGCCACTTTCACCTATCTCTTCCAAGCTTTCGCTTGCCTCCAGCACACACGCCCTGTAGGGCGAGTGACTCTGAACTTACAATGGCTAGCCCCAAGTCGTTATTATAATTTTAAAAAAAATATATGTTCATTTTGCTATTTGCCTCATGACTCCTGCATACTTTGTTGACTACAAACTTTCTTCACCCAACCGTGGGACAGACTATGTTTGTTCCCACACTCAGGATGCTGACTATTGGTTACACAGACTTTTGGCCTCCATCCTATTCTAACCACCTCTCGCCGGCTTTTTTTTCATGCTACCCGATTAAATTTCTGTACAATATGATCTTGTTGCAATCTGATGCACATTCAGATGTCAAAAATCAGCACTGCAGAGCTCTCCCTGTCCTCTGCCGTGCATTGATTGTGTTACTGTTGATGATATCTGGAAATGTGCATGTATACCCTGGCCCATTTACTGTTGCTAGCCCCAATTCTGAATTGTACTCTGATATCTGCTTCACTGATTTCTGCTCTCGTAAAAGCCTGGGTTTCTGCACGTTAACACTAGAAGCTTATTACCTAAAATGTATCAATTGAAAGTGCGGGTTCACAGCTCCAATCCAGATGTGTCGGTCATTACTGAGATGTGGTTAAGGAATAGTGTTATGAATACTGAATAATGTTAACCTTTATTGTTATAACCTTTTTCGGCAAGACATATCTTCCAAAGGTGGGGGAGTGGCAATCTTTACCAAGGATCCCCTTCAGTGCGCCAGTTGTCTCCACTAAGTCTGTCCCCCAAAAATGTAATTTGCTGGTTTTAAGCATTAAACTTCCAAATAGCTCTTTGTTGACTGTTGCTGGGTGCTATTGTCCTCCATCAGCACCGGCCTGTACTCCTGGCCCCTTACACTAAGRCTGAATTTTAGGTGACCTAAACTGGGACATGCTGGGACATGCTTAAACCACCTGACCAAGTCCTAAAGCAATGGGACTCCCTAAATCTTTCTCAGATTATTACCAATCCCACAAGGTATGACTCCAAACACCCAGAAAAGGCTACTCTCCTCGATGTATCCTCACAAATAATCCTGATAGGTACCAGTCTGGTTTTTTCTTTAATGACCTTAGTGATCACTGTTTTACAGCCTGTGTTCGTAATGGCTGCTCAGTGAAACGACCTGTCCTGATTTGTCATAGACGCTTGCTAAAAAACTTTAATGAGCAAGCCTTCCTTCATGAACTGGCCTCTGTAAAATGATATAGAATCAGCTTGGACCTTTTAAAAAAAAACATGTCCAGTGGTATTTAAAAAAAACACGCTCCCATAAAGAAAATAAGAATTAAAAACAGGTTCAGCTAGGGATGCACGATATATCGGTGAACATATCAGAATCGGACGATATTAGCTAAAAATGCGAACATCGGTATCGGCACGATGTCTAGTTTAACGGCGAAGTGAAAAAACGATGTCAAAGCTACCGTGCATACCTATATAACGTAGGTACAGGACGTAATGATGCCACGTAAAATTTTGCGCTACACGTGCAACACAGCATTCCTAACCTAGCCCACAATGTCTGCTGTGTGGATCGAGCAGTCATCAAGTCGAGCAATCATTTGAAAGAGTAAGAACATTTCAGTGAGACAACTCAAAGGTGAAATCCATTAAAGCCAAGATAATGGAATTCATTGCCCTTGACAATCAACCGTTCTCTGTCGTGGGTGATGTTGGCTTTCGCCGACTGGTCGAGCACCGGTACACACTACCAAGTGCGCTATTTTTCAGATGTTGCCCTACCGGAGTTACACAATAATAGCGTCACTTCTATTAGCTTCACGACATAACTACTATGGAATGCCGTTTGGGTCTTTGCATGTCAAAAAAGATACAGTAGCACTGTCAAAGCTGTACAAAAAGTCTGCAAACAAGCAAACACCGGCCACGAACAATCCGTTTACAATACTGCATTGGTAATAAAGCATCYTTTGTTCCGACCGCAACTTCTGATACACATCAAATAGTGTTATTTGACATGTATCTTTTTTGACACGCAAAGACCCAAATGGTGTTCCATTGAACTCCTGGTTAAGAATGAAACGTGATTATGTTTTACTGGTAATGGGGACATATGTAGATGCCAACAAAATAACTTATTGGTCAGTGTGGTGTGTGTGTAACCTTTATTTAACTAGGCAAGTCAGTTAAGAAGAAATTCTTATTTACAATGACGGCCCGGACGATGCTGMGTTAATTGTGCGCCGCCCTATGGGACTCCCAATAAATAAAATAATGACAAAGCAAAAACWGATTTATAGAAATTTTTGCAAATGTATTAAAATACTGAAATATTACATTTACATAAGTTTTCAGACACTTTACTCAGTACTTTGTTGAAGCAACTTTGGCAGTGGTTACAGCCTCAACTATTCTTGGGTATGACACTACAAGATTGGCTTCTCCCATTGTTCTCTGCAGATCCTGTCAAGCTCTGTCAGGTTGGATGGGGAGCGTCGCTGCACAGCTATTTTCATGTCTCTCCAGAGATGTTCGATCTGGTTCAAGTCCGGGCTCTGGCTGGGCCACTCAAGGACATTCAGAGACTTGTCCCCAAGCCATTCCTGCGTATTCTTGGCTGTATGCTTAGGGTCATTGTCCTGTTGGAAGGTGAACCTTTGCCCCAGTCTGAGGTTCAGAGCGCTCTGGAGCAGGTTTTCATCAAGGATCTCTCTGTACTTTGCTCTGTTCATCTTTCCCTCGATCCTGACTAGTCTCCCAGTCCCTGCTGCTGAAAAACATCCCCATATCATGCTGCCACCACATTGCTTCACCGTAGGGATGGTGCCAGCTTTCCTCCAGACGTGACGCTTGGCATTCAGGCCAAAGACTTCAATCTTGGTTTCATCAGACTTGATTCTTATGGTCAGAGAGTCCTTTAGGTGCCTTTTGGCAAACTCCAAGCGGGCTGTCATGTGCATTTTACTGAGGACTAGCTTCCGTCTGGCCACTCTACCATAAAGGCCTGATTGGTGGAGTTCTGCAGAGATGGTTGTCCTACTGAAAGGTTCTCCCATCTCCACAGACACACTCTGGAGCACTGTCAGATTGACCATCAGGTTCTTGGTCACCTCCCTGACCAAGGCCCTTCTCCCCTGATTGCTCTGTTTGGCCGGGCGGCCAGCTCTAYGAAYAGTCTTGGTGMTTCCAAACGTCTTCCATTTAAGAAWGATGGAGGCCACTGTGTTRTTGGGGACCTTCAATGCTGCAGAKARMTTTTGGTACCMTTCCCCAGATCTGTGCCTCGAAACAATCCTGTCTCGGAGCTCTAAGGACAATTCCTTCGACCTCATGGCTTGGWTTTTGCTCTGATCATGCACTGTCAACTGTGGACCTTTATATAGACAGATGTGTGCCTTTCCAAATCATGTCCAATCAATTGAATTCACCACAGGTYMACTCCAATCAAGTTGTAGAAACATCTCAAGGATGATCAACGGAAACAAGATGCACCTTATGTAAATAATAATTATGCAAAATMTTCTATAAAACTGTTTTCACTTTGTCATTATGGGGTATTGTGTGTAGATTGCAGAGATTTTTTTTAATGCATTTTAGAATTGGGTTGTTATGTAACAAAATGTGGAAAAGGTCTTTCCAAATTAGGAAAAAATACTTTCCAAATTAACTCTGTGAGTGCATGTGTGTGTATGTGTGTATCACTGCAAACTCCTACAGCACATGTGTAGGAGAGAAATAGGGAAATGGCTGTATTTTAGGTGGGAGTGGGGGTTGCTTGGGTAACTTGTGTCCTATCCCCATTTATTTTAGGTCAGTTTCTGGGAGAGACAGATTAGACTAAACACAACAGCACAAGATAAACACTGGGACAGGACTGGGCTAGAAAAACACAGCAGCATGATCTCCTCTCCTCTCCTCCACTCCCCGTCTCTCTTCTCCTCCCTTCCCTTCCCTTCCCTCACCACTACTTGCCTCCCATCTCTCCTCCCCTCCCCACTCCTCTCCTCCCTTCCCTCTCCTTCCTTCTCCTCCCTTTACCACTCCTCTCCTCCCGTCCCTCTCCTCCACTCACTATTCCTCCATTCCTTTCTCCTCCACTCACCACCCTTCTCCTTCCTTCCCTCTCCTCCACTCACCACTCCTATCCTTCCTTCCCTCTCCTCCCTTGTCCTCCCTTCCCTCGCCTCCACTCACCACTCCTCTCCTCTCCTCACCACTCCTCTCCTCCTTTCCCTCTCCTCCACTCACCACTGCTGTCCTCCCTTCCCTCTCCTCTCCTCCCTCCTCCACTCACCACTTCTCTCCTTCCTGCCTTCCTCTCTCTCCTCTCCACACTCCCACAGTCACACAGTGTATGGGAGTGGAGGTTTAAAACTGATGGATTGGAATGTTCTGTAATAAGGAAGTCTCTTTTTACAGGATTCTAATCTGACAGATTTATGAAAATGGACTTTATACTGATATATGATGTCAACACACATTTTGCCCATGTATTCAATGCAAAACAAATGCCGCTTTAGAATGTGTGTGTGTGTGTGTGTGTGCATTCACATGAGTAGGGTTGCAAAGCTACTGGTAATTTACCTAAATTACCGAAAATTTCAGGAATTTGGGTAATTAACAGAAAATGTATGGCAATCTATTGTAACTTTGGTAATTTCTTATTTTTTTATTCATATATACAGTACCAGTCTACATTTTGGACACACCTACTCATTCAAGGGTTTTTCTTTATTTTTACTATTTTCTACATTGTAGAATAATAGTGATGACATCAAACCATGTAATAACACATATGGAATCATGTAGTAACCAATGGTGTGATGGTGCTTTGCTGGTGGCATTGTCAGTGATTTATTTAGAATTCAAGGTACACTTAACCAGCATTGCTACCACAGCATTCTGCAACGATACGCCTTCCCGTCTGGTTTGCGCTTAGTGGGACTATCATTTATTTTTCAACAGGACAATCACCCAACACACCTTCAGGCTGTGTAAGGGCTATTTGACCAAGAGGGAAAGTGATGGAGTGCTACATCAGATGACCTGGCCTCCACAATCACCTGACCTCAACCCAATTGAGATGGTTTGGGATGAGTTGTACCGCAGAGTGAAGGAAAAGCTGCCAACAAGTGCTCAGCATATGTGAGAACTCCTTCAAGACTATTGGAAAAGCATTCCAGGTGAAGCTGGTTGAGAGAATACCAAGAGTGTATAAAGCTGTCGTCAAGGCAAAGGGTGGCTGTATGCATCTGTGTGTGCATCTCTCTGAGTGTGTGTGTATCTCTCTGCGTTAGCCTGTGTGTACTCACGATGATGCCGGCAGTCCAGGGGTTGAGCAGAAAGAGGGCACAGACGAGGAAGGTGCAGGCTAGCACCACGCTGATGGAGAGCAGCAGCCAGTGTCTGAGGCCTACGTACTGCTCCCAGAAGAGGAAGGGGTAGCCGTTGGGGTAGCTGGGTAGGCCCTGGCGGCTGTAGTTACTGCAGATGGCTCGCACCGACTCGATGGCCTCCACAAACTGGGGGGTCTCGCGGAGCCCGTTGAGGTAGAATGGAAACTGTGCATATTCGATGGGCTCGGCAGCAGGAACTAGACAGAGAGAGGGGGGTAGAGGTTTTGAAAAGGTGCAGGTATGGTAGAGTTCAAACAAGTACACCAGGTCTCAGCACCAACTCACTTTGCCTCACTACACAAATTAATATTAGGACTGGCTGGTGGGCAGAGCTGGAACGTGGTCCCATGAGCCTTGGTAGGGACTGACATGTCATATACTGTATGTGTGCGTGTAAGAGTGCGTGTGTGTGTGGGTGGGGGGGATCCATTCTCTCCAGTCTCAGCCTAGTGACGGGCTAATGACAGCAGAGTATCAGGCCTGAAGTTGATACTCTGTAATTACAACCTGAATCATCACCATTACCTATCTCTCTCCCACACACACAACGTTTGGTTTGTTATGACTATTGCAACATTGCCAAGACACATGTTCTAAACTTACGTCATTCTCCCCATGTCATGTCATGTGCCCTCTGCTTCCTTATACCCACAACACCACTTTATAAAAATGTTACACCCACCTCACCACACTATAATATACACTGCTCAAAAAAATAAAGGGAACACTAAAATAACACATCCTAGATCTGAATGAATGAAATATTATTATTAAATACTTTTTTCTTTACATAGTTGAATGTGCTGACAACAAAATCACACAAAAATGATCAATGGAAATCAAATTTATCAACCCATGGAGGTCTGGATTTGGAGTCACACTCAAAATTAAAGTGGAAAACCACACTACAGGCTGATCCAACTTTGATGTAATGTCCTTAAAAACAAGTCAATAATGAGGACTCAGTGTAGTGTGGGTGGCCTCCACGTGCCTGTATGACCTCCCTACAACGCCTGGCATGCTCCTGATGAGGTGGCGGATGGTCTCCTGAGGGATCTCCTCCAGACCTGGACTAAAGCATCCGCCAACTCTCTGGACAGTCTGTGGTGCAACGTGGCGTTGGTGATGGAGCGAAACATGATGTCCCAGATGTGCTCAATTGGATTCAGGTCTGGGGAACGGGCGGGCCAGTCCATAGCATCAATGCCTTCTCTTGTGGGAACTGCTGACACACTCCAGCCACATGAGGTCTAGCATTGTCTTGCATTAGGAGGAACCCAGGGCCAACCGCACCAGCATATGGTCTCACAAGGGGTCTGAGGATCTCATCTCGGTACCTAATGGCAGTCAGGCTACCTCTGGCGAGCACATGGAGGTGCTGTGCGGCCCCCCAAAGAAATGCCACCCCACACCATGACTGACCCACCGCAAACCGGTCCATGCTGGAGGATGTTGCAGGCAGCAGAACGTTCTCCACGGCGTCTCCAGACTCTGTCACGTCTGTCACATGTGCTCAGTGTGAACCTGATTTCATCTGTGAAGAGCACAGGGCGCCAGTGGCGAATTTGCCAATCTTGGTGTTCTCTGGCAAATGCCAAACGTCCTGCACGGTGTTGGGTGTAAGCACAACCCCCACCTGTGGACGTTCGGGCCTCATATACCACCCTCATGGAGTCTGTTTCTGACCGTTTGAGCAACACATGCACATTTGTGCCTGCTGGAGGTCATTTTGCAGGGCTCTGGCAGTGCTCCTCCTGCTCTCCTTGCACAAAGGCGGAGGTAGCGGTCCTGCTGCTGGGTTGTTGCCTCTCCTACGGCCTCCTCCACGTCTCCTGATGTACTGGCCTGTCTCCTGGTAGCGCCTCCATGCTCTGGACACTACGCTGACAGACACAGCAAACCTTCTTGCCACAGCTCGCATTTGATGTGCCATCCTGGATGAACTGCACACTCCTGAGCCACTTGTGTGGGTTGTAGACTCCGTCTCATGCTACCACTAGAGTGAGGCACCGCCAGCATTCAAAAGTGACCAAAACATCAGCCAGGAAGCATAGGAACTGAGAAGTGGTCTGTGGTCACCACCTGCAGAACCACTCCTTTATTGGGGGTGTCTTGCTAATTGCCTATAATTTCTACCTGTTGGTTATTCCATTTGCACAACAGCATGTGAAAATTTATTGTCAATCAGTGTTGCTTCCTAAGTGGACAGTTTGATTTCCACAGAAGTGTGATTGACTTTGGAGTTACATTGTGTTGTTTAAGTGTTCCTTTATTTTTTTGAGCAGTGTATTATACCCACCACACCCACTTTAATATCTTAATACTCACCACCCTATAATATATTATACC
>NC_036872.1:30574853-30588789 GCF_002910315.2 Salvelinus sp. IW2-2015 | reverse complement strand
TCTTATATCCCCACAACACCCACCCGTTCGTGTAATAAGTATCTTAATTTACACCACACCCACTATAATATCTTATACACCACCACACTATAATATCTTATACCCACCACACTATTAATATGTATCCACCACGTCTTTTATACCCACCCACTATAATAATCTATACCCACCACACCCCACTATAATATCTTATATCCACCACACTATAATATCTTATACCACACACCCACTATAAATAATGTTATACCCACCACACTTAAGTATATCTTTTCCACCACACTATAATATCTTATACCCACCCACCCCACTATAATATCTTATACCCACCAACCCCACTATAATTCTTATATCCACCACCACTGTAATATCTTATAACCACCACACTATAATATTTTTACCCACCAAACCCACTATAATATCTTATCAACCCACCCCACTAAATATCTTATATCCACCCACCCCCACTATAATCTTATACCCAACACTATAATATCTATACCACCACACCACCCTATAATATCTTATATCCACCACACCCCACTATAATCTATCTTATATCCACAAACCCACTAATATCTTATTACCCACCAACACCCCACTATAATATCTATATCCACCACCCCACTGTAATATCTTATAACCACCACACTATAATATTTTATACCCACCCAAACTCATATAATAATCTTATACCCACCCCACTATAATATCTATATCATATCAACCCCACACTTATACCAACACTATAATATCTATACCCACCACACCTCACTATAATATCTTATATCCACCACACTATAATATCTATACCACACTATAATATCTTATACCCACCACACCCCACTTAATAATCTTATTACCCACCACACCCACTAAATATTCTTATATCCACGCACACCCCACTATAATATCTTATACCCACACCACACCCCACTATAATTCTTATATCCACCACAACCCCACTATAAATCTTATACCCACCACAACCCCACTATAATATCTTATACCCACCACACCCCACTATAAATATCTTATATCCACCCACCCCATAATATTTATACCCAACACACTATAATATCATATACCCACCACACCCCACTATAATATCTTAATCCCACCACACCCCACTATAATATCTTATACCACCACAACCCCACTATAATATCTTATACCCACCAAACCACTATAACTAGTCTTATACCCACCCCACTATAATATCTTATATCCACCACACCCCACGTATAATATCTATACCCAAACCAACTTATAAATCTTAATACCCACCACACCTCACTATACATTCACCCCTATAATATCTTATATCCACCCACACCCACTATAATATCTTATAACCACCACACCACTATAATATCTTATACTCCACCACACCCCACTATAAATTCTTATACCACACCACACTCACTATTAATAATCTCTATATCCACCACACCCCACTATTAAGTATTTTATACACCACCACCACTATTAATTCTTATACCACCACACCCACTAATAATATTTTAATCCCCACCACCCCACTATGAATATATCTTATACCCACCCACACCCCACTTATAATATCTTATATCCCCACCCACAAATATAACCCACACACTATAATATTTAACCCACCACAACTCCACATAAATTACCACCTACACCCCACTAAAATCTACCACACCCCCACTATAATATCTTATACCCACCACACTATAATATCTTATACCCACCACACCCCACTATAATATATTTTATATCCACCACACCCCACTTATAATATCTTATACCCACCACCACTATAATATTCTTTTACCCACCGACACCTCCACTATATATCCTATATCCACCACACCCACTATAATATCTTATCACCCACCCCACTATTAATTATTATACCCACCACACCCCACTATAATATTTATACTCCACCACACCCCAACTATAATATCTTATACCCCACCAACACCCACTATAATGATCCTTATCCAACCACACCGACACTATAATATCTTATACCCACCACACCCACTATAATATGCTTATACCACCACACCCCAATACTCAATATTTATTATCCACCACACCCACATAATTCTTATAACCACCACACCCCACTATAATTATCTATACCCACCACCCCACTATAATATCTTATACCCCCACACGCCACATCTAATATCCTATATCCACCACACCCCCACTATAATATCTATCCCACCACACTATAAGTATCTTATACCCACCACACACCCCACTATAATATTTATATCCACCACACCCACTGTAATATCTTATACCACCCACCCCACTATAATATCTATGACAACTATATTAACTCAACCACACCCCACTATAATTAATCACCTAACCACTCAATTATCTACCCCCACACTATAATATCTTATACCCACCACACCCCTATAATATTTCTATATCACCCACACACCCCCACTATAATATCTTATACTCCACCACAACCTCACTATAAATATCTTATACCCACACACAAATATCTTATACCCACCCACCCCACATAATATCTTATATTCCACACAACCCCACTATAATATCTTATACCCACCACACCCAATAATATCTTATATCCACCACACCCACTATAATATCTATACCCACCACACCCCACTATAATATCTTATACCCACCACACCCCACTACTAATATCCTATAATCCACCACACCCCACATAATATATTATACCCACCACACTATAATATCTTATCACCCACCACACCCCACTATAAGTATCTTATATCCACCACACCCCACTTAATATTCTGTAACCCACCACACCCCATATAATATTCTTACCCACAAAACCCACTATAAATCTATAGCCACCACACCCACTATAATATTTATACCACCACACCCCACTATAATATTCTATACCACCACACTATAATATCTTATACCCACCACACCTCACAATAATATCTATATCCCAACCCCCACTATAATATCTTATACCCCACACCACGATAATATTCGTATCACCACTCATACCAACCACTCCACTATAATATCTTATATCCACCACACCCCACTATAATATCTATACCCACCACACGCCCACCTATAATATCTTATACCACCACACCCCACATAATATCTCTATACCCCCCACCCCACTATAATATCTATTATACCCCACCCACACCCCCACTATAATATCATTATATACCACCCCACTATCAATTCTTATACCCACCACACCCAATAAATTATCCACCCACTAATCTATACCCACCACACCCCACTAATAAATCTCTATACCACCCACACCCCACTAGAACTATCTTTCCCACACAAAATCTCACACCCCACTATAATATCTTATACCCCACCCTCACTATAATACTATACCACCACCACCCCACATCAATATTCTTATACCCACACCCCACTATAATATCTTTACCCACACACTAAATATTCAAACCACCCACCTCAATAATATATTCCCCCTTAATATCTTTATCACCACACCCCACTTATAATATCTTATAATCCACCAACCACCCCACTATATATCTTATACCCCACCACACCCCACTATAATATCCTATATCCACCACACCCCACTATAATATCTTATACCCACCACACTATAATATTCTTAACCCACCACACCCCACTATAATATCTTATACCCACCCACCACCCCACTATAACTCCTATACACCCACCCCACTATAATATCTTATACCCCCACCTATAATCTATACCACCACACCCCCACTATAATATCTTATACCACCACACTATAATATCTTATACACCACACCCCACTATAATATTTTATACCCACCACACCCCACTATAATATCTTATATCCACCACACCCACCTATAATATCTTATACCCACCACCACTATAATATTTATATCCACCACACCCCACTATAATATCTTATAACCCACCAACACCACTATAATATCGTATACCCACCACACCCCACTATACATATCCTATATTCCACCACACCCCACTATAAATCTTATACCCCCACACTATAATATTCTTATATACCCACCACACCCCACTATAATATTTTATTATCCACCACACCCCACTATAATATCTTATATCCACCACACCCCACTATAATATCTTATATCCACCACACGCCCACTTAATATCTATACCACCCACCCCCACTATAATATTTATACCCACCACACTATAATCTTATATCCACCCACACCCCACCTATAATATCTTATATTCCACCACACCCACTATAATATTTTATACCCACCACACCCCACTATAATATCTTATATCCACCACACCCCACTATAAATCTTATAGCCACCACACCCCACTATAATATTTATACCCACCACACCCCACTATAATATCCTATATCCACCACACCCCACTATAATATCTTATACCCACCACACTATAAATATTTCTTATATATCCACCACACCCCACTATAATATCTTATACCCACTACACTCCACTATAAATATCCTATATCCACCACACCCCCACTATAATATCTTATACCCACCACCACTATCTTATACCCACCACACCCCACTATAATATTTTATACCCACCACACCCCACTTATAATATTTTATATCCCACCCACCACCCCACTATACATATCCTTATATCCACCACACCCCACTATAATATCTTATACCCACACCACTATAATATCTTATACCACCACACCCCACTATAATATCTTATAATCCACCCCACTATAATATCTTATTATCCCACCACACCCCACTATAATATCTTATACCCACCACACCCCACAAATAATATCTTATACCCACCACACCCCCACCTATAATATCTTATACCCACCACACTCCACTATAATATCTATATCCCACCACACCCCACTGATAATATCTATACCCACCACACTATAAATATCTTATACCCAACCACACCCCACTATAATATTTTATACCCACCCACACCTCACTATAATATCTTATATCCACCGTACTAAATATCTAATCCACCACATCCCACTGTAATATCTTATATCCACCACCACATATAATAATCTTATACCCACCACACCCCACTATAATATCTTATACCACCCACACCCACTATAATATCTATACCACCACACCCCACTTAATATCTTATATCCACCACACTATAATATCTATATCCACCACCACCCACTGTAATATCTATATCACCACACTATAATATCTTACCCACCACACCCACTATAATATCTTATACCCACCACACCCACACTATAATATCTTATATCCACCCCCACACCCCACTATAATATCTATATCCACCACCACTATAATATTTCTTTACCCACCACACCCCACTATAATATCTTATATCCACCACCACTATAAATATCCTTCACCCACCACACCCCACACTACGTAATATTCTTATATTCCACCACACCCCCACTGTATATATATCTTATAATCCACCACCACTTATAAATCTTATACCCACCACACCCCACTATAATATCTTATACCCACCACACCCCACTATAATATCTATACCCACCACACCCACACTATAATATTCTTATATCCACCACACCCCACTATAATATCTTTATATTCCACCACCATCCTAATAAATCTTATACCCACCACCACCCCCACTATAATATCTTTATACCACCACACATATAATATCTTATACCCACCACACCCCACATATAATATCCCCCACTATAATATCTATACCCACCACCACCCCTACTAATATCTTATATCCACCACACCCCACTATAAATTTATATCCACCACACCCCACTATAATATCTTATCCCACCACACTATAATATCTTATACCCACCACACCCCACTTGTAATATCGTTAAACCTACCACACTATAATATCTATTACCACCACACCCCACTGAATATCTTATACCTACCACACTATAATATCTTATACCCACCACACCCCACTGTAATATCTTATACCTACCACACCCCACTATAATATCCTATACCCACCA
Source organism: Salvelinus sp. IW2-2015 (assembly GCF_002910315.2). Classification (NCBI taxonomy): domain Eukaryota; kingdom Metazoa; phylum Chordata; class Actinopteri; order Salmoniformes; family Salmonidae; genus Salvelinus; species Salvelinus sp. IW2-2015. Next base: position 30,582,779 of record NC_036872.1, on the reverse strand, counting down.
CACCCACACCATAACATCCATTCCATATTGTTTTGCCTAGAAATTTCTTTCAAATACTTTTCTTTCAAAAACATAAGTTTGATCAAAAACATCCCAAAAATGACACCGCAAAGACTCRCTGTGGTGTGTGTGTGTGCTTGTGTGCTTTCCAGTGCCTGGAGGGTCAGCCAGCACTACTTGCTAACATGGTTTGGCCCATTATAATCTCCACTATAAATCTCCATTAGGACTGGGAGTTGGAGCTCTGCCAACATAGCTCTGCTCCAGGGGGTTCCTGTACAGCCAAGCACTCTACCCTGCTTAGCCAATCATATTTACACTCACTGCTTGTTATCCAATCACATCTTCCCCCCTGTAATGCAAAGGCAGCCTCTCTCTCTCTTCCCCTTGCTTGCTCCCTTCTCCTCTCCTGTCCACCCTCTTTTCCCTCACTCTCTTTCTCACACCCTTTTCCTCTCTTTCTCTTTCCCAATAATTTTCTTTCCCTTTTCTTTTGTGCGCGTGCACTCTCACTGTGTGTGGTAAGGAAATGAGAACAGGGTGTAGGCAGTTCTGGGGTCACAGAGTTTTAAGTGTGTGTGTGTGTGTGTAATCCATAGCGGCCTGTTGTGGTAAGAGTTATGACATTCACCACAGGCACCATTAGAGTACCACAGCGTGCTATTCCCTGCCCCCCCGCCACACCCACACCCACACACACACAGTATACTGTAAACTAGCTCAGTTAAAACCAGAAAGTAGATAAGAGTCATTAACTCCACAGATGGAATGACACAAACAGGTACTCTAAAATAACTGCAACTCAAATGTAATAAAAGCCTATGGAAGTGAAGTTGAGCACAATAAGTCAAATGTTATGCTCAAGGTGAAATGACCCATGGAATAATTAGGCCACAAAACACAACAAGTAGTTCATAAATCTATATGAGTGTGTTTAGCAATACAATCAGATGGATAGCTCCATGTCACCATAAAGCAGTATGAGCTACCAGAGGTACCAGAGGCAAAACAAATGAGTTCCTGCACACTTCTTAAATAAAGTCTTTTTTAATTCAATTGACAAATCTGTAGGCCAGTGTGCTAAATAATTATTGAGAGCAAAAAAGCGTGTCTGATATGATTGGCCATTGAAAGGCGTTTGTGGTGGTAAAGTGTGCTGTGATTGGTCACTCACTGCTGAGGCGTGTCTCGAGCATGGAGTCTGTGCGGTCGTGGAGCCACTCCGGGGGGTGGGGCCGTATGTTGGCCTGCGAGGCTGCGTACGCCACCGGGTCGTTGCTGACCCACGCAGTCAGGTAGATGTAAAATGCCACTGGGTTGATGATGCCATCCGCATCCACCAAGCGCTGCCTAGTCAGCTAGAGAATAGTTAATAATCGAAAAGAAGGATAGAGGGAGAGAAGGAGGAGGGGGAAGGTGAGGAGGAGGGGGAGGTAAGGAGGACGGGGAAGGTGAGGAGGAGGGGGAAGGTAGGATGAGGGGGAAGGTAAGGAGGAGGGGAAGGTGAGGAGGGGGAAGGTAAGGATGAGGGGGAAGGTGGGGAGGAGGGGAAGGTAAAGAGGGGGAAGGTAAGGAGGAGGGGTAAGGTAAGGAGGAGGGGAAGGTAAGGAGGAGGGGGAAGGTGAGGAGAAGGGGGAAGGTGAGGAGAGGGGGGAGGTGTGGAGGGGAAGGTAAGCAGGAGGGGGAAGGTGAGGAGGAGGGGGGAGGTAAGGAGGAGGGGGGAGGTAAGGAAGAGGGGGAGGTAAGGAAGAGGGGGAAGGTGAGGAGGAGGGGAAGGTGAGAGGAGGGGGAGGTGAGGAGGAGGGGGAAGGTGAGGAGGAGGGGGAAGGTAAGGAGGAGGGAAGATGGGAGGAGGGGGAGGTGAGGAGGAGGGGGAGGTGAGGAGGAGGGGAAGGTAAGGAGGAGGGGAAGGTAAGGAGAAGGGGGAAGGTGAGGAGGAGGGGAAGGTGAGGAGGAGGGGAAGGTGAGGAGGAGGAGGGGAAGGTAAGGAGGAGGGGGAAGGTAAGGAGGAGGGGTAAGGTAAGGAGGAGGGGTAAGGTAGGAGGAGGGGGAAGGTAAGGGAGGGGAGGTGAGGAGAGGGGGAGGTGAGGAGGAGGGGTGTGGAGGGGGAAGGTAACAGGAGGGGGAAGGTGAGGAGGAGGGGGGAGGTAAGGAGAGGGGGAAGGTGAGGAGGAGGGGGAAGGTGAGGAGGAGGGGGAAGGTGAGGAGGAGGGGGAAGGTGAGGAGGGAGGGGGAAGGTAAGGAGGAGGGGGAAGGTAAGGAGGAGGGGAAGTGAGGAGGAGGGGGAAGGTAAGGAGGAGGGGGAAGGTAAGGAGAAGGGGGAAGGTGAGGAGGAGGGGGAAGGTGAGGAGGAGGGGGAAGGTAAGGAGGAGGGGGAAGGTAAGGAGGAGAGAGAGGGAGGACAAGGCAATAAGAAAGAGAGGAGAGATATATTGGTGGTTAGCAACAGGCGTGAATTGTAGAAACAACATGTTAACCAAAACTTCCTCCAGATGAACCCACCACAGAAATTATACCCATGCATGAGCATGAGAAAACGCACCCGCTTTAAAAATAAGAGAGAAAATTCTCCCTCTCTCCAACTCAAAGAAAAGTAAACAGTCAAACACTGGTGCCTTCTGAAAATTCCCGTACTTCTCAGTGACCTTCACAGAATTATTAGGCCTACATTTAAAGATGGAAAATGGAAATGTCAAATCAGCTTTTCAGGTGCGGTCAGATGTGTTAGTCTCCTGAGAACAAAAAAGCATGCCTGTAACGTGTTGAGAACCAGCCTACCTCTCCAACAGAACTAGCAAGCAAAGGCTAGCTCGCACAGCCCTGATACAGTGTGCTCCCTCCTAGTCCTTTGAGAGATAACTAGATCCCCTCTCTACTTTCTCTCACAATGCTACCTCATTTCCACTACACAACTATTTGGTTACCTCACTTCCACAACAGGGCTGGCTAGTAGCTAGCTACCCTCCCTCCCATGGCTATAGCTCGTAGCTAGCTACCCTCCCTCCCATGGCTATAGCTCGTAGCTAGCTACCCTCCCTCCCATGGCTATAGCTTGTAGCTAGCTACCCTCCCATGGATATAGCTCGTAGCTAGCTACCCTCCCTCCCATGGCTATAGCTCAGGCCTTAGTAGCTAGCTCCTGAACTTTACATCTATTACAGCACACTTCTTCATCACATCAAACTAGCTAGCACATTTCTCTTACAACTAAGTTAACTCCATTCCACCCCTCATAGCCTGGTTCCTCTCTTGGTTTCGTCCTAGGTTTTGGCCTTTCTAGTTTTTCCTAGCCACCATGCTTCTACACCTGCATTGCTTGCTGTTTGGGGTTTTAGGCTGGGTTTCTGTACAGCACTTTGAGATATCAGCTGATGTAAGAAGGGCTATATAAATACATTTGATTTGATTCCCTAACAGAAGCAGCTAGCTACTGTAGCTCCTTCTCCCCACAGAGCTAACTAGCCTATGGGCTAGTGCTAGCTTCCCTCCTCTCGGGACTCTCTGAGGGCTGTAACTCCCTCCCTTGTGAGAGCGGTGATTAGTAGCTAGCTACCTCCTGAGAGGTACAGCCATTACTACACACCGCTCCACGCCACTCACCCTTCTCATGACAATAAATCCCTCATTCACAGAGGCCGGGGTAGGGGTGAGGAGGAGTCCTGTGGGTAGGTATTGGGGGAGGTTTGGGGGGGATAGCTTGAGTTAGCGTAACAATAAAAAAATTGGCTGGGGTCCCTATGTGCGTCTGTGTGCAGTTAACCTTGCTGTTAACACTGAAGAAAATGCCACCCTGCAAATGGAGTAAAGCTATAAAAATAACACAGCATCTGTACAAATGTTGCTTGCGCTTGCTTCTCCTGACCCCTACGGATACCCAGAATGTCCTACACCACAGTCAGATCCGGACAGAGAACAAAAGGGCTCTTGATAGCAGTAGCAAAGGCAGCCTCTCTCTCTCACCTTACCTTGCTTGCTCCCTTCCCCTCTCCTGTCCCCCCTCTTTTCCCTCACTCTCTTTCTCATACCTGTTTCCTCTCTTTCTCTTTCCCAATCCTTTTATTTCCCTTTCCGTTGCTCTCGCTCTCTCTCTCTCTCTCTCTCGCTCTCAATTGAAGGCCTGAATTGTCATGGGAAACATATGTTTACATTGCCAAAGCAAGTGAAGTAGATAATAAACAAAAGTGAAATAAACAATAACAATTAACAGTAAACACTGTTTAAAAAAGAATAAAGACGTTTCAAATGTCATATTATGTGCAAATAGTTACAAAAGGGAAAATAAATAAACATAAATATGGGTTGAATTTACAATGGTGTTTGTTCTTCACTGGTTGCCCTTGTCTTGTGGCAACAGGTCACACATCTTACTGCTGTGATGGCAAACTGTTGTATTTCACCCAATAGATATGGGAGTTTATCAAAATTGGGTTTGTTTTCCAATTCTTTGTGGGTCTGTGTAATCTGAGGGAAATATGTGTCTCTAATATGGTCATACATTTGGCAGGAGGTTAGGTAGTGCAGCTCAGTTTCCACCTCATTTTGTGGGCAGTGTGCACATAGTCTGTCTTCTCTTGAGAGCCAGGCTGCCTGCGGCAGCCTTTCTCAATAGCAAGGCTATGCTCACTGAGTCAAAGCTTTCCGTTAATTTTGAGTGGGTCACATTGGTCAAGTATTCTGCCACTGTGTACTCTCTGTTTAGGGCCAAATAGCATTCTAGTTAGCTCAGTTTTTTTGGTCATTCTTTCCAATGTGTCAAGTAATTATCTTTTTGTTTTTTCATGATTTSGTTGGGGCTCTGTGGGGTCTGTTTGTGAACAGAGCCCCAGGACCAGCTTGCTTAGGGGACTCTTCTCCAGGTTCATCTATCTGTAGGTGATGGCTTTGTTATGGAAGGTTTGGGAATTGCTTCCTTTTAGAATTTAACAGCTCTTTTCTGGATTTTGATCATTAGCGGGTATCNGCTTGCTGTTTGGGGTTTTAGGCTGGGTTTCTGTACAGCACTTTGAGATATCAGCTGATGTAAGAAGGGCTATATAAATACATTTGATTTGATTCCCTAACAGAAGCAGCTAGCTACTGTAGCTCCTTCTCCCCACAGAGCTAACTAGCCTATGGGCTAGTGCTAGCTTCCCTCCTCTCGGGACTCTCTGAGGGCTGTAACTCCCTCCCTTGTGAGAGCGGTGATTAGTAGCTAGCTACCTCCTGAGAGGTACAGCCATTACTACACACCGCTCCACGCCACTCACCCTTCTCATGACAATAAATCCCTCATTCACAGAGGCCGGGGTAGGGGTGAGGAGGAGTCCTGTGGGTAGGTATTGGGGGAGGTTTGGGGGGGATAGCTTGAGTTAGCGTAACAATAAAAAAATTGGCTGGGGTCCCTATGTGCGTCTGTGTGCAGTTAACCTTGCTGTTAACACTGAAGAAAATGCCACCCTGCAAATGGAGTAAAGCTATAAAAATAACACAGCATCTGTACAAATGTTGCTTGCGCTTGCTTCTCCTGACCCCTACGGATACCCAGAATGTCCTACACCACAGTCAGATCCGGACAGAGAACAAAAGGGCTCTTGATAGCAGTAGCAAAGGCAGCCTCTCTCTCTCACCTTACCTTGCTTGCTCCCTTCCCCTCTCCTGTCCCCCCTCTTTTCCCTCACTCTCTTTCTCATACCTGTTTCCTCTCTTTCTCTTTCCCAATCCTTTTATTTCCCTTTCCGTTGCTCTCGCTCTCTCTCTCTCTCTCTCTCGCTCTCAATTGAAGGCCTGAATTGTCATGGGAAACATATGTTTACATTGCCAAAGCAAGTGAAGTAGATAATAAACAAAAGTGAAATAAACAATAACAATTAACAGTAAACACTGTTTAAAAAAGAATAAAGACGTTTCAAATGTCATATTATGTGCAAATAGTTACAAAAGGGAAAATAAATAAACATAAATATGGGTTGAATTTACAATGGTGTTTGTTCTTCACTGGTTGCCCTTGTCTTGTGGCAACAGGTCACACATCTTACTGCTGTGATGGCAAACTGTTGTATTTCACCCAATAGATATGGGAGTTTATCAAAATTGGGTTTGTTTTCCAATTCTTTGTGGGTCTGTGTAATCTGAGGGAAATATGTGTCTCTAATATGGTCATACATTTGGCAGGAGGTTAGGTAGTGCAGCTCAGTTTCCACCTCATTTTGTGGGCAGTGTGCACATAGTCTGTCTTCTCTTGAGAGCCAGGCTGCCTGCGGCAGCCTTTCTCAATAGCAAGGCTATGCTCACTGAGTCAAAGCTTTCCGTTAATTTTGAGTGGGTCACATTGGTCAAGTATTCTGCCACTGTGTACTCTCTGTTTAGGGCCAAATAGCATTCTAGTTAGCTCAGTTTTTTTGGTCATTCTTTCCAATGTGTCAAGTAATTATCTTTTTGTTTTTTCATGATTTSGTTGGGGCTCTGTGGGGTCTGTTTGTGAACAGAGCCCCAGGACCAGCTTGCTTAGGGGACTCTTCTCCAGGTTCATCTATCTGTAGGTGATGGCTTTGTTATGGAAGGTTTGGGAATTGCTTCCTTTTAGAATTTAACAGCTCTTTTCTGGATTTTGATCATTAGCGGGTATCAGCCTAATTCTGCTCTGCATGCATTAGTTGGTGTTTTACGTTGTACACTCAGGATATTTTTGCAGAATTCTGCATGCAGATTTTCTAATTTTCACAACCATAAAGGGCAATGGGCTCTATAACTGATTCAAGTATTTTTAGCCAGATCCTAATTGGTATGTCAAATGTTATGTTCCTTTTGATGGCATAGAAGGACCTTCTTGCCTTGTCTCTCAGATTGTTCACAGCTTTGTGGATGTTACCTGTGGCACTGATGTTCAGGCCGAGATATGTATCGTTTTTTGTGTGCTCTAGGGCAACGGTTTCGAGATTGTATTTTTGGTCTTGGCAACTGGACCTTTCTTGGAACACCATTATTTTTGTCTGTGATCCGACCCGCTTCCCAGTCCTTGACTGGCTCGGCCAAGGTCTGACAGAATCAATGCAGAAGATCTCGGTGCTGCTGTAGGCCCTCCTTGGTTGGGGACAGAAGCACCAGATTATCAGCAAACAGTAGACATTTTACTTCAGATTCCAGTAGGGTGTGGCCGGGTGTTGCAGACTGTTCTAGTGCCCTCACCAATTTGTTGATAAATATGTTGAAGAGGGTGGTTCTTAAGATGCATCCCTGTCTAACCCCACGGCCCTGTGGAAAGAAATGTGTTTTTTGCCAATTTTAACCACACACTTGTTGTTTGTGTACATGGATTTTATAATGTCGCATGTTTTTCCTCCAACACCACTTTCCATCAATTTGTATAGCAGACCCTCATGCCAAATTGAGTCAAAAGCTTTTTGAGGGCAACAAAGCATGAGAAGACTTTGCCTTTGTTTCGGTTTGTTTGTTTGTCAATTAGGGTGTGCAGGGTGAATACGTGGTCTGCCGTACGGTAATTTGGTAAAAAGCCAATTTGAAATTTGCTCAGTACATTGTTTTCATTGAGGAAATGTACGAGTCTGCTGTTAATGACAATTCAGAGGATTTTCCCAAGGTTGCTGTTGACGCATAGTTATTGGGGTCAAATTTGTATCCCCTTTTGTGGATTGGGGTGATCAGTCCTTGGTCCCAAATATTGGGGAAGATGCCAGAGCTAAGGATGATGTTAAAGAGTTTAAGTATATCCAATTGGAATTTGTGGTCAGTATATTTGAGGTCTGTCATTTTTATCATAAGTACACTTCAACTGTGAGAGACGGAATCTAAAACAAAAATCCAGAAAATCACATTGTATGATTTTTAAGTAATTCATTTGCATTTTATTGCATGACATACGTATTTGATACATCAGAAAAGCAGAACTTAATATTTGGTACAGAAACCTTTGTTTGCAATTACAGAGAT
>NC_036872.1:30538939-30574367 GCF_002910315.2 Salvelinus sp. IW2-2015 | reverse complement strand
CAGAGTCTACTGTCTTCTGTAGTTCCTTCAGGTTCTTGCACACCACTTGCAGCAGGGATTTTGGCCACTCCCTCCTACAGACCTTATTCTCCAGATTCCTTAAGTCTTCAGGGGCTTGCTCGCTTGAGTAGGTCGCAGATACGGACTTTTGTCAGCGTCACGCCCACGCCAAAAGATTTTTCTAGTCACGATTCGAAAGGTCTGGTGTTAGACCCGGCTTAAGGACCCTGCACAGAGCCTTCTGAGACAACTCGACGTTGCCATCTCGAGTGTCGCCCTTACTACGCCTTGGCGGTGTCATCAACACTCGCATAGGGTCGCGCAAGATTCTGCTGGCGTTTCTGGCTAGCCTGCTGCTATAGAGATATGTTTCGACTGATTTTCTGGGCCAAAAGATTTAAGGTTTGCTTGCTCCACGTTTTTATAGCCTCTCTCCTCTCTTGGCGTTCATTCTTGTTCTTATACTACCTTAGGTGTGATTAAATCACCCCTTAATGTTACTCAGTGATTCTCAGTTGGCTGTTTCACTCTTCTTCACTTGCAAATGTGTACTCTCATTAGTGATCGCCTCAACAATTTTATAAGAGTGCCATTCGAGATATTACTAAAAAAAACTTTGGTTTGTGGTGTTCTTTCTGTGTGTAACAAATAATCTGGTTTGTGTTGTCACCTTACACTACGGGTTGATTAGCTCTTGTTACCTCTATGTTTAATGTTTTCATAGTTAGCTAGTGTTTTACCAGGAAGTTGGTCTGATGTAATACGGAAGGACTATGTCTACTTACTTCTTTAGCCGATAATTAGCTGTGTGAGTCTCGAGAGCTCATATCCAACACCGCTTCACAACTGTCATCGGTTCGGCTCTCGTCTACCTGTAGTTTGCCCCCACTGCGAGGTGACTTGTCTCATGCAGCATCTCGCAGCGATGCCTTGAGTACGTATATCGTCCTCGAGTGCTAGATCTTCATCATCGCTTGTGATGCACGTAGTTCCTTTGTGGTGTAAGGTTTCACCATCCTGCGAAGGTGTATTTCCGATTGATGCTGACATTCTTACATCTCGTCTCTCTCTTGTAGAGAGAGAGAGAAACCTATGATGGTCCCCAATTTGTCTGAACTGCCTCAGTGCTTCGCCTCCCAACGCTGCGCTTCCACTTTAATTCCCTATTAAATTGCCAGCATCAGCTGCGCAAAGATGGGTGACGGTGGTGCGAATGAGGTAGTCAAACCCTCATTTCCATAGCTCCTTTAGACCCTTTAGTTTTCTCTAACAGTGTGCATTGTAGCCCTGTCTTAAGACTAACAAAGATATTGTTGGACAAATCTCTGTTGATATCGGCTGTTCTCCGTGGCCTTTCTCCACTGGAGATCTGTTGGCGGATTGGATTGACTGACTGACCAACTGGTTACAACTTTTTTCAGTGGTATTTTATTAGTTTTTATTGTGATTTACTCCGTGTTGTGTTGGGTTATGTGTTCAGTTGTTGGCGAAAAGATAGTGAATCCTTTTCATTCGTATTGCTGTGTGGAACGGGTGGTTATTGAATTCAGAATTTATGAATGGACAGTTTCTTGCGACTGAGGTCACTTGGGATTCACTCTAATCATTTAATCATGACTGACAGATGAGACTGACTCACAAAACACAAAATTCATACAATTTCTCAAGTAGGCCGACCTACCTGGTCTACTAACCTCAAGTCAAGTCAAAACCGTTACAACGCACACCCGCACATTACGCACACCCGCACATTACGCACAAAGACCAACTCAGTATCCCATTCTCCAAAGATTATTCAAATCTAATTTTGTACAATCCTACTGTGCCACTGCTACATGCCAGGACAAGAGATTAGAAGGACATGATAATAGAACATTACAGAGCATCAACATGCATTCTTGACAGGCTGACAGGCTTGCTTTGGAGTAATCATCAAGTTATCCCCTGGTTAAAGTGAATGACATACGATCCAACACCCACCTGGTTCAGATAAAGCATTTTCATTATATTGTACTCCCACCTAGTTGAAATGGGTTTTGATCACAAACTTACTCTGTTTTAATAAATGGGTTGGAGACCAGTCTCACCTGAAGCAGTGAAAGGGTTTAGTTTGATATTAATAAATATCTCTCACCTGATGGAAGTGAAAGGGTTTAGTTTGATATTAATAAATGTCTCTCACCTGGTTGAAGTTCAAGGGTTTAGCCTGATATTAATAAATGTCTCTCACCTGATGGAAGTGAAAGGTTTATTCTGGTATTAATAAATGTATTTCACCTGGTTAACGCTGATGGGCCTTTCCCTGCGTCCGGTCTGTACCAGTAGTTTGTAGGCCAGGACCCCGTCATCTGAACCGTTCCTATAGCTGCTCTGTGTGATCCAACCTGCTTCCCAGTCCTGGTCAAATGCTTCCTGCAGAGCTGTAGACACACAACCACAACCATAACACAACCATAACAAAACCCAGACTGGTCTCATAGACTAGACATAACATAGTACACGTAAATCCGGGACAATAAATTAGTATATGTTATGCTTGATATGGTTACACAAGACAGAAGGTTAATAATTACTGCAGTGGGCTAAATCACAAAAGTATACACCTCACACACATTGTTGTATTTTGTATTTGTATTTATTATGGATCCCCATTAGCTTCTGCCAAAGCAGCAGCTACTCTTCCTGGGGTCCAGCAAAATTAAGGCAGTTTATACAATTTTAAAACATTACAATACATTCACAGATTTCACAACACACTGTGTGCCCTCAAGCCCCTACTCCACCACTACCATATATCTACAGTACTAAATCCATGTGTATGTGTAGTGCGTATGTTTTCGTATGTGTGTGTATGCATGTGTCGGTGGCAAAATTTGTGTTGCTTCACAGTCCCGCTGTTCTATAAGGTGTTTTTTTATTTGTTTTTAAATCTAATTTTACTGCTTGCGTCAGTTACTTGATGTGGAATAGAGGTCGATGTGGTCATGGCTCTATGTAGTACTGTGCACCTCCCATAGTCTGTTCTGGACTTGGGGACTGTGAAGAGACCTCTTGTGGCATGTCTTGTTGGGTGTGCATGGGTGTCCGAGCTGTGTGCCAGTAGTTCAAACAGACAACTCGGTGCATTCAACATGTCAATACCTCTCACAAATAATAGTGATGAAGTCAATCTCTCCTCCACTTTCAGCCAGGAGAGATTGGCATGCATATTAATATTAGCTCTCTGTGTACATCCAAGGGCCAGCCGTGCTGCCCTGTTCTGAGCCAATTTCAATTTTCCGAAGTCATTTGTGGCACCTGACCACACGACTGAACAGTAGTCAAAGTGCAACAAAACTAGGGCCTGTAGGACCTGCCTTGTTGATAATATTGTTAAGAAGGCAGAGCATCGCTTTATTAAAGACAGACTTCTCCCCATCTTAGCTACTACTGCGTCATTATGTTTTGACAATGACAGTTTACAATCTAGTGTTACTCCAAGCAGTTTATTCATCTCAACTTGCTCAATTTCCACATTATTTATTACAATATTTAGTTGAGGTTTAGGTTTTCCAAATACAATGCTTTTAGTTTCAGAAATATTTAGGGGTTGTAATGAATACTCAGGGAGAAAAAGGTGTAGATTCACGCGCAGAGCGCGGCAGATGTTTATTAAGCCTTCACAGAAGGCAGTAATCGTGGTCGCAGGCAATAGTCAAACACATGTAGGCAGTCAAAACAAACAATACCTCACAAACATTAAGAACTGAACTAAATAGGGAGCTGATGAGACCAGGTGAGAAACAAACACGTGAAATAAATGAACAAAAAATGAAAGACAGGGCTATGTTCCAGAATGCAAAGAAACAGGGCTACTTTTTGCAGGGGAGGGGGAGCCGGATGTCTCTGGTAGAGAGCCACACATGCTGTCCAGGGTGAAAGAGTGGCGTAGGTCGGCGGCGTCTGTCGGCAAAGCGTTTCTGGGTATTAGAGGCTTCCTGCAGATGCCGGTGAGCAGTCTCCCATAACAGCTCACTACGCCGAAACCAGTCGTTGACAGCTGGGACAGTACCAGGCTCCGCCTCCCAGAGAAACACTGAAACGGAGTAAGGCAGAGGGATGTGTGAGTGAGTTCTGAGCATATTCGGCCCAGGCCATATACAGACTCCAGTCGTGTGGAGAGGCAGAACAATGTTGGCGGAGGTACTTCCCTAGTTCTTGGTTCAGGTGTTCCGTCTGGCCATTGGTCTAGGGGTGGTACATGGAGGAGAGGCTGAGGGCGACCCCCAGTTTGTCACAGAAGGCTCCCCACACCCAGGAGACAAACTGGGGCCCGCAGTCAGAGACGATGTCCTCCGGAATCCCATACAGACGGAACATACACTCTGCAAATTACATGGCGTCAGGTAGATGAGGAAGAGGAACCAGGCGACACATTATTGAAAAACGGTCTACTATGACAAGGATGGTGGTGTTACCAGAGGATTCAGGAAGGTCTGTGATGAAGTCTACAGCTATGAGGGACCAGGGTCTGTGAGGGATTAGCAAAGGTTAAAGCTTCCTGGAAGGGAGATGAAGAGGGCTTTTGGTTTGGGCACAGACTGGACAGGAGAGTACGTAATCCCTTACGTTGGATGCCAGTGAGGACCACCAGAACTTCCGGGCTAGAAGTTRGGTGGTTCGTGTAATGCCCGGATGTCCTGACCCCAAGGACGTGTGACACCATTGCATCAGTTGGAATCTAACAGCTGCTGGTACGTAACTCTTCCCAGCTGGTGTCTCAGGAGGAGCCGGGTCTGAGGTTAGGGCTTCTTGTATGGCAGAGTGAACCTCCCACTGTACCGGTCCCATAATACAAGAGGAAGGAAGAATGGGCGTAGGGTCTGAGTTACTGGTCGGAAGGTCAAACTGGCGGGAGAGAACATCAGCTTTTACGTTTTTCCTTCTAGGGATGTAAGTAACATGAAAATGGAAGCGTGTGAAGAAGATAGACCAGTGGGCTTGTCTGGAGTTTAATCTCTTAGACCCTCTGATATATTCCAGGTTACGATGATCTGTTAGAATGAGAAAGGGATGTTGTGTGCCCTCCAACCAGTGGCGCCACTCCTCGAGGGCCAGCTTGATGGCGAGGAGTTATGTTCCCCACATCATAATTCCTCTCAGCGGGGGACAACTTCCTGGAGAAGAAGGCACAGGGATGTGATTTGGGAGGTGTTCCCACCCGCTGAGAGAGTATGGCTCCTACTGCTACTTCGGAGGCATCCACCTCCAGGGTGAAAGGAAGGGTCGGATCAGGTTGGTGAAGGACAGGAACTGAGGTGAAGAGGCGTTTCAAGTTGTTTAATGCAGTCAGGGCCGTATCAGTCCATTGAAGGGTCCGGGTCTTTTGGCTGGTAAGGGCAGTGAGGGGAGTGGTCATAGAACTGAAGTTCCGAATGAACCGGCAATAGAAGTCAGAGAACCCAATGAAACGTTGGAGTTCCTTAGCGGTGATGGGTTTGGGCCAGTTACTGACGCGGTGACTTTGTTCTCATACATGCTGACCCCTCCAGGTGTCAGTACGAAGCCGAGGAAGTTTACTGTGGTTACATAGAAGGCACTCTTTTCAGTCTTCACATAAAGGTTATGGTCAAGGAGCCGTTGAAGAACCTTTTGCACATGCTGTATGTATTCCTTCAGGGAGTATGAGTAAATCAGCATGTCATCAATGTAGACGATGAGAAAGCGGTTGATCATATCCTGGAAAACCTCGTTCATAAAGGATTGGAAGACGGCGGGGACGTTCGTAAGGCCGTAGGGCATGACCAGGTATTCGTAGTGCCCTCGAGCGGTGATAAAGGTCTTCCATTCGTCGCCTTCACGTATACGGACAAGGTTATATGCACTTCGCAGGTCGAGTTTGGTATACATATTGGCGCGGACCACTTGTTCAAGGGTCGCTGGGATCAGAGGAAGAGGGAAACGGTTCCTGACACTCATGGGAGTAAGTTGATAGGCTAAGTAAGTCAGTAGGCTAAAACAACTGGAGAAGCTGGTAGAAGACCAGGACAGTAGTTCACCTTGTTGCCACGAGATGGCGGTGTCGTAACGACAAATCCAGGGATGTTCGAGGATGAGTGTCTGTTTGGGGTATGACAGTTCCATGAGTGAAATGGTTTCGGTGTGGAAGACTCCAATCTGGAGAGTGACGCTCTGGGTCAGGTGCGTGATGAAGCCCATGCACAATGGCTGCCCAACCAGGGTGGTAGTCCTTAAGGGAGGAGTGACAGGTGTTAGATCAATGTCAAGCTCTTGTACTAGCTGGTGATCAATAAAATTACCTGCTGCTCCTTAATCTATCAAGCCCTCTACGTACTTAGTAAGCCCGTTCACGGATATCAATACAGGGACGGAGAATTGCTTCTGGGAGATATTTAGAAATAAGGACACGCCTATCTGCATGGGAGCAGGGGGACCCTTCTCATCTCACCGTGGGGGGTGAACAGGGCAATGGCTGAGTAGATAATCTTTCCCTCCACAGTATAGGCAGAGCCCTTCTTGGATCTGCTTTTGGCGTTCAATACACGGGAGAGGAGCATGGCCCAACTGCATGGGCTCTAGAAGACTTGGATGGGATGATGGAATGAGAAGATTTTGGGTTCCTAGGTGGCAGAGTTCTTCGGTGATGAGGTGGTCGATGGAGATGGACATACGAATGTATTGATTTAAATCCTGAAGGTCACCTCTACAGTCCAGCTCCGCCTGAAGTTCCCTGTTGAGCCCTCTTCGGTAAACGGTAAGTAAAGCAGCCTCTTGCCATCCACTCCCTGCAGCCATGGAGCGGGACTCGAGGGCATACTCGGGAGCTGAATTGCGTCCTTGTTGAAGTTCTATAAGGAGATCTCCTATAGGATGACCGGAGGGAGAGTGATCGAATACCTATTTGAAGAGGGTGTGGAAATGGGTCTCGGATCCGAGTTCTGTGCTGTTGGCAGTCCATATGGCGGTGGCCCAATCCAGGGCTTTGCCTGTGAGTAGAGACGACAAAATCCAACCTGCTCTTGTCGGTGGCGAAGTTAGTGGGTTTGTGCTCAATGTATTTGCTGCATCGCATCAGAAATCTCTGACATTTCCCAGGTGAACCGTCATATTTTCCAGGCATGGGTATGAACGAAGTAGGGCTATGGGCTACGATACCTGGCATCGGAGGAGTAGGGATAGGCTGGCGGAGAAGATGGCAAATTTCCTCCATAAGAACAAGTGTATCTTTAATTCTATGTAAAACATGTATCTATCATCAAAGTTTATGATGAGTATTTATGTTATTTGACGTGGCTCTCTGCAATTTCTCCAGATATTTTGGAGGCATTTCTGAACATGGCGCCTATGTAAACTGAGGTTTTTGGATATAAATATTAATTTTACCAAACAAAACATATATGTATTGTGTAACATGAAGTCCTATGATTGTCATCTGATGAAGATCATCAAAGGTTAGTGATTAAATTTATCTCTATTTCTGCTTTTTGTGACTCCTATCTTTGGCTGGAAAAATGGCTGTGTGTTTTTTTGGACTTGGCGGTGATCTAACATAATCATATGTTGTGCTTTCGCTGTAAAGCAATTTTGAAATCGGACACGATGGGTAGATTAACAAGATGTTTATCTTTCATTTGCTGTATTGGACTTGTTAATGTGTGAAAGTTACATATTAAAAAAATAAATAATAATAAATGAATTTCCCGCGCTGCCTTTTCAGCAGAATGTTGTTGAGGGGTTCCGCTAGCGGAACGCCTGTCCTAGAAAGGTTAATGCAACTGCTGTGTCAGATTTCAAAAAAACTTTACGGAAAAAGCAAACCATGCAATAATCTGAGACGGCAATCAGAAAATTTAAATAAATTCCCGCCATGTTGGAGTCAACAGAAATCAGAAATGACACTATAAATATTCCCTTACCTTTGATGATCTTCATCAGAATGCACTCCCAGGAATCCTAGTTCCACAATAAATTGTTGTTTTGTTCGATAATGTACATTATTTATCCAAGTAGCTACTTTTGTTAGCACGTTTAGTACACATATCCAAACGCTCGTGCAGGTCAAGCCGAACGTCGGACGAAAACCTCAAAAAGTTATATTACAGGTTGAAGAAACTTGTCAAACTAAGTATAGAATCAATCTTTAGGATATTGTTATCATAAATATTCAATAACGTTCCAACCGGACAATTCCTTTGTCTGTAGAGAAACAATGGAACGCAGGTCGCTATCATTTGAAATGCGCGTGACCAGGACCTGGCTATCTGCCAGACCACTGACTCAAACAGCTCCCATCCGTCTCCACATCACAGTAGAAGCCTCATTCAAGGTTCTACAGACTGTTTACATCTAGTGGAAGCCATAGGAAGTGCAAACATATCCATATCCTGCTGTGCATTCAATAGGGGACGAGTTGAAAATCGACCAACCGTCAGATATCCCACTTCCTGGTTGGATTTTTCTCAGGTTTTCACCTGCCATATGAGTTCTGTTATACTCACAGACATCATTCAAACTGTTTTTAGAAACTTCAGAGTGTTTTCTATCCAATAGTAATAATAATATGCATATATTAGCATCTGGGACACTCTGGGCACGCTATTCWTRGAAAAGTGAAAATGCTGCCCCCTATCCCAAAAAAGATAAGCTCCTCTAGCTGGGCTTAGGCGCCGCTGTAGCTCCACTGAATTCATTCCGTTTTTAAGTGAGGTATTCTGCAATGAATACTCAGGGAGAAAAAGGTGTAGATTCACGCGCAGAGCGCGGCAGATGTTAATTAAGCATTCACAGAAGGCAGGAATCATGGTCACAGGCAAGCAATGGTCAAACACAGGTAGACAGTCAAAAACAAACAATACCTCACAACCATACAAACAGAAAGAACTGAACTAAATAGGGAGCTGATGAGAAACTAACACAGGTGAAATCAATTAAGAACACCAAGAAACAGGGCTACGTTCAAGAACACAAAGAAAAAGAACACAAGGTTGACTAAGAAAAGAAAAGCAGAACCTTACAGGGCTAACTTATTCCTTACCACCCACTCTGATACTAACTGCAGCTCTTTGTTGAGTGTTTCAGTCATTTCAGTTGTTGTAGTAGCTGACGTGTATATTGTTGAGTCATCCGCATACATAGAAACTCTGGCTTTACTCAAAGTCAGTGGCATGTCGTTAGTAAAAATTGAAAAAAGCAAAGGGCCTAAACAGCTACCCTGGGGAATTCCTGATTCTAACTGGATTATATTTGATAGGCTTCCATTAAAGAACACCCTCTGTGTTCTGTTAGACAAGTAACTCTTTATCCACATTATAGAAGTGGGTGTAAAGCCATAACACATACGTTTTTCCAGCAGCAGATTATGATCAATAATGTCAAAAGCTGCACTGAAGTCTAACAAGACAGCCCCCACAATCATTTTATCATCAATTTCTCTCAGCCAATCATCAGTAATTTGTGTAAGTGCTGTGCTTGTTGAGTGTCCTTCCCTATAAGCATGCTGAAATTCTGTTGTCAATTTGTTTACTGTAAAATAGTATCTGGTCAAACACATTTTTCCCCAGAAGTTTAGTAAGGGTTGGTAACAGGCTGATTGTTTGGCTATTTGAGCCAGTAAAGGGGGCTTTACTATTCTTGGGTAGCGGAATTACTTTAGCTTCCCTCCAGGCCTGAGGGCACATGCTCTCTAGTAGGCTTAAATTGAAGATGTGGCAAATAGGAGTGGCAATATCGTCTGCTTTTATCCTCAATCATTTTTCATCTAGATTGTCAGACCCTGGTGGCTTGTCATTGTTGATAGACAACAATAATTTTTTGACCTCTTCCACACTGACTTTACGGAATTCTTGTCTTTCATAATTTGGTCCGATATACTTGAATGTGTAGTGTCAGCGTTTGTTATGGGCTTACAAAAAGAAGAGACCTGTACCATGTCAGATATAGAGTTGAAATGTATTCCATTTTGAGTTTGCATCCCAATGTTACACTATATACATCACAGAAGACTGAAATATAACAAAACTATTTGACATAGAAACACCGTATTTTCAGCAGGTGTTTTTAAACATTGTTTATTCATTATGAAATTATAAAAAATATTAATAACATTCCACCCATGAGGCAACTAGGTCATTTGACTGGGCTACGGCAAAACATACTATGGCAAAAACGGAAGGAAGGTGGTTGGTCAGACGTATAACACGAACGTCCAGCAACCCAAAGGATGCATGTTCGAATCTCATCATGGACAACTTTAGCATTTTAGCTAATTAGAAACATTGCAACAACTTACTCCTTTTTAGCTACTTTGCAACTACATACTGTAACATGTTAGCTAACCCTTCCCCTAAGACTAATCTGGACCCTTTTAGCAAACCCTTCCCCTAACCCTAAAGCCTTTAGCTAACCCTTCTCCTAACCTTAACCCCTAACCAATAGAGCTAGCAAATGTTAGCGTTAGCCACTTAGCTAACGATAGCAAAACAAATTGGGATTCATAACATATCATTCGTTTTGCAAATTTGTAACATATTGTGCAAATTGTAATTCATAACATATCATATGAATTGTAATTCGTAACATACTTACAGAATAATATGAAATGCTCTGAGACCATGTTGCAAAACTATTCATCATAACACACAAAGCAACAATAACATAACCATACATCACAACACACAAAACGACCACAACACAACCATAACATAACCAAACATCACAAAACAACCTTAACATAACCATATCATAACCATACATCACAACATATTAAACACAACCCCACTCTAGTCTACAAAACAGCACTGAACACACAATCATGACCACATCAAAAACAGGACCACATTCTACACATTCTTGACCAACAGAACTATCAACATGTTACATTCAATGTATTTTTTTGGCACTAGGTAAATTTCAGCGCACATTTACTGTGAACACTGAGGCTGTACCCACTTTAAGTTACAGTTTTAACTAGGGATGCATGATTTATCGGTGAACATATCGTAATCGGCCGATATTATCTAAAAATGCCAACATCGTAATCGGCCGATGTCTAGTTTAGCAGCAATGTTAAAAACCGATGTCAAAAAACCGTGCATACCTATYTAACGTACAGTGCCTTGCAAAAGTATTCATCCCACGGAGCACCATTAAATCCATTATAAAAAAAATTGAAAGAATATGGCACCACAACAAACCTGCCAAGAGACAGCTGCGCACCAAATCTCATGGACCAGGCAAGGAGGGCATTAATTAGAGAGGCAACAAAGAGACCAAAGATAACCCTGAAGGAGCTGCAAAGCTCCACAGCGGAGATTGGAGTATCCGTCCATAGGACCACTTTAAGCTGTACTCTCCACAGAGCTGGGCTTTATGGAAGAGTGCGCACAAAAAAAAGCCATTGCTTAAAGAAAAAAATAAGCAAGCACGTTTGGTGTTCGCCAAAAGGCYTGTTGGAGACTCCCTAAACATATGGAAGAAGGTACTCTGGTCAGATGAGACTAAAATTTAGCTTTTTGGCCATTGAGGAAAACGCTATCTCTGGCGCAAACCCAACACCTCTCATCACCCCCAGAACACCCTCCCCATCGTAAAGCATGGTGGTGGCAGCATCATGCCGTGGGGATGTTTTTCATCAGCAGGGACTGGGAAACTGGTAAGATTTGAAAGAATGATGAATAGCGCTAAATACAGGGAAATTCTTGAGGGAAACCTGTTTCAGTCTTCCAGAGATTTGAGACTGGGATGGAGGTTCACCTTCCAGCAGGACAATGACCCTAAGCATACTGCTAAAGCAACACTCGAGTGATTTAAGGGGAAACATTTAAATGTTTTGGAATGGCCTAGTCAAAGTCCAGACCTCAATCCAATTGAGAATCTGTGGTACGACTTAAAGATTGCTGTACACCAGCGGAACCCATCCAACTTGAAGCAGCTGGAGCAGTTTTGCCTTGAATAATGAGCAGAAATCACAGTGGCTAGATGTGCCAAGCTTATAGAGACATACCCCAAGAGACTTGCAGCTGTAATTGTTGCAAAAGGTGGCTCGACAAAGTATTAACTTTGGGGGGTGAAGAGATATGCACGCTCACGTTTGCAATTTTTTTGTCTTATTTCTTATTTTTTTTATTCTTTTACCTTTATATAACTAGGCAAGTCAGTTAAGAACAAATTATTATATACAATGACCGCCTAGGAACAGTGGGTTAACTGCCTTGTTCAGGGGCAGAAAGAGAGATTTTTACCTTGTCAGCTCGGTGATTCGATCTAGCAACCTTCCGGTTACTGGCCCAACACTCTAACCACCCGCCGCCCCATTTGTTTCACAATAAAAAATATTTTGCATCTTCAAAGTGGTAGGCATGTTTTGTAATTCAAATGATACAAAAATATTTTAAATCCAGGTTGTAAGACAACAAAATAAGAAAAATGCCAAGGGGGTGAATACTTTCGTAAGCCACTGTAGGTACATGACGTAATGACGCCACGTAAAATGTTGCGCTACATGTGCAACACATCATTCCTAACCTAGCCCACACAATGTCTGCTGTGTGGATCGAGGAGTCAACAAGTCGAGCAGTTGTTTGAAAGTGTAAAAACATTTCAGCGAGACAACTCAAAGGCGAAATCCATTAAAGCTAAGATAATGGAATTCATTGCCCTTGACAATCAACCGTTCTCTGTCGTGAGTGATGTTGGCTTTCGCCGACTGGTCGAGCACCGGTACACACTACCAAGTGCGCTATTTTTCAGATGTTGCCCTACCGGAGTTACACAATAATAGCGTCACTGCTATTAGCTTCACTACATACATACTATGGAACGCCGTTTAGGTCTTTGCATGTCAAAAACGATACAGTAGCACTGTCAAAAGATTTACAAAAAAGTCTGCAAACAAGCAAACACTGACCACAAACGATGTGATTACAATGCCATGATGGTAATAAAGCATTATTTGTTCGACCGCAACTTCTGGGGTAGCTAGGTAGCTTTAGCTTGGTACCTAGCTAGCACCAATACAACCAGCCTGAAAACAATGACCAGTAGAAACTGCAGTCATTTCCACTATTCTTAGCAATGATTTAGGAATCCTTGTGAGATAGTATTAGCTAGGTTGCCGCTTGTTGTTCGCCTATTGAAATTGAACTTCAGTTATTTAACCCTGTTTCCCAAAGCTAACATTATAAGCAGCCAGCTAGCTTCATCTGGTTAGTGAGACTCAACCTGTAAAGCTAGCCACAATAAGGTTTAGGCAC
The DNA here is from genome assembly GCF_002910315.2 of Salvelinus sp. IW2-2015. Classification (NCBI taxonomy): domain Eukaryota; kingdom Metazoa; phylum Chordata; class Actinopteri; order Salmoniformes; family Salmonidae; genus Salvelinus; species Salvelinus sp. IW2-2015. The sequence goes on along the minus strand of NC_036872.1, from coordinate 30,561,117 downwards.
AGTAGTGGAATTTAAAAGAACAATAAAAGAACCTCTTTGAAAGAGATGCAGAAGGATACAATTGGTGGAATCATGCAATATTTAGACGAGATAATGTTAAACAAGGTTGGAATGTGAAGCAATGAAATGTAGCAATCAATCTACTCGGTGACACCTACAGAACAAAACTGTGAAGAGTTTACGTGAATATTAGCATTGTAGCTCTTATCGCGGGACTGTGACTGTGTGTAATCACCTTCCCAGTCAGCCTATTGTGTGTATTGACATTCATATTGCACTGTACAGCTTTACCTAAGGATTGGGGATCGATGAAATGGGGTAACAGTCTACTCAATACCCAATATATTTTTTRCCCAACGTCCTCCTCAGAGTTATCAGACTCCAAAACATCTAAGCAGCACGGTTTTTCCTCAGGAATGTGTTCAATACACATAGGTCGACAATAAATGTAGCTCTATTCAAAGTTGTTTCAGAGTCCAGCAATAAGAGCTATGATGCTAATGTTCTCTTGGTGACACTGAGTAGACTGATACCCCATGTCATTGATCCACAATCCATAGGTAAGGCTGTACAGGGAAACAAGTATGCCCCCAATGCAATTCTAAAGTAAAATACATCCAGATTGATTTTAACAGATTTTTGTCAAATTAACAAATTATTGTCTTTGTTGATTTTAAATAACAACAATCCAACCTCGTTTAGCATGATCTATTCAATTATGGCATAACATACTTTTATTTTGAAGGCTAACCGCAAAGTCCACTATGGTGGCTAATCCTTATTGTGGCTAGCTTCACATAGATGGGTCCGACCAGCATTAATCAAATAAGAACTGTCTTATAAATTAGGGTTATTTTAGATGATTACACCTAGCTATATAGTTAGCTAGCTAACGATAGCTACTGAAACAGATTATGTCGTTTTGCTATGTTTTTGAGGAAGAACATTGTTTGCTTTTTTTATGACCAGCACTGTAGTTGCGCAAGACAACTTTACCAGCATCATAGCATACGTATCGCTGAATCGTTGTGATATATGAAATACGAGTGATAGTGTAATCAATGTATAAGAACTACGTAAAAAATGTATGAACGCGTTAAATTATTATGTAACGTGCAGTCATATTCAGGTCCTGATTGGTCAACAAGCTTATCTTTTTTGACATGCAAAGACCCAAACGGCGTTCCATAGAAATCCTGGTTGAGAATGAAACGAATGAACAACGAAACAGCACAGCAAGTAAGTGAAAGAAATAGGCTTTGATTATGTTTTACTGGTAATGGGGACATACGTAAATGCCAACAAAATAACTTTTGGGTCAGTGTGGTGTGTGTGTGTGTGTGTGTATGTGTGTGTGTGTGTGGGGGGGGGTGTGCCTATTTAACTAGGCAAGTCAGTTCAGAACAAATTCTTATTACAATGACGGCCCGGACAACGCTGGGACAATTGTGCGCCGCCCTACAGGACTCCCAATCACGACCGGATGTGATACAGCCTGGATTCGAACCAGGGACTGTAGTGACGCTTCTTGCAGTGCCTTAGACCCCTGCGTCCATGTGTGTGTGTTAACTATTTAACTGTACTAGAATGCTGAAAAGGCCGAATTTAAAAAAAATATCGGTTATCAGTATTGGTTTTTTTTTGGCAAGGAAAATATCAGATATTAGTATCGGCCAAAAATGTAATATCGGTGCATCACTTGTTTTAACCCTATCACAAACCTTTACCCTTACCCTTAACCATTCAGAATGATACTACATTTAACCTAATCACAAACCTTTACCCTTACTTAACCATTCAGAATGAATACCCTACATTAAAACCCTATCACAAACCTTTACCACTTACCTTAAACCATTCAGAAATGAGTACTACATTAACCCTATCACAACCTTTACCCTTACCTTTAACCATTCAGAATGAGTACTACATTTAACCCTATCCACACCTTTACCCTTACCTTAACCACTTCAACGAATGATACCTACATTTAACCCTATCACAAACCTTTCCCCTACCTTAACCATTCAAAATGAGTACCTACATTTAACCCTATCACAAACCTTTTACCCTTACTTAAACCATCAGAATGAGTACCTACATTTAACCCTATCACAAACTTTCCCTTACCCTTGACCATTCAAAATGATACCTACATTTAACCTATCCACAAACCTTTACCCCTTACTTTAACCATTCAGAATGATACCTACATTTAACCCTATCACAAACCTTTCCCTACCTGACCATTCCAAAATGATACCTACATTTAACCCTATCGACAGAACCTTTACCTTTACCTTAACCATTCAAAATGAGTACCTACATTTAACCCTCATTTAACGTTTGGAGAAATGGAACGATACAGAGCGTCAGGGGAAACAAAAACACTTTGAAATTTGACGTTTGGAGAATGTGGATGAACGTCTAATTGTGCAGTAAGCAACAACACCAGCAGCAGGTCTCTCTCTGTCTTTCTCTCTGCGTATGGCTGTGGGTTGTTTGCATGCTTGTGTCTGCTTGATCTGGAATCTCAGCACAAAGTGTTGAAAGTGTTCAATCTCTTTCAAATGTTTGAGTTGTGAGACTAGTAATCCACAGTTTATTAGTTAATGTGTCTCAGTTCCAGCCCTACACACACACAGAGGGATAATGATTGTGTAATTACACACATTTCTCCCCCGCACTACACTATGAGACTTCACCAAATGCCTTGTTAAAAGACGTTGGGACACACCGTGCTACTTAGTGCTTTGTATAAGAGCAGGACAAACACAGTATCAAACTCTGACATGCTTTTTTTCTTTCAAGTAGAACTAGCTGAGAATATCTCTCTCTACCTCTTAATTTCTCTCCTTCATGCTCTCTATCTCCACTTCATTCTTTCTCTCCTCCTGGCCTCCCGCTCTTCCCCTGTCTGCTCCACCTGGCCAGTAGCTTGTTTCTGGGACAGAAAGGTCTAAGGTCTCCCTCTGCTCGCTGTCTGGGTCAAATTGGTCCAGCCATCTCTCACCGAGCAATATTAAACACAGCTCTCTATAACTCACCCACTCTGCAGTTCCCGCCCAGCCACACACACGCACACACAAATGCACGCGCAGACACAGATGAATATACACACGTACATGTACAAGCACTTCAACCCTCACTAGTGTCGTGTACTTGTCTACACAGAGCCTCAAGGCTTAGTTCATGTTGCTGGGAAACAACTGCAGCTAATGAGGACTGCTGTCAAATATGACAACAACAAAGTGTGTGTGAAAGCCTGTATATTTCTAAGTACTGTATATGTATCGCCCCGCCTGACTCACCTTGCAGCCAGTCCCTGAAGTAGTGGAGCCACATGCGTGGTAGCTGTCCGTCGTCCTCTCTCAGTACATAGCGGACCGTGTTGAAGCTGTGGTGCAGCTGGTAGAGCAGGGGCTGGGCCTGGGAGTACTCCGCCCGCTGGGTCACCACGTACATGTTGTAGAAAGAGAAGAACTTGAACTGGGCCCCGATGAAGTCGTACTCGCTGGTCTCCCTGGGAACGATGTCGGTCAGCTCCAGCCCGTCCCGCACCCGTGTGGTCCCGTACAGACTGACTACCAGCAGGGCCAGGAACAACAGGATGACCACCACCTGGAGTGAGGGATGGAAGGGAGGAGGGAGCGAGGGGGGAGCGGGAGGGGGTGATTGAGGGAGATAAGTGCACTACACCAAACACGGGTGGTCCTTTACAGACTGATGCCCAGCAACTACAGAAACATCCAATGTGAACTGGAGATGAGTGTTAAGTGCAAAAGTTGTGCACTATATAAGGAATAGGGTGCCATTTTAGACGCAGTCACACCACGTAGCTATCACTATCAGGACCTGTTTTACTATCCCAGTTAGTGACCCATCTCAACACTCCAGCAAGACTAATGTAGTGTCTGACTACAGGCTGAGTCAGTCAGGTCAGGAGGTCAGGTTAAGGGCCCACCCAGGAGAGAAGAGAGAAGTGTTTTTAGTCAGATACTGACCAGACTGAAAGCCTGGTCTGATCTAGCCTTGCTCTAAGAGATATGATTAATAGAACGTACTGGAACGTACTGGAACAGAGCTAGCTCTGTGGTTAGCTAGCTCTGACTCAGCAGGCTGGGAGAGTTAGCCACTGCTAGTGAGGAACACGCACACACACAGGGAGACAGACAGACTGACCTTGGTGGTGGGCTGCAGTAGGAAGGGGGCGTAGTGCTTCTCGGCAAAGGAGGCCAAGGTCCACCGGGAGCAATGGGGCTCCAGACAGCGCAGCCCCAGAGAGGCCCCTCCAAACTGGGACAGCAGATCCCTGGTGGAGCTGGCACTCTCCCCCGACACACACACCCCCTCCCCCGCTTGGGGGGAGACAGTGGGGACGCCAGAGGACAACTGGGGAGGAGAAGGGACCGAGCCTGAACCACGGCTACCGTTGTTGTTGTTGAGGTTGACGTGACCACTGCTACTCCCACTCCGGCTGAGATGGTTGCTGTGGTGGCTGTTGTTTCCGTGACTGGCGTGACTGGTGTTGGGGTTGTTGGCGGGGCCGGTGGCGACAGGCGTGGGTGTGAAGGGTTGTACTGAGATCTGGGACCTGGGTTCGGCCGTAGTGTAAAAGGCCTGAGTCCTGGGGTCGTACTCTGTCCTCAGCTGGACYGTAGACTGCATGGTGATCTGAGTCTGCTGGGAGAAACCATGGCTGCTGTAGGACGGGGGTGAGCTGCTGTATGTGGGAGGGGTGGTGTGGTAGGAGGGGGCAGGGGGGCTGTAGCGACTGCTGTCCGCTCCGTCCATGTGGACCTGGGGCTCGATCTGGATCACCCTGTTAGCGCAAGGGCTGGAGGGGCACAGACAGAGAGACATACCATTAGCACTGGGGCTGGAGTCAAACAGACAGACAGACAGACAGACAAACAGACAGACAGACAGACAGACAGCACTGGGGCTGAAGACAGACAGACAGTCAGACAGTTAGCACGGGCTGAAGACAGACAGTCAGACATACAGTTATTCCTGGTGCTGGAGACAAACAGAAAGACAGAAAAACAGTTAGCACTGGGCCTGGATACAAAAAGACAGACAGTTAGCAGTGGGGCTGGAGACCAACAGAAAGACAGACAGACCAGTTCAGTGGGGTGGAGACAAACAGAAGACAGAAAAAACAGTTACACTGCCTGGAGACCAAAAAGAACAGACCAGATTAGCAGTGGGGCTGGAGACAACAGAAAGACAGACAGACAGTTAGCAGTGGGCCTGGAGACAAAAAGACAGACAGTTACGCAGTGGGGCTGGAGACAAACAGAAAGACAGCAGACAGTTAGCAGTGGGGCTGGAGACAAACAGAAGACAGACAGACACAGTTAAGCACTGGGGCTGGAAACAAACAGAAAGACAGACAGACAGTTAGCAGTGGGCTGGAGGACAAACAGAAAGACAGACAGACAGTTAAGCACTGGGCTGGAAACAAACAGAAAAAGACAGACAGGACAGTTTAGCAGTGGGGCTGGAAACAACAGAAAGATGACAGACAGGAAGCACTGGGGATGTGCAGACAAACAGACAGTCAGACAGCCAGAAGACAAAAGACAGTTAGCACTTTAGGCATGGAGAAAAACAGGACAGACAGACCAGTTAGCACTGGGGGCTGGAGATGTTTGCCTCTGTGAGTGTATTTACGTGTGCCTCTGTGAGAGTATTTAACGTGTGCCTCTGTGGAGAGTATTTAACGTGTGCCTCTGTGAGTGTATTTAACGTGTGCCTGTTAGGTGATTTAACGGGTGCCTTCTGTGAGGTGTATTTAACGTGCTGCTCTGTAATTGTATTTAACGTGTGCCTGTTAGTGTATTTAACGTGTGCCTCTGTGAGTGTATTTAACGTGTGAATCTGTCAGTGTTTAGCAGCTGAACATGCACAGGCAGGCAGACAGGCAGACAGACACGTAGACAGGCAGGAAGTCAGTCAGGCAGACAGACAGGCTGACAGACCGGCAGATGATGTTTAATAAAGAGAGAGAAGGATAAACAGACAGCCAGACAGAAAAGCTGACAGAAAGAAAACTCTGAACTGTAATTAAATGATCAGTGAGGGGGATTTGAGGTAGAGAGACACTCAGCTGTAATCACATGGAAAAATACAACACACAACACACCTTTTTCAGCCACAGGGTGGGGAGGGATATAGAGGCCTTGATTCAGTCCATATTGCTGAAGTTCAGCGCTATAGCACGATTGAAATGTAAAGGTCATTTCCGACTGAGCAGACATATGCAGTGTTTACCATGAATCTCCGCTAACGCAGGACAACTGCCACTATACTTCTATCATGCTGTAGCGCAGCCCTTCAGCGTTACGGATTGAATCAAGCTCATAGTGTGTGTGTGTTTGTGTTTGTTTGTGTGTGTAACCTGTAGAAGCAGCAGAAAATGTCAAAACGCCGGTCCTCTCTGCGATACAGGTCCATACTGAGGATGGCAGGGAAGATGAGCAGCACCATGGCAAAGTTAAACACGACCACCACCGCAGCCTGGTCAGGGAGAACACACACAGGGAACAAGGTGTTAAATTAACTCATATTGTTCCTAACCCTACCCTTATCACACCGGCCCCTCTAAACACACACGCACACACACACATACCGGCATGCGCACCCACACACAAAGTGTACATATTTCATATCATAACACTGAAGTAAGAGATAAAGTGAGTTAACCCACATAAAAAAATCCTACAGCTTACTATAGAATACTATAGTACTTAGTTTCATAGTATTCTGTAGTTGTCATGGATCCTTCCGGAACTTTCATCACGCACACCTGTCCCCTATTCCCACTGATTAGTACTTGAAACCAAAGTGTGCCCTTTGGTTTCCGTTGTCTGTCGATTATTGTTACTATGTCCGTTGGTGCGTGTGAGTACTTGTGCTGTGTGTTTTGGGCTTTCGTGCCCTTGTGGATTGTGCAGATGATTACGGGTCTCGTCCCGTGTGGTATCATTGTACGCGTGTGTATTTATTCGAGGTACTCCTCACCCTTTTGTTTTGGGTTTCGACCGTGTTTTTGTTACGTGTTTGTTTGGTCTTTGTCCCTGTGCCTTTACACGGCACGCCGTAATTTGGGCTTAATAAAAAAAACTATTACACATCCCTGCATCTGTCTCCCGATCCTTCATGCCAACGTGACAGTAGCGAACTGTAGTATACTGTAGAATACTATACTCCACACTGCAGTAGCCCTCGATCGTGTAGTGCTTACTAAAGAATGTTGTAGTGTACTGTACAATGCTATACTACACACTGTAGTATGCCTCGATCGTGTAGTGCTTACTAAAGAATGTTGTAGTGTACTGTACAATGCTATACTACACACTGTAGTATGCCTCGATCGTGTTTGGTAGTATACTGTAGAATACACTACACACTGTAGTACTTTTCAGTCATTACAGTTTTTCTCAATCACGTACAAGCATTTTTTAAATCTGTGTTGAAACATATCTAGAGCAAAACAGCAATGATCAAATATTGAAATACATTTACAGTACTTCTGATCATTTTCTTGCCTTTGTAGCTGACTTCATATCTTAGACCACCTTTTGCAAAACATGAAATACAAATGTCATCATTGCACACAAAATTCACTGTTATGGATATTAACACATTGTTTTAATCAGAAGAGAAATGTGTACAATTGTGTTCACTGTTTCTAGCAATCAGTAAATACCACTGCACAAAATTCAAAATCATCCCGTTAGTGTAATACGTGTGTACATTACTTAACTTTGGGTTACTCCTAAGTCAACATCTCCAATATTGTGACTTTCCAATATAGAGCTTWGTTTTAGTGTTTGATTTAGGCCTATACTATACATTCATATCAGTTGTGTTCCTCCATTGTATTCACCTTTACAAAAGTCCTCAATTGTCATACTTGAGTAAAAGTAAAGATGCCTGAATAGAAAATGACTCAAGTAAAAGTGAAAGTCACCCAGCAAAATACTATTTAAGTAAAAGTCTAAAAGCATCTGGTTTTAAATGTACTTAAGTACAGTGGTGGAAAAAATACGAAATTGTCATAGTTCAGTAAAAGTAAAAAAATAAATGCTATACATCAAATTCCTTGTATTAAGCAAACCAACAAGATTTTCCTGTTTTGTTATTATTTACGTACAACCTGGGGCACACTCCAACACTCAGACATAACTCAGACATTACAAACTCATTATTTGTGTTTTGCAAGTCCACCAGATCAGAGGCATTAGGGATGACGCTGTCACGGCCGTCGTAGGGAGGAGACCAAGGCACAGCGTCGTAAGCGTACATTCTTCTTTATTTAAAGAATGAACACTGAACGAAACGAACAAAATAACAAAATGAACCGTGAAGCTAATATGGCTAGCGCAGACAGGCAACTAAACATAGAATAAGAACCCACAAAACCAAAAGGGAAAATGGCAACCTAAATATGATCCCCAATCAGAGACAACGATAAACAGCTGCCTCTGATTGGGAACCAATTCAGGCCACCATAGACATACATATGCCTAGACTTACCAACACCCCTAGACATACAAAAAAACCTAGACAATACAAAACAAGCATACCCACCCTCGTCACACCCTGACCTAACCAAAATAATAAAGAAAACATAGATAACTAAGGTCAGGGCGTGACAGACGCATTATATTGATAGGTGCGTGAACTGGACCATATTGATGTCCTGCCTGAGCATTCAAAATGTAGTACTTTTGGGTGTCAGGGAAAATGTATGAGGTAAAAACTACATTATTTWCTTTAGAAATGTAGTGGAATAAAAGWAAAAGTTGTGAAAAATATAAATAATAAATTAAAGTACAGATACTACAAAAAAAACTTAAGTAGTACTTCATTTTTACTTATTTACTTTACACCACTGCACCTTTCCATATTTCTAGTGTGGAATGTCTTTCTGTGCGCCAATGGAAAATGTATAAAACTATGAGAAAACCAACCTTTGTATTGAACACATGGAATTGGATTTTGATGATACCAATGAATGAATCCAGCACACAATGTGCTTAATGTTTATTTCATTTTTTTATCAGGAATAGTTTTTGATATGTATGACATTTTTGGTGAAATATACATACAAGGAGAGTAATTGCCCACAATGCTGCACCTTTGGATAGTTTTATTTCCAATTTTGATCATCATGATTTAGTGACTGCAAAGAAAATGAATTGATCTACTGGGATTTTTTAAACAAAGACTAACTTTCTGTATTGTCTGCTTGGACTCAAGAGACAAGTATGGTTGTGTTAATCTTTTTGCAGGCAGTCATGTTCTTTTGATGAATGTAGTTGCAATTTTTACAGTGTAATATAGTTTTGCTGAATTTATTTTTGTTTTGAAAAGGAAATTACATTTTGAAAATGTATTTACTGTTTTGCAAAAGGCTACAGAGTTCTGTGACTTTTGGACTCTCTGAAAGTCAACAACATTGTTCCAAAAAAAGCTATTACACAATTGAGGAAAAACTGTAATAGCACTTACTGTAGATTTTTAGGCTGTCCCATAAGAAATTTTACCATATTGTACTATAATACCTACTAAAGTTTACAATAGTATATTGTGGTGCGTACTATGGTAGGCCTACAAATAAATGTATGTGTACTATGATAATGTCATTTATTTATCCATATTACTCTACTCTGCAATGACAATCACGTGCACAATTAACGTGTTGTACTGTAAATATATTAACCCACTGAACATATCGCTACAACGATGTGTACTACTCCTTTCACAGAACAGGGCAAACTGGCTTAACCAGAAATAGAAAGAGGAGTGGGAGGCCCCGGTGCACAACTGAGGCAAGAAGAACAAGTACATTAGAGTGTCTAGTTTGAGAACAGATGCCTCACAAGTCACACAACTGGCAGTTTCATTAACTTTCCTTGACGCTAGGGGGTCAGATTTTTTTTTTTATTTTTTTAAATACGTTCCTAAGGTAAACGGACTATTTCTCAGTTCCAGATGCGTAGAATATGCATATAATTTACAGATTAGGATAGAAAACACTCCAAAGTTTCCAAAACTGTCAAAATATTGTCTGTGAGTTTAACAAAACTGAAAACCTGAGGAAATCTAACCCGGAAGTGATTATTATAATTTTTTTAATCTGTGTTTCATTTCCCGTCTTTCTTCAATTTAAAGGGGTATCAACCAGATTCCTTTTCCAATGGCTTCCTCAGGCTATGACCAGGCTTTAGACATAGTTTCAGGCTTTTATTTTGAAAAATAAGCGAGAATTTTCAAAACTAGTCAGGTGTCCTTTGATTAGTTCCTGCGCGCGAGAGGGGTAACTCTCCATTTTCTTTCTCTCTTTTATTGAATAGGTTACGGTCCGGTTGAAATATTATCGATTATGTATGTTAAAAACAATCTGAGGATTGATTATAAAAAACATTTGACATGTTTTCTACGAACATTACGGATACTTTTTTGGAATTTTCGTCGAACGGAACGAGGCTGTAGTTTCTGAACATAACGCGCAACCCAAATGGCATTTTTGTTATAAAAGTAATATTTATCGAACAAAAAGAACAGTTATTGTGTAACTGGGAGTCTTGTGAGTGCAAACATCCAAGAGATTATCAAAGGTAAACGATTATATTTATTGCTTTTTCTGACTTTCGTGACCATGCTAATTTGGGCTAGCTGTTCTAGCATTGATTGATACACTCACCAAAGCTTGGATTGCTTTCGCTGTAAAGTATATTTTCAAAATCTGACACGATAGGTGGATTAACAACAAGCTAAACTGTGTTTTGGTATATTTCACTTGTGATTGCATGATTATAAATATTTTTAGTAATATTTTGCGCCCTGCAATTCAGCGGTTGTTTAGGAAAATGATCCTGCTAAAGGGATCCGTAGCGCAGAGAGGTTAAATAGTACCCGCAAAACACCAGTCTCAACGTCAACAGTGAAGAGGTGATTCTGGGATGCTGGCCTTCTAGGCAGAGTCCTCTGTCCAGTATTTGTGTTATTTTGCCCTTTTAATATTTTTGTTTTATTGGACTGTCTGTGATATGGCCTTTTCATTGCAACTCTGCCTAGAAGGCCAGCATCCCAGAATCGCCTCTTCACTGCTGACATTGAGACTGGTGTTTTGCGGGTTTTGCGAGTCTAAAGAAGGCCAGTTTTATTGCTTCTTTAATCAGGACAACAGTTTTCAGCTGTGCTAACACAATTACAAAAGGGTTATTTTAAATGATAAACTTGGAATAGCTAACACAACGTGCCATTGGAACACAGGAGTAATGGTTGCTGATAATGGGCCCTCTGAAATTGAGAACCGAGACATTGAGAACAGCTTCTATCTCAAGGCCATCAGACTGCTAAACAGCCATCACTAACTCAGAGAGGCTGCTGCCTACATTGAGACCCAATCACTGGACACTTTAATAAATGGATCACTAGTCACTTTAAACAATGTCACTTTAAATAATGCCACTTTAATAATGTTTACACATCTTACATTACTCATATTACATGTATATACTGTATTTTACACCATGTACAGCACCTTGCCTATGCGCTCGAGCCATCGCTCATCCATATACTTACATGTACATATTCTCATTCACCCCTTTAGATTTGTGTGTATTAGGTAGTTGTTGGGAATTGTTAGATTATTTGTTAGATATTAATGCACTGTTGGCACAAGCATTTCGCTACACTCGCATTAACATCTGCTAACCGTGTGTATGTGACCGATACAATTTGATTTGATTTGATTTGTACGCCTACGTAGATATTCCATTCAAAATCAGCCGTTTCCAACTACAATAGTCGTTTACAACATTAACAATGTCTACACTGTATTTCTGATCAATTTGATGTTATTTTAATGGACAAAAAAATTTGCTTCTCTTTCAAAAACAAGGACATTTCAAAAGTGACCCCAAACTTTTGAACGTAGTGTATATCATAGTATACTATAATATATTTTCATGTGTTAGAGTGTAAGAGGTGGACCTAGAGGAAAGAAAATGAGAAAGGGAGCGTGAGTATAGAGAGACAGAGTGAGAGGAGTAGAGAGACGAGGGTGGGGTTAGGCTGGGTCCCTGCCCAGAACACAATCTGGATCCTGTGTAGCTGCCAGACCACTGAACACACACACTAGTCCTGTGTATGTGCCAGACCACCCAGGTAGACAGAGGCCTGCAGGGCTTGAGGTGATGAGCAGGCACTAGGGCTCGCAGACAACACACATACACACACCCCTACACACGTTCTCACTAATGCCAATTTACAGCACCCTATTCCCTCCCACTGTAACCACGACTTAACATCAACTAGACACACACACACAAACATACACAACGCTCCCCCTCCTTCACTCATTCCTTACCTCATTGTAAAGTCTCAATTCCTTACACAACACGAGAGAGAGAAAGAGAGAAAAAGAGAGAAAAATAGAGGAAAAGAGAGAAAGGCAGAGAGAGAGAGAGAGAGAAAGACAGAGAGAGAGAGAGAGAGAGAGAGAGAGAGGCAGAGAGAGAGAGAGAGAGGCAGAGAGAGAGGCAGAGAGAGAGGCAGAGAGAGAGGCAGAGAGAGAGAGAAATGCAGAGAGAGAGAGAGAGAGAGAGAAAGGCAGAGAGAGAGAGAGAGAGAGAAAGGCAGAGAGAGAAAGAGAAAGAGAGAGAAAAAGAAAGGCAGAGAGAGAGAGAGAAAGAGAGAGAGAAAGAAAGGCAGAGAGAGAGAGAGAAAGGCAGAGAGAGAAAGAGAGAGAGAAAGGCAGAGAGAGAAAGAGAGAGGGAGAAAAAGAGAGAAAGGCAGAGGAGGAGAGGGAGAAAAACCCACAACACATCACATGTCCTTTATCTCTTTAGTGGGGGGTATCTTTATCAATTTTAGTGGGGGCTATCTTTATCTCTTTAGTGTGGGATATATTTAACTCTTTAGGTGGGGATATATTTATCTCTTTAGGTGGGGATATATTTAACTCTTTAGTGGGGGATATATTTATCTCTTTAGTGGGAGATATATTTATCACTTTAGTGGGAGATATACAGTATTTATCTCTTTACTGGGGGATATCTTTATCTCTTTAGTGGGGGTATATTTATCTCTTTAGTGGGGGTATATGTATCTCTTTAGTCCTGTTTGAAATCCCTGAGCGGTTTCCTTCCTCTACGGAAACTGAGTTAGGAAGGACACCTGTATCTTTGTAGTGACTTGGTGTATTGATACACCACCCAAAGTGTCATTAATAACTTCAACATGCTCAAAGAGATATTCAGTGTCTGCTTTTATTTATACCCATCTACCAATAGGTGCCCTTCTTTGCGAGGCATTGGAAAACCTCTGTGGTCTTTGTGGTTGAATCTGTGTTCGAAATTAACTACTCGACTGAGTGACCTTACAGATCAATGTATGTGTAGGGTACTGAGATGGGGTAATCATTCAAAAATCATGTCCAACACAAAAACAAAAAAAATTGTAAAAAATTGTAAAAACAAAATTCCACTTTGACATTGTGGCACAACCTTTCAATTTAATCAATTTTAAATTCAGGCTGTAACACAACAAAATGTTGAAAAAGTCAAGGGGTATGAATACTTTCTGAAGACACTGCACATGTGAGCGCACGAATATGTGTGTCAGGTAAGTGGGCTCATATAGCTTGGGTTTGTGAACAAGTGGTGTGTGTGTGTGTGTGTGTGTGTGTGTGTGTGTGTGTGTGTGTGTGTGTGTGTGTGTGTGTGTGTGTGTGTGTGTGTGTGTGTGTGTGTGTGTGTGTGTGTGTGTGTGTGTGTGTGTGTGTGTGTGTGTGTCCTGGTTCAATCAGACCTTTGGGGTAAGTAGATCATGTTTGACAGACCCCTGTACTAAAGCCATCTGTCCACACATACTAATATTGGCTTCACTGTGAGAGTAGAGTAACGTCTGGCCTGTATCAGGAGAGAGTGAGTGTAAGTGTGAGTGAGTGTAAGTGAGAGTGTGTGTAGGAGTGAGTGTGTGTAGGAGTGAGTGTGTGTAGGAGTGAGTGAGTGAGTGAGTGAGTGAGTGAGTGAGTGAGTGAGTGAGTGAGTGAGTGAGTGAGTGAGTGTAGGAGTGAGTGAGTGGGTGTGTGTGTGTGCGCGCGTGTGCGTACGAGGGGGCATGCGCGTGTGTGTGTGTGTGAGTTGTGTATTTTATTAGGATCCCCATTCCTGGGGTCCACACAAAACATGAAACATAATACAGAATGACATATTACAGAACATCAATAAACAAGAACAACTCAAGGACAGAACTACATACATTTTTTTTAAAGGCACACGTAGCCTACATACCAATACATACACACAAACTATCTAGGTCAAATAGGGGAGAGGCGTTGTGTCGTGAGGTGTTGCTTTATCTGTTTTTTGAAACCAGGTTTGCTGTTAATTTGAGCAATATGAGATGGAATGTAGTTCCATGCAATAAGGGCTCCATATGATACTGTACACTTTCTTGAATTTGTTCTGGATTTGGGGACTGTGAAAAGACCCCTGGTGGCATGTCTGGCGGGATAAGTGTGTGTGTCAGAGCTGTGTGTAAGTTGACTACGCAAACAATTCGGGATTTTCAACACGTTAATGCGTCTTATATAAAGAAGAAGTGATGCAGTCAGTCTCTCTATTTATATCAGCCCTCTGATTACAGTGAAGAGCAAGACATGCCGCTCTGTTCTGGGCCAGCTGCAGCTMAACTAGGTCTTTCCTTGCAGCACTGGACCACACTACTGGACAATAATCAAGATTAGACAAAACTAMAGCCTGCAGAACTTGCTTTTTGGAGTGTGGTGTCAAAAAAGCAGAGCATCTCTTTATTACGGCTAGACCTCTCCCCATCTTTACAACCATTGAATCTATATGTTTTGACCATGACAGTTTACCAATCTAAGGTAACGCCAAGTAATTTAGTCTCCTCAACTTGTCCAACAGCCACACCGTTCATTACCAGATTCAACTGTGTATGTCAGACATGTCTGTGGCGTGGTATGTGTAGCGTGCAGCTGGGCTTGTTGTCAGGGCAATGGCACAAGAACTCAGCTACCTCTTCCTGGGGTCAGAGGTAAAACAGCTGTGTGTGTGTTAAGGTACTCCACCACACACACAGTTGAGAGAGAGAGAAGAGAAGAGAGAGAGAAAGAGAGAAGAGGAGAAGAAAGAAAAGACTGAAAAGAAAAGACTGATCTCTCAAACACACATAACTATTTCTCTTCTAACACTTCTCTTCTAACACTCTTCTAACACCTCTCTGTCTCTCTCTGTCTACCCCCTCCCTCTCTTCACAAATTAATGACAGATGTGAGTCAAATTAGAGCCCCCCCATAACAAACAACCATAACAAAGTTAAAGCCCCCCTGCCACTGTTTCAGTAAAAAGCTGAGGGATGGGACTGGAGGAATGCAACCACTCTCAAATGCATAGAAAGAGCTATGGATGCAAGGACTGACCATCCATTACATAACAATTATAGTTTTGACCATGTTTTGAGGCTACACAGCGTTTGTTTGCATGTACATTGTTTACAAACATTGAAGTAAAATAAGATTATATTTTGGGTTCTGATAGGGTACGACAGCTGAACTAAACTCATGATGCATTTCTAAATGATATTTTTCATATACATATGATAGATTTATAATTCCAAAAATGGATGTAGCAACTGCAGATTGCCCCTTTAACCACCTCCCTACCTGGATTATGTTGGAGAGGATTCCATTAAAGAACACCCTCTCCAACATAATCCAGGTAGAATCAGGAATTCCCCAGGGCAGCTGTCTAGGCCCATTACTTTTTTCAATCTTTACTAATGACATGCCACAGGCTTTGAGTAAAGCCAGTGTGTCTATGTATACGAATGACACTATACACGTCAGCTACTACAGCGACTGAATTGGCCGCAACATTTAACAAAGAGTTGCACTTTTCAGAGTGCAACAGTTCCAGAGTGGGTGGCAAGGAAAAAGTTACTCCTAAATATTTCTAAAACTAAAAGCATTGTATTTGTGACAAATCATTCACTAAACCCAACTAAATCTTGTAATAAATAATGTGGAAATTGAGTAAGTCGAGGTGACTAAACTGCTTGGATTAAACCTGGATTGTAAACTGTCATGGTCAAAAACATGTTGATACAACAGTATCTAAAATGGGGAGAAGTCTGTCCATAATAAAGCACTGCTCTGCCTTCTTAACACTATCAACAAGGCAGGTCCTACAGGCCCTAGTTTTGTCGTACCTGGACTACTTTTCAGTTGTGTGGTCAGGTGCCACAAAAAGGGACTTTGCAATTGGCTCAGAACAGAGCACGGCTGGCCCTTGGATGTACACAGAGAGAAAWWTMTTATAATATGCATGTCAATCTCTTGACTCAACGTGGAGGAGAGATTGACTTCATCATTACTTGTGTTTATGAGAGGTATTGACATGTTGAATGCACCGAGTTGTCTGTTTGAACTACTGGCACACAGCTCGGACACCCATGCACACCCCACAAGCCATGCCACAAGAGGTTTCTTCACAGTCCCCAAATCCAGAACAGACTATGGGAGGGGCACAGTACTACATAGAGCCATGACTACATGGAACTCTATTCCATATCAAGTAACTGATGAAAGCAGTAAAATTAGATTTWAAAAAACAGAAAAAAACACCTTATGGAACAGCGGGACTGTGAAGCAACACAAAAACAGTCACAGACACGCATACACACACACACATGATAACATATGCACTATACACACACGCACACACACACACAATAACATACGCACTATACACACAAGTACACATGGATTTAGTACTGTAGATATGTGGTAGTGGTGGAGTAGGGGGCTGAGGGCACACAGTGTGTTGTGAAATCTGTGAATGTATTGTAATGTTTTTAAATAGTAATAAAACTGCCTTCTTGTGCTGGACCCCTAGGAAGAGGATTGGGTTCGGTGGACAGATATTGGGCCCCATCAACCAATCAAGGCCACAAAAGGGTTCTAACTTTCATTTTGATGAATTGAAGTCAATAAAAAGCGCCTGACCAACCACACACACACACACACCACACACACACCTGCAACACACACACCACACACACCCACACACCTGCAACACAACCACACACACCACACAACACAAACACACACACATCGCAGCACCTGCAACACAACCACACACATACGCATCCCACACACCTGCCAACACAACCACTAACACACAGACTGCACACACAATCACAACACACACACAGCAGCAACACACACACCACACTTGGCAACAGCAACCACACACACAAACACCTGCAACCACACACACACACACACACACACATCCTGCAAACACAACCACACACACAAACACACACACACACACACCTCAACCACACCCACTGCAACACAACACACACAACACCAAAACAAAACCCTGCAAAACAACAACACACTCCACACACAGCCCTCAACACAACCACACACAGTAACACTTGCAACACAAACACGAGCACAACCACACACACACACCACACACACACCACTGCTACACACCACACACACCCTGCAACACAACCACACACACACACACCTGCAACACAACAACACAACACACACCTGCAACACACACACCCACACACACACCTGCACACAACCACGCAGCACAACAACACACACACCTGCACACAACCACAGCACAACCACACACACACACAACTGCAACACAACCACGAGCACCAACCAACACACACCACACACCTGCACACACAACCACGAGCACAATGCACACACACCACACCTGCAACACAACCACGAGCAAATTCACAACACACACACCTGCAACACAACCACGAGCACAACCACACACACACAACCTGCAAACACAACCACGAGCACAACCAACACACACACCTGCAACACAACCACGAGCAACACCACACACACACACCTGCAACACAACTACGAGCACAAACCACACACAACACCTGCAAAAAACCACGAGCACAACCACACACACACACCTGCAGCACAACCACGAGCAACAACCCACATAACACACCTGCAGCACAACCACGACACAACCACACACACACTGCAGCAAAACCAACGAGCACAACACACACACACAGGGTACCTGCAGAGAGAAGGTCGTAGGGCAGGTATAGGGATGAGAGCTGCCATGAAGAAAGCAGTGACGTTACTGATGGAGGTGAGAGCTACACTAGCCCCTGTCCTCTTCAAACACTCCCCCGTACGGTCCTACAGAGAGAGAGAGAGASAGAGATAAAGAGAGATAAAGAGAGATAAAGAGAGAGAAATCCATTAGAATTTCAACCTGTTCAGATAGGGGGCTACAAAACACAACACATTGCAAGAGGAGATACATCATGACGCCAATGATATGATAATAAAATATATTGCAGAGCATACGGAAGGAGATATCAACAGCTGCAAAACATCTTGGTATGTTCCAACTTCCAACTTGATCTTCAGGCAAGTGTTTGATTGGATTAAGATATATGACAGGTGTCTGCCTCAGGTGTTTCGTAGGGTTGTGTTTAGGAGTGGAATACATTGCTCTTATCTCTCCATGACACCTTACTAAGCCTGAGTAGAAAGACTGCATGCAGCTTGTGTGGCTTTTTAGAGGAAAGAAAACAACTTGCTACCCACTCTTTGGTTGAGAGTTTCCTTTTGCGAGGGTACCTTCATTTATAACATGTATGAACACAATAGTTAATCACGCAAGATTTGACTTCTGGGTTAACAGTTATTGTACACACGCTAAGATCAAAAACACGATGCTCACACACTTATCTCACTAACGTTCTGCAGACACAAAACACAATACATCCCGTCTTAGCCCTATCTGCCCCAAATGGAGCTACGCAGAATCACACTCACACTATGTTTGTTAGGGTTGGCTGACGATGATAGACGATGATAGACAGCCAACCTTTCGATGGTGACGACATCGTGATGTGACAGACGATGGTTTAGCCTACTTGGTACATGGCTGGAGCCACGCAGTAAATACCACACGGGTGGCACTCCTAGTAACTGGCCTATCCCTACTAGCCTATTTCAATAAATATGTTATATGCAGAACGCAAGAGGAATTTAAGATAGACAGAGCAGAGAATTCCACCAAAGCAGCGCAAAATTCAAAAAATAAGATATTGGGGCCAATAGGGTGCCATCATATATCACAATGTTTCATGAGTACATCATCATGACAGGACAAATGTTGACGTCACCCAACGCTAGCGTGTGTGGAGTGTTGAGGACGTGTAGGACCACACACAGAGAGTGTGAGTGTCAGACAAAAGAGATCAGGTTCATCTCTGTTTACTGTTCATCTGGGGATGGAGGTAAGAGATCAGGTTCATCTCTGTTGACTGTTCATCTGGAGATGGAGGTAAGAGATCAGGTTCATCTCTGTTTACTGTTCATCTGGGGATGGAGGTAAGAGATCAGGTTCATCTCTGTTTAACTGTTCTCTGGGGGATGCGAGGTAAGAGATCAAGTTATCTCTGTTTACTGTTTCATCTGCCTGGGGATGGATGTAAGAGATCCAGGTTCAATCTCTGTTTACTGGTTTCATCTGGGGATGGAGGTAGAGATCAGGTCATCTCCTGTTTACTGTTCATCTGGGGATTGGAGGTAAGAGATAGGGTTCTCTCTGTTACTGTCATCGCTGGAGATGGAAGTAAAGAGAGTTCATATGTAAGTTCCAATCTGGAACGATTGTAAGATTATCATCTCGTCATACCTGTCTCGGGAGTGAGGATAAGAGATCGGTTCATCTCGTGTTTTAACTCGTTCACTCCTGGGGATGGAGGTAATGAAGATCACAGGTTTCATCTCTACTTTTACTGGTTTCATCTGGGGAATTGGAGGTGAGAGATCAGGTTTTCCTCTATTTTACTTGTTCATCAGGGGAGGGGTGGGGGGGGGGGGGGGAGGGGGGGGGGGGGGGGATTGCGAGTAGGAGTCTAAGGGTTCATCCTCTATTTGACTGGTTCATTAGTGGGAAAGATAGTCTCTCATTTCTGTTCATCTGGAGGATAAGAGATCAGGTTCATGCTCTGTTTTTAGCTGT
Source organism: Salvelinus sp. IW2-2015 (assembly GCF_002910315.2). Classification (NCBI taxonomy): domain Eukaryota; kingdom Metazoa; phylum Chordata; class Actinopteri; order Salmoniformes; family Salmonidae; genus Salvelinus; species Salvelinus sp. IW2-2015. The sequence continues at coordinate 30,541,018 of NC_036872.1, read as the reverse complement.
CATGCTGGGGATGTGAGAGGTAAGAATCGCAGTTCATGCTCATATTTTACTGATTCTCGGGGATGGAGGTAAGAGATCAGGTTCATCTCTGTTTACTGTTCATACTGGAAGATGGACGGTAAGAGATCAGCGTTCATCTCTATTGTAACTGTTCATCTGTGGGATGGAGGTAAGAGATCAGGGTTCATCTACTAATTTACATAGTTCATCAAAGACTGGGATGGAGGTAAGAGATCAGGTTCATATCTGTTATGTTTGCGAAGCCTGGTCAGGTTCATCTCTTAGGACCTGGCGGATGGAGAGTTTAGAAGGATCAGGTTATCATGCGTTTTACTGTTCATGATGATGGGAGGTAAGGAGATCAGGTTCATCTCTCATGTTTACTGTTCATCTGGGGAATGGAGGTAGAGATAGGTTCATCTCTATTTAACTGTTCATCTGGGATGGAGGTAGAGATCAGGTTCTCTAGTTTACTGTTCATCTGGCGAATGGAGGTAAGATATCAGGTTCATCTCATTCTGTTTGAAGGAGGAGTAGGTCTTAGTTCATCTGGGATGGAGGTAAGAGATCAGGTTTCTCTCTGTTTAGTGTTCATTCGGGGACTCGGAGGTAAGAGACAAGGTTCACTTCTGATTTCTGTTCTATTGGGATGGCGGGTAAAGAAGATCAGGTTCATCTCTGTTTACTGATTCCATCTGGGGATGGAGGTAGAGAGATAGGTTCATCTCTATTTACTGGTTCATCTGGGATGGAGCACGCTACCAAGAGCATCAGTGTTTCATCTCTGTTTACTGTTCTCTGGGGATGGAGGCTGAGAGATCAGGTTCATCTCACCATCATTTTAACTGTCTCATATCTCGAGGAATGGAGGTAAGAAGACATCCAGGTTCATCTCTATTTCTGTTCATCTTGTTGAGATGGAGAGTAAGCAGACTCAGGGTTCAATATTTTTCACTCTTCCTGTTACGCCTTGGGGATGGAGGTACAAGATCTAGGCTTCATTCTATGTTTACTTGATTCATTCGCTGGGGCTGGAGGTAGCCACGCACTCAAGAGTCCTTCATCTCTGTTTACTGGTTCATTCTGGGGGATCGGAGGTAAGAGATGCAGGTTCATTCTCTATTTATCTGTTCATTGTCTGAAGATGGAGGTAAGAGATCAGTTATCTTGTTTACTGTCATCCTGGGGATGGAGGTAAGAGGATCCAGTCGCTCATCTCTGTTTCTTTGTTCAATGCTGGGGATGGAGGTTAAGAGATCAGGTTCATCTCTGTTTACTGTTTCCTGGGGATGGAGGTAGAGATCCAGGTATCCTCTGTTTACTGTTCATCTGGGGATGGCGTAAGAGATCAGTTCATGCTTTGTTTTACTTGTTCATCTGGAGATGGAGGGTAAGCAGATCAGGTTCATCATCTGTCTTCTACCTCTGTTCGATACTGGGATGGAGGTGAGAAGACAGGCTTCATCTCTCTATTTACTGTTCCAACTGGAGATGGAGGTAAGAGATCAGGTTCATCTCTGTTTACTGTTCATTCCTGGAGATGGAGGTAAGAGATCAGGTTCATCTCTTATTTACTGGTTCCTACTGGAGATGGACGAGTACGCAGATCAGGTTATCTCTATTTTACTGTTTCATGCCGTGGATGAGGTAAGAGATCAGGTTCAATCTCGTTCTACTGTTATGCTGGAGAGTGTGAGGTAAGAGATCAGGGGGAAAATAAAACCAGTAATAATGTTCTGTTGTTTCCCTCCTCCACACACACACACAGGACACACACACACACACACGGCACACACACCAACCACACACACACACACACACACACCAACCACCACCACACCAAAACACACCACACACACACAGCCACACACACACACACACACACACACGCGCGCGCCGCGACTAGCGCGCACGGCAGCACACACACAGCAGGCACACACATGCAGGCACACACACGCAGGCACACACACGAGGCACACATCACACGCAGGCAATTCACACACGCAGGACACACAACACACACACACGCAGGCACACCACTCTACAAACCGTTTTAGTATCCCAGACCTAAGAGCCACC
>NC_036872.1:30534576-30535447 GCF_002910315.2 Salvelinus sp. IW2-2015 | reverse complement strand
ACCCTATTGAGCTGTTGTGGGAGCAGCTTGACCGTTTGGTACGTAAGAAGTGCCCATCAGGCCAATCCAACTTGTGGGAGGTGCTTCAGGAAGCATGGGGTGAAATCTCTTCAGATTACCTCAACAAATTGACAACAAGAATGCCAAAGGTCTGCAAGGCTGTAAATGTTGCAAATGGAAGATTCTTTGACAAAAGCAAAGTTTGAAGGARACAATTATTATTMCAATTAAAAATCATTATTTATAACCTTGTCAACGTCTTGACTATATTTCCTATTCATTTTGCAACTCATTTCATGTATGTCACATGTGTGTGTGTGTGTGTGTGTGTGTTGTGTGTGTTGTATGTTGTGTGAGTGCGTGTGCATGTGTGTGTGTGTGTGTGCTACCTGTGTGGTGGCAGCGTTGAAGGATATGCCCAACAGAGAGCAGAGCCCCAGGCCTGCAGCCACAGACAGCGCCACCAAGAGGACACCAGCCAGTCCGACAGCTCCCTGAGACTTAGCACAGTCCCAGCGTAGCATGGTCAGACACGCATAGGCCAACTACACAGAGAGAGAGAGAGCATGTTAATGTTCACACACACATGCTTACACACACACTTACACACACACTTGCACACACACACAGAGGTATAGTTGATTAAGTGTGTTGAGCCCCAGGTGCGTGTTGTCAGTCTCACCATGAGCAGGTAGCCGCTGGCCACTCGTATGATGCTGACATCAGAGAAAGACTTGAGGATGTCTTCCAGAGTGGTGGTGGTAAACGTCAGCACTTTCTGAGACGAGTTGGCTGCTACACTCTGCTTTACTGCCTGGGGGGGGGAGAGAGAGAGAGAGAGAGAGGACGGGGAGAGAGAGAGAGAGAGAGA
>NC_036872.1:30522319-30533667 GCF_002910315.2 Salvelinus sp. IW2-2015 | reverse complement strand
GTCTGGCCCCGGCCAGATACAGGGCCATGTCCCCTATTGAAGTCTTGAAGTCTGGGCCCCCAGTACAGCCCATGTCCCTATCTGAAGCTGAAGTCTGGGCCCCCCAGTACAGCTCATGTCCCCTATCTGAAGCTGAAAGTCTGGGCCCCCCAGTACAGCCATGTCCCCTATCTGAAGCGTGAAGTCTGGGGCCCCAGTACAAGCATGTCCCTATCTGGAAGCTGAAGTCTGGGCCCCCCAGTCAGCAGCCCATGTCCCCTATCTGAAGCTGAAGTCTGAGCCCCCCCAGTACACGGCCCATGTCCCCTATCTGAGCAGCTGAAGTCTGGGCCCCCCAGTACCACGCCATGCCCCCTATCTGAAGCTGAAGTCTGGGCCTCCAGTACAGCCCATGTCCCTATTTGAAGCTGAAGTCTGGGCCCCCAGTACAGCCATGTCCCCTATCTGAAGCTGAAGTCTGGGCCCCCCAGTACAGCCTATGTCCGCCTATCTGAAAGCTGAAGTCTGGGCCCGCCCAGTAACAACGCCTATGTCCCTATCTGAAGCTGAAGTCTGGGCCCCCCAGTAGTCCCCCGTATTCTGAACTTGCAACCTGGTTTACCGCAATATGTAAGCCTGGTCTCCAAGTAAGAGAGTGGTGCCGCAGTAGTCGGTGTGTGGCGGTGGTTAGAGTTGGGGTGTGACAGGGAGGACAGCAGGAAATCTGGAAAACATCCAGGCTGGCGCTGAATCTTTTGAACACACACGCCACCACAATCTCTTTCCCAGCTGCAGACCCATTGGTGGCTCATGTGTGCCATCAACTGGTCTTTGTGTTTAAGTCTGCAACCCCTGCTGCCCCTACGAGTGTGTGTGTTGTGTTGTGTGTGGTGTGGTGGTGTGTGGTGTGTGTGTGTGTGTGTGTGTGTGTTGTGCTGTGTTGTGATGAGATGTTTGTGTGTGTTGTTGTGTGGGTGTGTGTGTGTGTGTGGTGTGTGGTGTGTGTGTGTGTGTGTGGTGTGTGTTGTGTGCTGGTGTGAGCCATGTGCATTTTGGGCCGCAGTGGGTTCAGTGTAGAGGGACAGGTGTCGAGAGAACTCGTGTTTTTGTGTGAGAGAACTGTTTTATCAATCTCTTCTTAACATGAGGGGCACAGACAAAACATTACTGTGTGTGGTGTGTCTTGGGCATGTGTGTGTGTGTGTGTGTGTGCGTACTGTGTGTGTGTGGCTGTCTATGCTGTGTGGTTTGTCAGTGAAATTCAGTGGAAAGAGAGAGAAGCATCTGAGTTTTATAATGTTGTGTATCCTGTGTGTGTGTGTATAAGAGGTCAGCAGCTGCAGACTGGTGCTATCTTAGAGGCCTCTCCTACTCAACTCTTAGAGTTGTTAAGCTTTTTTAGCATCATTTTACACCATCCAACCTGTTCTATTTAGCGTCGTCTCTCTGCTCTTCTCTCAGTCTCTCTCTCTCGGATCTCTCCTGCTCTCTCTCTCGTCTCTTTCCCCCCGTCCCCCTCTCTTCTTCTCTTCCTCTCTCTCTCTCTCTCTCTGCTCTACTCTCTCTCGCTTCCCTGTTCTCTCTCTCTCTCTCGTCGTCGTCCTCGTCTCTCGCTCATCTCTCGTCGTCTCTCGCCCGTCGCCGTCTCTCTCTCTCATCTCCTCGTCCCTCTCGTCTCGCCTCTCTCTCTCTCTCCGTGCCTCTCTCTCCTCCTCTCCCCCGTCCTCTGTCCCTGCTCTCTCTCTCGTCTCTCTCTCTCTCTCGTCTGCTCTCTCACCTCTTCGTCGCTGTCTTTTCGTCTCGTCTCTCTCCGTCTCTATCTCTCTCTTTCTCCCGGTGCCCCTCTCTCTCTCTTTCTCTCGTCTCTCCTCTCTGTCCCCTCTCTCTCTCTCTACGTGCTAATCTCTTTCTCTGTCCTCGTCTCTCTCTCCTATCTCTCCCTCTCCCTCTCCCTGCTATCTCCGTCCTCGTCTCTCTCGTCTCTTCTCTCTTCGTGGTCGTCTCTCTCTCTTCTCTCTCTCGTCTCTCTCTCTCTCTCGTCCTCTCTTCTCCTCTCCTGTCTGTCTCTCTCATCGTCTGCTCTCCTCTCTCGTCCCTCTAGTCGTCTGCTCTCTCGGTCCTCTCTCGTCTCCTCCTCTCTCTCTCTCTCTCTCTCTCTCTCTCTCGTCTCTCTCTCTCTCTCTTCTCCGTCCCCCCTCGTCTCTCGTTCTCTCAATTCCCAATTTCAAAATTTCAAATTCAAAGGGGGCCCTGTTATGGGATGGGAAACGTGTTGTTAACGATTGGCCAAAGCAAAGTGAGGTAGATATTATGACAAAAGTGAAATTAAACAATTCAAATTAACAGTAAAAGCATAAAAAACACATCAGAAGTTCAAAACGAAATAAGAAAAAGAGCATTACAAATGGTTTATTATATAAACAGTGTTGTAACACGTGTGACAGAATGGTTAAAGCACACAAGTGTAATGACCAATAAATAGACATAATATGGGTTTGTATTTACAATGGTCGTTTGTTCGCTTCAATGTTGCCCTTTTCCTTGTTTGGCAAACAGGGTGTCACAGAATCTTGCGTCTGTGAGTGGCACACTGTGGGAATTTTCCCAGATAAGAATATGGGAGTTTATGTTATGCAATAAAGTTGGGATTTGTTTTCCGAAATGAATTTTCTTTTGTGTGATGCTGGTGGTAATTCTGAGGCGGAGAAAATGTGGTCTCTCAAGTATGGGTCATAGCATTTGGGCGGGCAAGAGGTTTAGGGAAGTGGCAGCTCAGTTCCAACCCTCATCTTTGGTGGGCGCAGTGTGCACATGAGCCCGTGTCGGTTACCACTCCCTTGAGAGCCATGTCTGCCTGACGGCGGCTTTCCATCAATACGCACGGCGTATGCTGCACTGAGTCTGTACATAGCTCAACCCTTTGTCCTTAAAGTTTTGGGGTAGTGCACCAGTGGGCTCAGCGAGCGTATTCTGCAACTGTGTAGCTCTCCTCTGTTTAGGGCAGGGAATAGGCATTCTAGTTTTTGGCCTCTGTTTTTTTTTTTTTTGTTAATCTTTCGCCAATGGTGTCAGAGTTGATTTATCGATATCTGTTTTGTCTTTTCTCTCGCTCATGATTTGGCGTGTGGCGGTCTAAGTTTGTGGCTGGGTTTTTTGTCTGGGCTCTGTGGGCTGTGTTTGTGTATGTGTGAACAGGAGCCTAGGCCGAGCTTGCCTTAGGGATTTCTCCAGGTTCATCTCTCTGAGGGTGAATCGGGCTTTGTTATGGAAGGTTTGGGAGATCGCTTTCCGTTTTAGGTGGTTGTAGAATTTAAACGTCTTTTGTCTGGATTTTTGATCATTAGTGGGTATCGGCCTACACATTCTGCGTCGGTGCATGCATTATTTGGGTGTTCTACGCTGTAACACGGAGGATGGGATATTTTTGCAAAGAAGGATTCTGCATGCAGGTCGTTCAATTTGGTGTTTGTCCATTTTGTGAAATCTGTTGGTGAGGGCACCCAGACCTCACAACATAAAGGGGCAATGGGACTCTATGAACTGATTCAAGGTTTTTTGAGCGGCAGATCCTATTGGTTGTGTTGGAAATTGTATGTTCCTTTTGATGGCATAGAAGGCCCTTCTTTTGCCTTTTGTCGTCTCAAGATCGTTCACGCAGCTTTGTGGAAGTTACCTGTGGTGGCTGATGTTTAGGCCGAGGTATGTTAAATAGTTTTTTGTGTTGTGCTCTAGGGCAACGTGTCTAGATGGAATGTTGTGGTCCTGGGTGACGTGGACCTTTTTTTGGAAAAGACCATTATGTTTTGGTCTTACTGAGATTTACTGTCAGCGTGCAGGGTCTGAACCAGAAATCTTGTGGCAGGAAAGATCTAGGTCGTGCTGTAGGCCCGTGCCTTGGTGGTGACAGAACACCCAGATCGAGTCAGCGAGAACAGTAGAATTGACTTCGGATTCTAGTAGGCGTGAGACCCCGGGTCTGGCAGACTGTTTTAACACGCTAGTGCCCGCGGCCAATTCGTTGGATATATTTTTGAATGAGGGTGGGGCTTAGCTGCAATCGCCTGTTCTCACGCACGACCCTGTGTGAGAAATGGTGTGGTGTTTGTTTTGGCGCAATTTAAAACCGCACACTTGTGTTGTTTGTGTAATGGAGTTTTGATAATGTGCGTATGTTTGTTTAACCCCCAACAAACACCAACTTTCCATAATTTTGGTATCAGCAGACCCTCGAGGCCAGAATTGAGTCGATAAGGCTTTTTTTGGAAATCAACAATAGCATGAGAATGACTTTGCCTTTGTTTTTGGTTTGTTTGGTTGTCAATTAGGGTGAATGAATGGTCTGGTTTGTACGGGTAATTTGGGGTAAAAAGTCCAATTTGAACATTTTTGCCTCAGTATATTGTTTTCATTGAGGAAGATGACGAAGGTCTGCCGTGTTAATGATAATAAACTCTCTCTTGCTCATTTTTCCCCGTCCTCTCGTTCCTCCCCAGATCCCCTCCTCGCTCTCTCTCATCTTCTCTCTCTCATCCCGTCCCCTCTCCTTCTCTCTCTCTCTCGTCTCGCTTCTCTCTCCTCTCTCTCTCGTTTCTCTCTCTCTCTCGCTCCTCTCTCTTTTTTTCGCTCTCTCTCTCTCTCTCTCGTTCTCTCTCTTCTGTCTTTCTCTCTCATCTCTCTCGTCTCTCATCTCTCCCCGTACTCTCTTCTTCTCCGTCTCTCTTTTCGCCGGTCTTCTCGGTCTGCCTGTCGGCTCTCTCCTCCCCTGCTCTCGCTCTTCGTCTCTTCTTCTCTCTTCTCAGCTTTCCAACTCTCTTCTTCGTCTCTCTCTCCTCCTCTCTTCGGCGATCCTCATCTTCCTCCTTTCTTTCTCACTCTTCTCTCTCCAGTCGTTCTCCACGTCTCCTCCGTCCTCGGTATCTCTCTCTGCGTCTCGCCGTCCCTCTCTCTCTTTCTATCGTCTCTCTCTGTCCCTCGGTCTATCTACCTATTCTCACTCTCTGTCCCTACGTCTCATCTCTAATTCTCCCTCTCTCTCCCTCTATCTCTCGTCTCCTCTCTCTCTCCCTCTCCCCTCTCTCTTCTCTTCGTCTCTGTCTCTCTCTCCTCTCACTCTCCCTCGTTCTCAGTGCTTTCCTCTTTCTCTCCTTCCCTCCTCTCCTTTGCTTCCCTCTCGTCTTCTCTCTCTCTCTCTCCGTCTTCTTCCCTCAACTGTCACGTCCCCCGTGAGTTCTCGGATCTTCTCGTCGTCTCGTTCCGCCCAGGCAGTAAACAGGTGTGCCAGCCAAACGATGTCTCAAAAAGTGCTGACGTTACCACCCCAAGCTACCACCATCTGGAAGACATATCAAGCTCTTTCTCTGAATTGGTCAGCACTCATACGAGGTTGGTCCGGCGCTACAGTGCTATGGTGAGACGACAACACGCACTGGGGCTCATATCACACTTAATTCAAGCTAACTCTGGTGTGTGTGCAAGTGTGTGGTGTAACAGTGTGTGTGTAGAGCAATAGTGTAGTGGTTGAAACAATTAACGGATGCCTCTCGTCTCTCTTATGTGTAGTTTGGCCTACTCGCGTGGTCTGACATGGCTTAACGCTGGGATGTGCTATAGGTTCTCGTCTTCAGCTTCAGATAGGGGACATGGGCTGTACTGGGGGGCCCAGACTTCAGCTTCAGATAGGGGACATGGGCTGTACTGGGGGGCCCAGACTTCACATCTGTTAATGCTGGGATGAAAGTAAAATGTGCACCCTACCAGGATGGAGAAAACCATCATGCATATTCAATGCATTGCTAGTGCCTTCTTGAAACTATCACAGCCATAGTGCATTATATCATAAGCTGCTGCTGCTGCTGCCTCCAAACTAGGGCAGAGAGGGACCGTTTCCTCCCGTCCTCTCCCATCTCCCTCTTAGGCCCACACAGGAGCAACTGGACTGAGGGGGAGCGAAGGCAGAGGGGGAGAGGAAGGGGAGGAGGACGGGAGGACAGGGGCTGGAATGTGCACATTACGTCTGCCATAGACAGGAATGCCCCCCTCTCTCTCTACACAGCATGTTTTTACAGTACACTCTGTATGGCTCCTAGTACAGTTTACTCCACTGTAAACTCACACACACAAACGCACACAGCATTACCTCTGAGTATTTCCTCTGCCAGGCCTCCAGTATGGCTGCAGCCTTGTCTTCGTTCCAGTTGATATGGGACACCTCCTCATAACCCTTCAGGTGCTCAAACATCTGTTTAGGAGTCATCAGCTGGAACATGGTCTGTAACGCCTGGGCACTACACACACACAGCAGAGAAAACACATCAGCTACACTGGAGCAGCGGTTCCCAAACTAGGGGTCGACTGATATGAAAATGGGGTCGAGGGAGAATTTCCTAAATGTATATATACTGTATAAACACTACATGACCAAAGGTATGTGGAAACCTACTCGTCGAACATTTAATTCCAAAATCATGGGCATTAATATGGACTTGGTCCCACTTTTGCTGAAATAACAGCCTCCACTCTTCTGGGAAGGCTTTACACTAGATGTTGGAACATTGATGTGGGGACTTGCTTCCATTCAGCCACAAGAGCATTAGTGAGGTTGGGCGATTAGGCCTGGATCGCAGTCGGTGATCCAATTTATCCCAAAGGTATTCAATGGGATTGAGGCCAGTCATCTTCTTCCATACCGATCTCGACAAACCATTTCTGTATGGACCTCACTTTGTGCACGGGGTTTCATTGTAATGCTGAAACAGGAAAGGGCCTTCCCCAAATTGTTGCCACAAAGTTGGAAGCACTGAATCATCTAGAACGTCATTGTATGCTGTAGCATTAAGATTTCCCTTCACTGGAACTAAGGGGCCTAGCCAAACCATGAAAAAACAGCCCTGAACATTATTCCTCCTCCACCAACTTTACAGTTTGCCACTAATACATTGGGGCACGGTAGCGTTCTCCTGGCATCTTCCAAATCTCAGATTCGTCATTCGGACTGCCAGATGGTGAATATTGATTCATCACTCCAGAGATATGCATTTCCACTGCCTCAAGTCCAATGGCGGTTGAACTTGGCACCATCTCCACCGATACTTGGCATTGCGCCATGGTGAATCTAAGGCGTCGTGCTGCGGGCTGCTCGGCCATGGAAACATGCCATGAAGCTCCCGACGAACAGTTCTCTGTGCTGACGTTGCTTCTTAGAGGCAGTTTTAAATGCGTAGTGAATGGTGCAACCAGGATGGACGATTTATAACACGCTACGCGCTTCAGCACTCGGCAGTTCCCGTTCTGTGAGCTTGTTGGGCCTAACACTTCGCGGCTTGAGCCGTTGTTGCCCCTAAATGTTTCCACTTCACAATAAGAGCACTTACAGTCGACCGTGGCAGCTCAAGCAGGGCAGAAATGTTACGAACTGACTAGTTGGAAAGGTGGAATCCTAATGAAACGGTGGCCACGTGAAAGTAACTGAGCTCTTCAGTAATGCCATTCTAAAAACGAAAATGTTTGTCTATGGAGGTGGTTATGGCTATGTCTCTCGATTTTATAACACCTGTCAGCAAACGGGTGTGGCTGAAATAAACCGAATCCACTAATGTTTGAAGGGGTGTCACCACAACCTTTGCTTATATAGCGCCATTAAGATCATGGAAAAGGCCACACTTGACAGTTGCACTTGAATCATTCCATAGGTGAATGGCTGAGGCCTGCTACGCTATGAAGCCTATTGCAAAGACTTGAATTAATTCCGGCTGCAAATGAATGGTTGAAAACAATGTTTGGGGAGGTAGAAGCACAGAAACTCGCATCAATGCTTGTCAGATAACACCGTGAAACAAAGAATTTATGCTATTGCTAGCAATCAGAGGAAAACCTCTGAACTGAACGACTCAACTCCCAGCTATGCTCTCCAACAAATGACGTTAGCCTGTGAGGCCGAAATGCCCATGCATTGACTTTTGTTTGCTATACATGTTGGGGGATGCTATTCTTGAGGACATATTGTTCTGTCTCACGATTCCTTGAGCATGAAACGGCACGGGGATGTTCAGTGTGTTGCGTGGCACTATTGACGAAAAACAGATTTCCATGGGATTGAAATATCAGACTTTTGCATAGATGTGGCTCCATTCTATGGTAGGACTCTGGGCAGGCCTCTGCACTTCTAGTATATGAATGTGATTCCCTCTACATATAGACACATATTACATTGTATGATACACCGAGAGCAAACTGGCAGCAAAAAGAGCTGAACACAGAACTCGGAGATATACTGCATTGTAAACTACATCAAAACCGCATTCAAAACTGCGCGCTCGCCTGTTCACAAAACTATGTGGCGATATGGATCAGAGCATGACGATGTTCTATTTACACACCCGAGGCTTGGTGGTTATGGTGGGGGAGTGTGGAAAGAATTTTTTATGCATTGAGAGCGGACTGATTGTACTTTGTCATTCACAACGGATGTAAAGTACAGACTTGGTTGACTTTCATATGTAATGAAAAGAAAATGTACTCATTGCCTATGTACAGACATTTGGGAACTGCTGGGAACACGAATGAGATAAGAACTGACACAAGCATTGCAGGGGAATAGTAGAAACAATCTAAATCTCAGATGAGTGACAGAATCAGTGCATTCAAGAGGAAATAATTATTATTGGAAAGAGAGTCTTTCAAAAGTGAACCATGCCGCGTTTCCTCGGCTGTGCATGTTTCTAACAGAAAAGGAATTAGACGCCTTTATCCACACCACTTGGAAGATGACAACTTTGGGGACCTTACTTGTCCCAGATATGGTCTCCATCCTTTAGACTGTTGACCATGCCGGTAAAGTGGAACAATAACAGCCTGATCGAGCTGTCATGTCGAACAAAATGGCTCAAGACAACGCGATATCAACGAATGGTCACTACGGCGGAGCTTTTGGTTCCTGACTTCAATAGGGGAAACCCTGCGTCTCCCATCCTGAGTATTAACTGCAGCGGTTCAATACAACTGGGAGTACATGGGAAGTTCTCCGACTTCCAACCTTCAACGTGTTCAAGACAAACTGGGAAAACTTCGGTAAAAAAGAAACACGCGCCCATTGAGGGAATTGTTTTGAATATTCATCCAACGCGGAATTCTGCAACTCGGGACAGCGTTCGAACCCTTTCTAGAGTTCCAAACTTTCTGACCTGAGAGATCAACGAACATCTCTGATTTCATGAATGAACATATTTTTGCCCCAGTTGTCATGAAAGCAGCCATAAAACGAATGGTACCCTTGCCAGCTAACTATCTATCGCGAAGCTGGATTTCAGTGCTCTCGTCGAATTAAACACCAAATATCGATCCAGGTTGGAGTTTGAATCAGACGATGAGGTGCACACTGTTCGGATCACTCCCCTGCAATGAGATGGCTCTGACACTTGACATGCGCACACCGCATGTGCAGTAGTGGTGGTCGTGTCAAAGATACATTCATGTCAGGACTAATTTGCAGTTGACTGGTCATAGCCCCAATAAAAAAGTAAACCATTGGCGTTAATTACAACAAAATTCACCCATGGTTGGCGGTCGCTGAGAATTTTCAGATAATCAAAAATAGGTCGACACATCGGCTGTGCCACAAAGTTTTGGGAAACCCTGCCCCTGGAGGCTTCCACAACGTCCAAACAGCAACAGTGCAGGCACAGTGTAGCCTTTAGTTGGTCTAGAGCTGTTGGACTTTAGTTAACCGGGAAAGGGTGCATAAGATCAAATCCCCTAAACCGAAAGGCTAAAAATCTGATCTGCCCGATAAACAAGCAGTTTAACCCCACTGTTTATTATGTTATTAGACCCTGGGAGCTGATATTATTATTGTTTTTATGTTATAGATTCTGGCTGATATTATTATGTTTTTATGTTATAGATTCTGGCGGCTTGTCGATAGTTATTGTTTTTATGTTATAGATCCTGGCTTGATATGAATTATTATTATTATGTTATAGATTCCTGGCCTGAGGTGGATTATTATTATTATGTTTATAAGATGCCTGGGCATATGATTATTATTATTATGTTACAGAGATCCTGGGCTGATATTATTATTTATGTTACAGAGATCCTGGGCTGATAGTATTATTATTATTATGTTCACGAGATCGCTGGGGCTGAACAGTATATTATTATTATGTTACAAGAGATCCTGGGCCTGAACCAGTATTATTATTATTATGTTACAGAGATCCTGGGCTGACAGTAATTATATTATTATGTTACAGAGATCCGGGCCTGACAGTATTAATTATTATTTATTATGCTTACAAGAGATCCTGGGCTGACAGTATACATTATTATTAGTTAGAGATCCTGGGGCTGACAGTACAATTATTCTTATATGTTTACAGAGATCCGGGCTGACAGTATTATTATTATTATGTTACAGAAGATCCTGGGCTGACCAGTATTATTATTATTATGGTTACATGAGATCTCTGGGCTGAACAGTATTAATTATATTATGGTTACAGAGATCCTGGGCTGACGTATTATTATTTATTATGATTATCTAAGCGATCCCTGGGCTGACAGTATTATTATTATTATTGAAGTTACAAGCGATCTACTGGGCTGACAGTATTATTATATTTGTTACAGAATCCTGGGCTGACCAGTATTATTATTATATGTTACAGAGATCCGGGCTGACTAGTATTATTATATATGTTAACAGAGTCCACTCTGGCTGACAGTATTATTATTATTAGTCACAAAATGACTAGAAGTATCCTCTGGGCTGAACAATGTGCCTATAATTTTGTGGGGCGTAAATAAAGTGCAAGCGCTAGACTAGTAAAGGTGATGTAGGCAGATATGTGGGATGGGGCCTACGGCGGCGGTGGAAAATGGGTAGTGACTGTTGTGTCACTGTGGGCAGTTTCAGCCGACAAAGCAATTCCAGGTAGCTTATAAAAGCCACGTAAGTAGCAGCAAAATGGCCAATGCCGCGGCCCACCTAAAATCCCTGGGCAGCTAAATACACACGCCAATACTAATGTGAACCACACCAAACACACACAAGCTCAATCAAGCGGATCAGGATCATTGTCGACTCCACACACAACACGAATGCTAACCATAAAACACAAACACCCACCATCTACTCACTTGGTCAGTCCTGCCATCAGCAAAAATACAGACCCCAAAAACAAAGAAATACAACAAGATGTGTGTGTGTGTTGTGTATAGTGTGCACGTATATGTGTGAGTCTTGATGAGAATGTTGTGTGTGCATGTGTGTGTGTGGTGTATAATGTGTGTGGTATAGTGTGTGTTAGAGTTAAAGGGACGAACTAATTGCCTGCCCTACTTTAAACTGCACTTTAAAATTACATAATCTC